>NC_083405.1:107258406-107561437 GCF_020745735.1 Hemiscyllium ocellatum
GTGTCTAAATTACTGTGCTTTGGTCCAACTTCAAATAGAATTAATCAGTATTATCTGATTGTTGTACCAAGTCCTTTCCATGGACAGTTTTCTAAAACAAAAATGAAACATTGAACTAAAATGATTGCAATGATCATCGCTGCAGCTGGGCAGGGCACAGCATGCAATGGTTATACAGCATGCTCTGTCTGGACTGTAATGCAAGTCTGATCCCCAGCAACAGTGATGATAACCTCTGCTGTGGCCCAATGCACTAGTCATGGTTACAATGAACTTATGTGGGGAGTATCAGAAACATAGCACATTCTGAGTGATATGAACAGTCTGCATTCACATTACTCACAAATGATAGTGCAGCATTTTCTTGGACACAGTGGGACATCAAGGACTCTCACATGGAGGGATGCAGAATACCTGTAAAAGGACCTTTGATATAGCGGACCTAATTCTGGGCAAGACAGCACAAGCCGTGTTGTGCGACTACAGTAGGAGGTTGGAAATACAATGGATGAGTGAAACCTTGCATCTTCCTCTCACTTCCCAGCAGGTCCCATGAAAGAGAACATTTCATGTAAGAGTAGGCTGGCAAATACTTATACTTTGATGTGAGAGTAATCAGTTCCAAGCCTTTGTTTAGATTGGGAGACACGGATTTTCTTTGTGAATTATAACCCATGGATATCATATTATAAGCGACCTGTGGTAACCTCTACTTCACAGAGGTGACTATGACCAATCTGTAATGATCAACAGCGTGGCCAGATATTGTATCTGACACTGTTGGTCACTGTAAACATTTCACTGAAACCATAAGACCATAAGACCATCAGACCATAAGACATAGGAGTGGAAGCAAGGCCATTTGGCCCATCGAGTCCACTCCGCCATTCAATCATGGCTGATGGGCATTTCAACGCCATTTACCAGCGTTCTCCCCGTAGCCCTTAATTCCTCGAGACAACAAGAATCTATCAATCTCTGCCTTGAAGACATTTAGCGTCCCGGCTTCCACTGCACCCTGTGGCAATGAATTCCACAGGCCCACCACCCTCTGGCTGAAGAAATGTCTCCGCATTTCCGTTCTGAATTGACCCCCTCTAATTCTAAGGCTGTGTCCACGGGTCCTAGTCTCCTCGCCTAATGGAAACAATTTCCCTAGCGTCCACCCTTTCCAAGCCATGTATTATCTTGTATGTCTCTACTAAGTCTCCCCTTAATCTTCTAAACTCCAATGAATACAATCCCAGGATCCTCAGCCGTTCCTCATATGGGTGAATCTCCGCTGGACACGTTCCAGTGCCAGTATGTCCTTCCTGAGGTGTGGGGACCAAAACTGGACACAGTACTCCAAATGGGGCCTAACCAGAGCTTTATAAAGTCTCAGTAGCACATCGCTGCTTTTATATTCCAACCCTCTTGAGATAAGAGACAACATTGCATTCACTTTCTTAATCACGGAGTCAACCTGCATGTTTACCTTTAGAGAATCCTTGACTGGCACTCCCAGATTCCTTTGTACGTTGGCTTTACGAATTTTCTCACCGTTTAGAAAGTAGTCTATGCTTTTATTCTTTTTGCCAAAGTGCAAGACCTCGCATTTGCTCACATTGAATTCCATCAGCCACTTCCTGGGCCACTCTCCCAAACTGTCTAGATCCTTCTGTAGCCTCCCCACTTCCTCAGTACTACCTGTCTGTTCACCTAATTTCATATCATCTGCAAACTTCGCTAGAATGCCCCCAGTCCCTTCATCCAAATCATTAATATATAACATGAACAGCTATGGTCCCAACACTGAACCCTGCGGGACACTGCTTGTCACCGGCTGCCATTCCAAAAAAGAACCTTTTATCCCAACTCTCTGCCTTCTGTCAGACAGCCAATCCTCAATCCATCCCAGCAGCTCACCTCGAACACCATGGCCCCTCACCTTGCTCAGCATCCTCCCGTGTGGCACCTTATCAAAGGCCTTTTGAAAGTCTAGATAGACCACATCCACTGGGTTTCCCTGGTCTAACCTACTTGTCACCTCTTCAAAGAATTCCAACAGGTTTGTCAGGCGTGACCTCCCCTTACTAAATCCATGTTGACTTGTTCTAATCAGACTCTGCTCTTCCAAGAATTTAGAAACCTCATCCTTAATGATGGATTCTAGAATTTTACCAACAACCAAGGTTAGGCTAATTGGCCTATAATTTTCCATCTTTTGTCTTGATCCTTTCTTGAACAGGGGGGTTACAACAGCCATCTTCCAATCATCCGGGACCTTTCCTGACTCCAGTGACTCTTGAAAGATCTCAACCAATGCCTCCGCTATTTCCTCAGCCACCTCTCTCAGAACTCTAGGGTGTATCCCATCAGGGCCAGGAGATTTATCAATTTTAAGACTTTTTAACTTTTCTAGCACTATCTCTTTTGTAATGGCAACCATACTCAACTCAGCCCCCTGACTCCCTTTAATTGTCGGGATATTACTCATGTCTTCCGCTGTGAAAACTGACACAAAGTACTTGTTAAGTTCTCCTGCTATTTCCTTATCTCCCATCACTAGGCTTCCTGCATCAGTTTGAAGTGGCCCAATATCTACTTTTGCCTGTCGTTTGTTTCTTATGTATTGAAAGAAACTTTTACTATCATTTCTAATATTACTGGCTAGCCTACCTTCATATTTGATCCTCTCCTTTCTTATTATTCTCTTTGTTATCCTCTGTTTGTTTTTGTAGCCTTCCCAATCTTCTGATTTCCCAGTGCTCTTGGCCACTTTATAGGATCTCTCTTTTTCTTTAATACATTTCCTGACTTCCTTTGTCAGCCATGGTTGTCTAATCCCTCCCCGAATAATCTTTCTTTTCTTGGGGATGAACCTCTGTACAGTTTCCTCGATTATACCCACAAACTCCTGCCATTTTTGCTCTACTGTCTTCCCTGCTAGCCTCTGCTTCCAGTCTATTTTTGTCAGTTCCTCTCTCATGCCCTCATAATTAACTTTATTTAACTGTAACACCATTACATCAGATTTTGCCTTCTCTCTTTTAAACTCCAGACTGAACTCTCCCATATTATGATCGCTACTTCCTAAGGGTTCCCTTACTTTAAGATCTTTTATAGAGTCTGGTTCATTGCAAAGCACTAGGTCCAGAATAGCCTGCTCCCTTGTGGGCTCCATGACAAGCTGTTCCAAAAAGCCATCCTGTAAGCATTCCATGAATGCCCTTTCTTTGGATCCACTAGCAACATTATTTACCCAGTCCACCTGCATATTGAAGTCTCCCATGATCAATGTGATCTTGCCTTTCTGACATGCCTTCTCTATTTCCCGGTACATGTTGCGTCCCTGGTCCTGACCACTGTTAGGAGGTCTGTACACAACTCCAATTATGGTTTTTTTGACTTTGTGAGGCAAAATATCTGAGCAGACTGATTAGAAAAATATCTGCTAAAAATCCTAAATGCAGTGGTAGTGTCCATATCTCTGAGCCAGAAGAACTGTGTTCAAGATCAGTAGTCAGAACAAATTGATTTGAAAGTACATATAAAAAGAGAATTAGAAGCAGGCAATTCAGGCCTGCACTGCCATTCAATATGATCGTGGTTAATCTCATTTTGGCCTCAACTTCAATTTCCTGCCTGTGTCGTTACCCCTTCAAATTATGATTTTTTTAATCTGCTCCTTGCATTTATGCACTGTCCTGACATCCACTGCATTCTGGAGTAGTGAATTCCACAGAATCAGGACCTTTTGAGAGAGCTGAT
This sequence comes from Hemiscyllium ocellatum, assembly GCF_020745735.1. NCBI lineage: Eukaryota > Metazoa > Chordata > Chondrichthyes > Orectolobiformes > Hemiscylliidae > Hemiscyllium > Hemiscyllium ocellatum. Next base: position 107,262,160 of record NC_083405.1, read on the forward strand.
TTCTCCTGATTGCTGTTTTAAATGTCACCCTTTAGCCTAAAACTATGACACCTCATTCAGATTACCACAAGGTAAAATATTTGTGCCAAGTCTATTTTGCCAATCTTCTTCAGTGTCTTACATATCACAATTAGATCTCCTTTCATTTTTCTCAACTTTAGAGAGCACAGGTCTACAATCACTCTTCGTAAGACAAGCCCTCATCCCTGAAGCAATCTCGTCAACCACCTCTGAAGTGCCTCTTAAGTAAGTACATTCCTCCTCAAGTAAGGGATCGTAACTGTACACAGTAATCAAGATATGGTCTCACTAATGCCTTGTACAGTTGCAGTAAAACTTCACTTTTCGTTTAGTAATAAATGCCAAAATTCTGTTTGTCCTCTTTATTACCTGCTGTAGTTACATAGCAGTTTTCATTCTAAAGACCCATTTTCTTTGGACTTTCTGTTTTTTGTCAGTTCACCCATTCGCTAAGCAGACTTGGGGAGAATGTGCAATCTCCACACAGACAGTCTCCCACAGCTGAAATCGAATGCAGGTCCCTGGCGCTGTGAGGCAGCAGTGCTAACCACTGAGCCATCTTGTATATTAACTTTTTTGTGTGGCACTTTATCGAATGCCTCTGTAATTCCAGATATGCTACATCTACAAGATCTACTTTGTTAATACATCTTCAAAGAACTGTAGTAAATTAGTCAAACATGAGTTACCTTCAAAGACCATACAGACTCTGATGGATTGCATTTTGACTTTCCAAATATTTTGTTAATACCCTTGATAATGGATTCTAGTAATTTTCAAATGATAGATGTTAAACTAACTGGTCTATAGTTTCCTGCTTTCCTCCCTTTCTTTATGAATAAGGACATCATATTAACATTTTTCCAATCCACTAGAACCTTTTTCCAAAATATTACAAACAATGAATCCACTATATCTGCTGCCTTTAACCCTTAGGATATAGGTCACCAGACCAGGGGACTTGTCTGACTTCAATCCCAATAGGCTTTTCAGTACATTTCCCAGCATGCTAATGATAAATCCAGGTTCCTCAATTTCTATAACCTCTCCATTATTTGTTAGTATTGGGATGGTACTATTATCCTCTACTGTGAAAAGTGAGGCAAAATATTGATTTAGGGACTCCCCCATTTCTGTGTTTCCCACCATTAACTCCTTAATATCATCCTCCAGTGGTCAGACATTTAATTTAGCTTCTCTTATTTCTTTTATACAGAAGCTTTTGCTGTCTATTTTATAGTTTTCTTTCATAGTTTACATTTATTTTTATTAGTTTTATTTAATAACCCTCTGTTGATGTTTCCTCATCTCCTGCACATTCCTCATAAACATTGTGATTCACAACTCTGTTGTCGCCAAGGTGGTAACGAGAGTTGCTGACTTCTTTACTGCAGTAACTCATGTCTTTCAATACATGATCATCTCCTACCCTTTTATATGGAGTTGCCTGCTTTCATAATCATTGCCCCTTCTGCACCTCATCAGATGCCTCCAATCCCAAAGTTCACTTTCTCAACTTCCCAACCACAGCAGTGGCCTCTGATAACTCACCTTGACTTTCAGTGAGTTGACTCCCATGACTGACAATGGCCCAGCAACCCTGACCAAGTTGGAAGGTAGGCCCAGACTGACTGATTGCCAGATCTCTGACTGATCTCTCTGCAGCTCCTGACTGACTTCAGCTAAATGCAACTTCTGTGCACTGGACCAACAAGGTTGATCATGACACACACACACACTGGACTGCAATCAAAGTGTCGCTTTTCAAAATGGGATTCTTTGCTCTCAAGATCCAAAAACCCTTCACTGGCCATCACATGCAATTTTCTCAACTTTCTTGTTAATATTAGAAGCTGGAAGGATTCTGCTCCTCATTTCCTGACCTTGCTTTATTTTCTCAACTGACTAGCCATTGCCCATGTTGTTCAGAAGCTAGGAAAATTCAGGGGCTTGGCAACTTCAGTGCTTTGTGTTTACTTAGGTGAAGATTGTCCTATATCCTCCTCATGTACCTCAGTGTAAAATGTGTTTGACACCACTTTGCTGTGTTTGACTTGAGTGAATAACGTACCTGCTTGATGTTGTTGTGCTGGACTGCACCATGTACAAAGTAGTTGACAATGGGCAGCTTTGGACATTGCCAAAGGAAACTTGGAAATAGTACCTGCTCATTAAATAGTAAATACAGTCCTGAAGGTATAATGTCAGAAAACGCCACCATAAAAAGAATGCAGTTGCTATGGAAACTGAGAGCCAACAGGATACTAATGCTGGTGTCACATCACTAAATGGTTTACATTGAATAGATTCTCTACTGAAACTGGTATGTGACCCAGCTTGTGGTGAATCTTTATAAAGTGCTAATGATAGCAAGCTTGTGTTACAAAATTAATTCTGGAATAAAATCTGTAGTGACTGCAATACAGAACAAAGTTGGCGGTGTCAATCATGCTGGCATCCTATTTCTTGTTGAAAAGTCGAAGATCAAAGGCTGGCTGTGGGATCTGACAAGACCCATGTTTATACTGACCTATTACTTGTAATGAAGCCTATGACTGGACGGGTGATTTTTTGCCTCAATGCTTAGATAATTTGAGTCAGAGATTTAACTCAGTGTTCCCTCTCAGATTGTTCCCTGAGTTGTTTTATGACGGTGAAATGGAAACTGCTTAAAATTGCACTCTGGCCTTCCCTGGTCAGTCCCATGTGATTTTTTCTGTGGCCTTTCTGACTCCAGTTTGCAATCACACACTGTGCAGTCCAGTAGTGAGTGGCTGAGCTTAGCAGGATAGGACTGGGAGGGCAATGAGTAATTGGTGGAGTGCCAGCAACCACACTTACAAATATCAACAATAATCCAGGCCCAAGATGTTTACCACAGTCAATGTGTACTCACGGAACTGGTGAACTGTTGCACTCGTCCTAAGATTGTCAAAAATGAGTAATTGAACTCTTTCGGACAATTGCAGCTATGTTACCACCTTGCTAGACAAATAAAATTGAAGCCTACGATAACATGACTAATTTTCTTCTCTCGTTGTGTTCAAGAAATATGCATAATATCCACAAAAAATGTAATGCTCCAAGGACACACAGAATTCAAAATCCTGTCAGGGTGCACTCATTTCTCGGGTAAACCTGGGAGCCTGAGGGTTCATGTCAAAACCGCATGACTTACTGAACTGTCTGTTTCTACAAGCTAATTTGTTATTCAGCCCCAGAGGAAGCAAGTTGTTGATTTTGGCACTGTTTACCATTCCTACAAACAAATTAAATGTTTTCCAGACTGGCTGTCTCTTAAAGTCACTCGAGAGATCGAAAAGAAATCTGCCTCAGGCTTCATCAGCTCTGCTTTTTTTGTTGTTAAAGTTCTGTGAAGGCTTGGTGGTGGGCACAGCTGTGGAAGGAGTATCTATGGAGTAAAGATTATTCAAAGTGTCAATCGCGTTCCTTGTCTTTACTGCAGTGATTTTTCTTCAATGGGAAGAAATTAAACAGTCTGTCAGGAAGGAGCTATTTTACTGACTAGTTTAGCTGCAACATTAATCAATTCGACCTGAATAGATGAGTTTCCATAACTGATGGGAGATCAGCAACATTTGACCTTGTTGCCTTCTGCAACTTTCCATTGAAAAGATACAAAGATTTCCATTTATGTAGTGCCTCTATCACAGCTGGATGCCTCACAGCTCTTCATAACAAATTAAGTTTCTGGTTGTAGTACTGGAAATGAGACAGTCAGTTTGCCCATGGCTTGATGGTAGAGGGATAAATATCGGGCAGTACACCAGGTAAAACATCTGGGCTCTTCTTGAAGTAGTGTCATGGTATCATTCACATCCGTGAGAGTGTCACCCAAATGCCAGTGCAGCATTCCCTCAGTAAGGACTGAGATGAGGAGATTTTTTTAAGCAGATAATGGTGAATCTTTGTAATTCTCTACCACACATGGCTGTGGAGGCTCAGTCTTTGAGTATATTTATAATAGAGGTTGACAAATGTTTCATTATTAATGGCATAATGGGCTGTGAGGATATTTGATTTGATTTATTGTCACATGTACTTAGATACTGTGAAAAGTTTTGTATTGCGTGTAGTACAGGCAGATCATAGCATACAAAGCGCATTACGGTATTGGAACAGAGCAAAAATACAATGTTAAATTGTGTAGTATATAATTAGATAGTATCAGTAGCAGGCATGTCAGTGTTCGATCAGCCATGATTGTATTAAAAGGTAAATTAGTGTCAATGGAATGAATGACCAACTCCTATTCCTAGAATATCAACCTAGATTTTGTGGTTTACACTTAGGATTGGCACTTGAACCTTCAATCCTTTGGCCTAGAGGCAAGGATGCCATCAATTCAGACATAGTTCACACATCGGCAAACAGATGTGTATGTTTTGCAAATGGTCTGACTACAGCACAATAGGATGCCACTGACCTTTTATTACATTATCTTCAAGCCCATCAGATATCCTTAACCACGGGAAAATTTACATTCCACGGTCTGTGAGCAAAGTGCATGAGGCTTGAGAAATGTTGATGTTTGCAATCTGTGCACATATACATAACTTCAGTATTAAAAGCAGCTGTTGAGTGTAACTGGAGTGAAAATCTGTATTTCAGTAATGACCGAGAGTTTACTGAAAAGATAATAATGAGATGAATGTTGCCAAACAACCTATGAAGAGGAAGAGGAACATCACGAATTGTGAATCGTCACAAATTCTTGGATAATTTGCTTTGCCCGGCCCTTCCTTTGAACCTGTGACCTTCCCATGAGTTTCTGAAATTGCTGCATGACATAACATTTGTCGATTCGATCTGCTACAGAAGGTAAGTTTGGAAATTGACAGCATAATGAGAAGATTGGTGTTGGAAATGCCAATGATGTGGATTTTGATCTGAGTAATGAATGACGCTCAACATTTAGGAAGGACAGTCATCTAGGAAAAGACAGAGGGGTGCCCTATTATTTAATGATAATACTAGCACAAAAGAAGGATGACTTAAATTCAGGTAACTAGAATATGGAAATGGTTTGGATAGAGATGTGAAATAACAAAGGCAAGTAGTCATTTGGGGAAGTGGTGTATAGACCTCCTGATAGTAACCACAGGGTCGGGTGCAGCATTAGTGATGGTATAATGGGAGGTTGTTAGAAAGGCATGGAGAGATTTTAATCTACAAATAGACTGAAAAAATCAGATGGAGAAAATATAGTCCAGATGAGGAGTTCATGACATATTTTCAGGATAATTTCTCAGAACAATATGTTCCAGAGCCAATAAGATAGCAGTTTATACTAGACCTGGTACTGAGCAACAAGATATGATTAATAAATAATCTCATTGTGAAGGTGCCGATTGTTAACAACTACCTAATATGATTGAATTTAACACTTAATCTGAGGGGGAGAGGACTGGATCCAAGACTATTTTTAAAAAAATTAAATAAAGGTAATTTTAGTGAATTAAAGCAGGGTTGGCTGCAGTGAATTAGCAAATTGGTTTAAATGATAAACCAGTGAAGATGCAGGGGCAGAAATTGAAGGAATATTTCAGAATACATGGAATTGATACATTCCAATAAGGCAGAAAAATTCCAGAGGGCAGACTAAGTATCCATGGTTAATTGCATAGTGCCAAACTTAAAGAGAAAATATATAGTTGTGCAGAGAAAGGTTGCAGGTTAGAATATTGAACAGAACAGAAAATATAATAAAGAATGACTACAAAATTAATGAGGAAAAGTAATTAAAGTGTGGAAAAAGCCAGTTAGAAATCCAAAAGCGATAGTCAGAGTTTCTATAAATATTTACAAAGGACAAAGACAACAAAATGTGCATTAGTCTTATCGAAAGTGAGCTTGAAGAATTAATAATGGAAAATAAGGAGGTTCCAGTTGAATTGAACACTTACTTTGCATTAGTCTTCAACAACAGAGGATTAGAAGTAATATACTGGAAGCAGTGATAAATCAGGAAAAAGGAAAGTATGGGAAATCAGGAAAACTGTAAACAGTAGAATAGAATAAGTAAAATGTTGAAACTGCAGGTTGACAAGTTCCCAGCTCTTGAAGGTCTTCATTTTCGGGTCTTAAAAGAGGTGGTCAGTGGAATAGTTAATTTGTTAGTTTTAATTTCTCTAAACTCCCTTGATTCAGGGAGTGTCCAATTAGATTGCAAGATGACAAATGTATTTGAAAAGAGAAGGAGACAGAAAGCAGGAGTAATTTGCAATCCAGTGACAGCTCATGACTGTGTTGAAGCTGAGGAGAAACTTGCAGCAGGCTTTGAAATAAACAGTCTATTTTACAGCAGTCAATCTATCCTGTAAATATTGAAATTATGAAAGTCTCCTGAGAAAAGCAGGACGTTTTCCCTTACTGAAATGCAGTGAGTAAGAGGGTAGCTGTTTGATGCAGATGATGTGTTCAAAATCAAGCACAGTCAACAGTGCAGCAGTATGGTGTCTAGGCATAACCAGTTGGGGAATTTGCTTATCCATCTCTATTTGGTATGGGACTCAAGAGTGTCACGATATGTAGCCTTATATTAGTGTGTATCACTGACAGTAAGAATATCATGTGCCTGCTGTTGACAGCACGCCTTCATTCTACATTCGCTGAAAGCTAGAAGCCTTATTGCTCTATTTATAACTCAAGGAGTTGATGAGATTGGTTTACAAGAAGCTTTTGAAGACAGGGCGAGAGTGAAAAGGTGAAATGATTAAGTGAGAGTTCTGTACAAGAACAAAGCATTTCTCAATAATATTTCTCTGATGTCTCAATTCCTACGTGTTTGTAACTATGGTGTCAATTTAGCAGACGGTCTGTACGAGAAACTGCCTTCCTTCTTTTGCAGTTCCCTCAAACAGGAAAAAGGCACAGACCCAAGTGCTCAAAACTTTCAATAGTTTAAGAAATGATTTTGCATTGAAGATTATAAGAACTGGGATTGGTAACTTTTGCAAATCTGCCTTGAGTTGGATTTTCAAACAATAAATCTGAGATTGGGTAAATTTGGCAGGCTGGCTCTCTCTCTCATCACATCGCCTTCTAATGGAAGGACAGCAGCGACTGAATTCAGGGATAACATTTCCCCAGGTCAGGGTGGGCTGCAGACAAAGGGACTATGGTATCAGGTAACTCGGTAGACCATGTTGGACTGAGATCAGGATACATATCTTTGCTCATCCATCATAAACATTTTTTTTCTGCTGTGAGATTCTGGGTAGATCTGTGCATGGCAGTGAATCCAGCATGTGAAAATCAATGCATCAGTGCATCACCTAGCATGCATGGGACCTCCGAGTGGCTGCACTACTGCTCAGCTTAGAGGGAGCATTGCTCAGAAGGTAGTACACCTGTGGAAGTCTGTACTATGGATATCAGTAAAACAGAGGCAAAGTCACTGATGATAAGGAAGAAATGGATAGACTTTGAGAAGCTAAAGTCTCAAGGGGTATGGGCAGAGTGTGGGATTATGACTCTGTGGTACAGGATCAACCAAGATCACATTGAATGGCAGAGTCGGCTTGATGCACTGAAGGGTCATCCTACACATATGCGAAGACATGCTTTGTGCCATTTTGAGCTTGGATGTCAATGTGACTTTAAACTCATTGAAATGAACAGATGGAAAATCACAAGGGAAATACCAATCTCTTCAGGTCAATTGGTGATTTAAGTTCCCAATGCAGAAAACTGCGCTTGTGGTGTACATTTATTAGATCTACTCCTACACAAGTGTTAAGACCAGAAACATAGCTAATGTTAGTAGCTAATGTAATAGCTAATGATAAGTTAGCCTGCAGATCCCCGAGCTTGCCATTTTTATTCATGGTGTGTTCCTAGCTGAGACTACAACACTGGAATACGTAGCCACATTAACACAATAAAACACATCAGATGCTGCAAGGGAGCAAAATTAGTCAAAAAAAATGAATTCAAACCAAAAGAAAGATGATCAGGATGACACAGGAAATGTTTGGTCAAATTGGTTGGTTTTAAGAGCTGCTTTGAGGAGCAAGAGTTAGAGGTGGGTAGATGTTTGTGGATGGATGTTCAGAACTTAGGACCTACAAATGGCTGAAGATATGACTACCAATGGTGTAACAAAGGAAATGGAGTGGTACAAGAAGAATATATAGAGTTTGCAGAGAGTGGTCGTGCAGAAAAATAACAAGCATTTAAATTAGGAGCAAGAGTAAGCCATTCAGCACATCAAGCCTCCCCTGCCAGAGAGACATAGAGATGTACAGCACAGAAACAGACCCTTCGGTCCAACTCATCCATGTCGACCAGATATCCCAACCCAATCTAGTCCCACCTGCCAGCACCCAGCCCATATCCCTCCAAACCCTTCCTATTCATAGACCCATCCAGATGCCTTTTAAATTGTACAAGCCTCCACCACTTCCTCTTGCAGCTCATTCCATACATCTACTACCCTCTGCATGAAAAAGCTGCCCCTTTGGTCTCTTTTTTATATCTTACCCCTCTCACCCAAAACCTATGCCCTCTAGTTCTGGACTCCCCACCCCAGGGAAGAGACTTTGTCTATTTATCCTATGCCCCTCATGATTTTATAAACCTGTATAAGGTCACCGCTCAGCCACGGATGTTCCTGGGAAAAAGAGTCCCAGCCTACTCAAACTCTCCCTATAGCTCAAATCCTCCAATCCGGGCAAAATCTTTTCTGAACTCTTTCAAGTTTCACAACATCTTTCCGATAGGAAGGAGACCAGAACTGCATGCATTATTCCAAAAGTGGCGTAACCAATATTCTGTACAGTTGCAACATGACCTCCCAACCCTGTACTCAATACACTGACCAATAAAGGAAATCATGCCAAGCACCTTCTTCATTATCTTATCTACCTGTGACTCAACTTTCAAGGAACTATGAACCTGCGCTCCAAGGTCTCTTTGTTCGGCAACACTCCCTAGGACTTTACCATTAAGAGCTTAAGTCCTGCTAAGATTTGCCTTCCAAAAATGCAGCACCTCACATTTATCTGAATTAAACTCCATCTGCCACTTCTCAACACAGTAGCCCATCTGATCAAGATCCCATTGCACTATGAGGTAATCTTCTTCGCTGTACGCTACACCTCTAATTTTGGTGTCATCTGCAAACTTACTAACTAAACCTCTTATGCTCGCATCAAATCATTTATACAAATGATGAAAAGTAGTGCATCCAGCACTGATTCTTGTGGCACTCCACTGGTCACAGGCCTCCAGTCTGAAAAACAACTCTCCGCCATCACCCTCTTGTTTTCTACCTTTGAGCCAGTTCTGCATCTAAATGGTTAGTTCTCCCTGTATTTCATGAGATCTAACTTTGCTAACCAGTCTCCCATGGGGAACTTGTCGAATGCCTTACTGAAGTCTATATAGATCACGTCCACCACTCTACCCTCATCAATCCTCTTTGCTACTTTTTCAAAAAACTCAACCAGGTTTGTGAGACACGATTTGCCATTCAATAAGATCAGGGCTGATCTGATTGTAGCACAAATTCACATTTCTGCCTCCACCTGAGAATTGGGTCTCCTGTAGGTCAAAAATTTATCTGCCTCCAAATTATTCAATGACTTTGCCTGCACCACTCTGTGCAGAAGAAAGTTCCAAGATTCTTATGCCTCTATGAGGAAAAAAAGTCCTTATTTCTCTTAAAAAGAAGAGCCAATGATTTTTAGATAATGTCCCATTTTAAACTGCGTTACAGAGATAAGGATGATGTGAGGTAAAGGAGGGATTTGATGGTTGGCATCTGACTCAACTGCCTAAAGTTATTTTCAGAATTAATTTTCATTCAAAAAATTACCGTTTTTAACCAATATTCATGTTCAAAACCTTGCACAATGGAAATAAGAACAGAAGTAAAGGCATCAGTTCTTAAGATGGGGTCACCACTCGGTTTTTGGCTTTGCAACTTCTAAACTATAAAGCTTTAATTTCCTTCCAGCATTTTAACATCAAACTGATTTGTGACAAATAACAAACCGGGTGTTGACTGTAAATTGACAGGATGATTGTGTGGTACTCCTCATGGAGGTATTATTTGTGATAATGCAAAGCAGTAACATACTGCTTTTCTAGGTCATTGATTCATCAGTTGTAGAAAACATGTGGCTAGGTTTGGACTGCTTGATCTGAAAATATGTAGTGCATGAAAATATTTAATTACTGTAGCAGAGCCCAAGCCATGGACATTATAATGATTTAATGTGAGGCTTCGATTTCAGTTGCAACCCAAGCTTTTGTCTGCACATCTATCACAGAATGGATACACTGCAGAAGGAGGCCATTTGGCTCACCATATCTTCACCAATTCTATTAACTAGAACCAATCTTTTGCCTTTTCCCAATATTCTTACTCACCACTTCTATCCAAATAATTATCCAGTGCCCTCTGACCTGATGTCACAGTGTTAGGTCAACCTATCAACTTTCTGACAGAGAGTAAACTTAAATAGAGTCATACAGCTGTACAGCATGGAAACAGATCCATCGAGCAAACTTCTCCTGTCAACCAGGTTTGCTAAACTGAAGTAGTCCCATTTTCCTGTGTTTGGCCGATATCCCTCTAAATATATCCTCTTCATGTATTTGGCTAAACAGCTTTTAAATATCGTAACTGTACCAGCCTCCACCACTTCCTCTGGCATCTCATTCACAAATCGCCCTCTTAGTGAAAAAGTTGCCCCTCGGATCACTTTTAAATCTTTGCTCTCTCACCTTAAACCTGTGCCGTCTAGTTTTGGACTCCCTTACACTGGGAAAAAGACCTTGACTATTCACCTTATCTCTGCCCCTCATGATTTCATAAACCTCTATAAGGTCACCCTTCAGCCTTTGATGTTCCAGGCAAAAAAAAAAATTCTTTTTCAAGAAGGTGTAAGACGGCACTACCAATCCAAGGGCAACTATAGACAGCCAATAAATGTTGGCCGAAGGTATTTCTCCATGAGTGAACTTTTAAAAAGTCTTTCAGGATATGAGTCTCACTCCCAGACGTGAGACATTCCTTCATATACCCCTGAGTATTCAGCTGCTTTCTGGTCATTGTAAAATGCCACAAATCATTTTTAATTGCTTTTCTCTCAAATCTAAAACCTAAGGTCTTAAAGTTATTCGATGAGGTTTTAAACATTAATAGTCAACTCATTCCTGGTATAATAGGGTTAACTAATGAAGAACGATTTGAAAGATTAAGCCTTTACCCACTGGAGCTTAAAATAAGATGTGACTTTATTTTAAGATCTTGAGAGGACTGGATAGGTTAGAGACCTAGTGGCTGTTTTGTCTCATGAGAGAGACTAAAACTAGGAGATGTCATTTATTCATAAGAGTTCTCCCTTTTTAAGACAGAGATAATGAGACCTTTTATCTCTCAGAGGGTCAAAAGAGTGTGGGTCCCCTTTCTAAAGAAGATGGTGGATATTGGGTCTATATATTCATTGAAGGCTGAGCTAGATAGATTTCCGATAGGCAAGGGAGCCAAAGATCATGGGATATAAATAGGAAAGTGGGGCGGCACGGTGGCTCACAGCACCAGGGACCCAGGTTCGATTCCCTCCTTGGGTGACTGTCTGTGTGGAGTTTGCACATTCTCCCCGTGTCTGCGTGGGTTTTCTCCGGGTGCTCCGGTTTCCTCCCACAATCCAAAGACGTGCAGGTCAGGTGAATTGGCCGTGCTAACTTGCCATAGTATTAGGTGCTGGATTCTGGATCAGTGGTGCTGGAAGAACACAGCAGTTCAGGCAGCATCCAACGAGCAGCGAAATCGACGTTTCGGGCAAACGCCCTTCATCAGGAATAAAGGCAGTGAGCCAGAAGCATGGAGAGATAAGCTAGGGGAGGGTGGGGGTGGGGAGAGAGTAGCATGGAGTACAATGGGTGAGTGGGGGAGGAGATGAAGGTGATAGGTCAGGGAGGAGAGGGTGGAGTGGATAGGTGGAAAAGGAGCTAGGCAGGTTGGACAAGTCTGGACAAGTCATGGGAACAGTGCTGAGCTGGAAGTTTGAAACCAGGATGAGGTGGGGGAAGGGGAAATAAGGAAGCTGTTGAAGTCCACATTGATGCCCTGGGGTTGAAGTGTTCCGAGGCGGAAGATGAGGCGTTCTTCCTCCAGGCGTCTGGTGGTGAGGGAGCAGCGGTGAAGGAGGCCCAGGACCTCCATGTCCTCGGCAAAGTGGGATTGGGGAGTTGAAATGTTGGGCCACGGGGCGGTGTGGTTGATTGGTGCGGGTGTCTCAGAGATATTCCTTAAAGCGCTCTGCCATGAGGTGCCCAGATGTGCAGGTAAAACTTTGATGGATGTGGAAGGCTCCTTTAGGGCCTTGGATAGAGGTGATGGAGGAGATGTGGGCACAGGTTTTACAGTTCCTGTGGTGGCAGGGGAAAGTGCCAGGATGGGAGGGTGGGTCGTAGAGGATGCATGGACCTGACCAGGTACTCACGGAGGGAACGGTCTTAGCGGAAGGTGGAAAGGGGTGGGGAGGGAAATATATCCCTGGTGGTGGGGTCTTTTTGGAGGTGGCGGAAATGTTGGCGGATGATTTTGTTTACGCGAAGGTTTGTAGGGTGGACGGTGAGCACCAGAGGTGTTCTGTCCTTGTTACTATTGGAGGGGTGGGGTCTGAGGGCGGAGGTGCGGGATGTGGACGAGATGCGTTGGAGGGCATCTTTAACCACATGGGAAGGGAAATTGTGGTCTCTAAAGAAGGAGGCCATCTGGTGTGTTCTATGGTGGAACTGGTCCTCCTGGGAGCAGATAAGGTGGAGGCAGAGGAATTGGGAATACAGGAGGGCATTTTTGCAAGAGGTAGGGTGGGAAGAGGTGTAATCCAGGTAGCTGTGGGAGTCGGTGGGTTTGTAAAAAATGTCAGTATCAGGTCGGTCATCATTAATGGAGATGGAGAGGTCCAGGAAGGGGAGGGAGGTGTCAGAGATGGTCCAGGTAAATTTAAGGTCAGGATGGAATGTGTTGGTGAAGTTGATGAATTGCTCAACCTCCTCGCGGGAGCACGAGGTGGCGCCAATGCAGTCATCAATGTAGCGGAGGAAGAGGTGGGGAGTGGTGCGGGTGTAATTACGGAAGATCAACTGTTCTACGTAGCCAACAAAGAGAAAGACATAGCTGGGGCCCATACATGTGCCCATGGCTACCCCTTTGGTCTGGAGGAAGTGGGGGGATTCAAAGGAGAAATTGTTAAGGGTGAGGACCAGTTTGGCCAAACAAATGAGAGTGTCGGTGGAAGGGTACTGTTGGGGACTTCTGGAGAGGAATAAACAGAGGCTTGGAGGCCCTGGTCATGGCGGATGGAGGTGTAGAGGGATTGGATATCCATGGTGAAGATGAGGCATTGGAGGTCAGGGAAACGGAAGTCTTGGAGGAGGTGGAGGGCGTGGGTGGCGTCTCGAACATATGTGGGGAGTTCCTGGATTAGGGGAGATGGGACAGTGTCGAGGTAGGTAGAGATGAGTTCGGTGGGGCAGGAGCATGCTGAGACATGGTTCGGCCAGGGTGGTCAGGCTTGTGGATCTTGGGAAGGAGGTAGAACCGGGCAGTGCGGGGTTCCCGGACTATAAGGTTAGAAGCTGTGGGTGGGAGATCTCCTGAGGTGATGAGGTTCTGTATGGTCTGGGAGATGATGGTTTGGTGATGGGGGGTGGGGTCATGGTCGAGGGGGCAATAGGAAGAGGTGTCCTCGAGTTGGCGTTTAGCTTCAGCGGTGTAGAGGTCAGTGCACCAGACTACCACTGCGCCCCCCCTTATCCGCTGGCTTAATGGTGAGGTTGGGATTGGAGCAGAGGGATTGGAGGGCTGCGCATTGTGAGGGTGAGAGGTTGGAATGGGGAAGGGGTGTAGACAGGTTGAGGCGGCTAATGTCCCGGCGGCAGTTTGAAATGAAGAAGTCGAGGGCAGGTAATAGGCCAGCACAGGGTGTCCAGGTGAATGCTGTGTGTTGGAGGTGGGCAAAGGGTTCCTCGGAAGGTGGGTGGGAGTCTCCTCCCTGACCTATCACCTTCATCTCCTCCCCCACTCACCCATTGTACTCCATGCTACTCTCTCCCCACCCCCACCCTCCCCTAGCTTATCTCTCCATGCTTCCAGCTCACTGCCTTTATTCCTGATGAAGGGCTTTTGCCCGAAACGTCGATTTCGCTGCTCGTTGGATGCTGCCTGAATTGCTGTGCTCTTCCAGCACCACTGATCCAGAATCTGGTTTCCAGCATCTGCAGTCATTGTTTTTACCTCATAGTATTAGGTGCATTAGGCAAGGGTAAATATAGGGAAGGGGAATGGGGCTCAGTGGGTTACTCTTCGGATGGTCAGTGTGGACTTGTTGGGCTGAAAGGCCTGTTGCCATACTGTAAGGACTTTAATCTAATCTAATCAAAATGAAAGTGACAGGGCTACCAGAGCTTATTGAATGGCAGAGCTGGCTTGGAGGGCCAAATAGGCCTACTTCTGATCCTAAGTCCTATGTTGTTAGCCTGTATTTTACTGTGACAAACAAAGATGGCAAACATGGTCAGACTGATACCTTGAGGTGATCAGTGGATGTTTCAGTGGCAATTTGGTGGATCCATGATCTAGCAGAATTTGATTCAAGGTATTGTCACTTTGCACATGGTTCAGGTGCATTAACTCACTATCAGGTCTGAGCTTTGGCTCAGAAAAAACATTCTTGTCTCAGAAACAGGAAGGTTGAACTTGTATGTATAAGACCTAATGGAGCCGTTTGAAGAGAAGGGAAGCATTCTGAGCAAACATTTACACCTCAATCAATATTGCTAACAAATAAATTATCCCTTCATTCTCTTTGTAGTGTGGAGATTTCTTAACATTACAATGGTATCTATATTACAAAAGTATGAAATTGTTAAAGTCTATCCATGCAAATAACATCACATCGCATAGGACATCAGACTGTAGAGCTTATGCTGGCTATTTGAAACAACTATTCAATTTGCAACACCTCCACCCCCATACTACATTTGAATCAAGGATTACAGTTTGAGCCATTGATTTCAGGAACTGTTATCTCGGTGGCCCTGGATTGGTCTCTGCAATGATATTACCTTAGATCTGTTTCCCGCCCACAAGCATTCATCTGAGCACAGACCAAGCAGGTCATATTGAATTTGGCAGGGTGACACATTCCATCCCAGCATGTCAACATTGGATTGGCTCAAAGTCCTATTTGAATAAAGGTTGTGCTGTAGCATTTGCCAAGAATTTGAAATACTTTGGAGAAAGACGATTTATTTCCATTACAAGTATCAACACAAAAGCAAAAGTTCAACTCACTTGACCTCGAACCCATCAGATTCAGACATTTTGATTGTGTCAATGCAATTTAGTGAAATCTGTTTCTAACATTAAATATAATTATCCTGTTCCTCATTTTAAAAAAGCATGGTGAAAACACTGATATCATCAATTCTAAATGCAGTCAATCAATAGAATTAAGTTTTGGTTTTCTTCTTCATCTGAAGTAGCCCCTTGAGGCTGAGGGTGGTTTTCACTTTCAAGTTGTGGTCCTGAGGTAAACAGTCCAGTGCTGGACTCCAGGTAGGGCAGGTGGTGTATGAAGAGCTGGGATGCTTGGGCTTTCACACGTTCCTTCCCCCAGGGGGCTTATGGAGATGATAGAGATGGTTGGCCTCTTCACAAATGTTTCAATACCAGTTTGGGCAATTCTGGGCAAGAGGTTGCTGTAAGTCAACGGCTTGTTGCATTTTGACGGGGAGGCTTTTCTCAGCACTTCTGGTCATTGCTTCCCTTGATGAAGCTTGGAATAAATAAAGCAGAGTGTGGAGAGAGAGAGCAGAGCTTGGAACTTCTGGAAAAACACAGTAGATCTGGCAGTAGCTGTGGAGAGAAAGAAGAATTACATAGAACAACATAGAACATAGAACATTACAGCACAGTACAGGCCCTTTGGCCCTCGATGTTGTACCGCCCTGTCATACTAATCTGAAGCCCATCCCATCTACACTATTCCATGTATGTCCATATTCCTGTCCAATGACGACTTAAATGCACTTAAACTTGGCAAATCTACTACCATTGCAGGCAAAACATTCCATACCCTTACTACTCTCTGAGTAAAGAAACTCCTTCTGACATCTGTCTTATGTCTATTTCCCCTCACTTTGAAGTTGTGTCCCCTCCTGTTTGCCATTTCCATACTTGGAAAAAGGCTCTCCCTGTCCACCCTATCTAACCCTCTGATTATCTTGTATGTCTCTATTAAGTCACCTCTCAACCTTCTTCTCCCTAACGAGAACAGCCTCAAGGCCCTCAGCCTTTCCTCATAAGACATTCCTTCCATACCAGGCAACATCCTAGTAAATCTCATCTGCATCCTTTCCAAAACTTCCACATCCTTCTTATAATGCGGTGACCAGAACTGTACACAATACTCCCAGTGTGGCCGTACCAGAGCTTTGTACAGCTGCAGCATAACCTCCTGGTTCTGGAACTCAATCCCTCTATTAATAAAAGCCAAAACACTGTATGCCTTCCTAACAACCCTGTCAATTTGGGTGGCAATGTTCAGGAATCTGTGTGCATGGACATCGAGATCCCTCTGCTCATCTGCACTCCCAAGAATCTTACCATTAGCCCAATATTTTGCAAACTGATTACTCTGGCCAAAGTGTATCACCTCACACTTGTCCACATTAAACTCCATATGCCACCTCTCAGCCCAGCTCTGCATCCTATTTATGTGTCTCTGCAACCTACTACATACTTCGTCACTATCCACAACTCCATCCACCTTAATATCGTTCGCAAATTTACTAACCCACCCTTCTAAGCCCTCGTCCAAGTCATTTATAAAAATGACGAACAGCAGTGGACCTAACACCCACCCTTGTGGTAGACTGCTAGTAACTGGACACCAAGATGAACATGTTCCATCAACTACAACCCTCTGTTCTCTTTCAGCAAGCCAAATACTGATCCAAACTGCTATGTCTCCCACAATCCCATTCCTCCGCATTTTGTATAATAGCCTACTGTGGGAAACCTTATCGAACGCTTTGCTGAAATCCATATACACCACATCAACCAGTTTATTCTCATCTACCTGTTTGGTCACTTTGTCAAAAAAAGTCAATAAGATTCGTTAGGTATGACCTACCCTTCACAAAACCGTGCTGACTGTCCTTGATCAGATTATACTTTTCTAGAGGGTTATAAATCCTATCTCTTATAACCTTTTCCAACACTTTGCTTTCTCTCTGCAGATGCTGCTAGACCTGTTATGTTTATCCAGCAATTTCTGTTTTTCTCTTGGAGTAAAGTGTTTGTTTTGCAAAATTTGTGTCAGTCCCAAAGACTACAACAAATGAGAAGGTGAACCAATCTTAGTTGGGATCAGTTTACATTCCAAAATTAGCCTTCTCTCTCCAGTCACCACTTGGCCCCATTTAAAAATGATTATTCGTTTCCATTTGTGGCTTCTGTGCCTGCATTTTGCCAATTTAATGGTTGGCATTTCTCTTCTTTTCCTAACTGGCAGGAGAGCAGCAGGACAATTTGTGGGTTTAGTTAATAACTGGCAGGCTGAGCTAACCTTCTGTCCCAGAGAATTTGGATTCCCCAATCCATCAGTAAGAATAGGCAGGCGCTGCACTGTAACTGTCAGTGGAAGCATTTTCCATTGAAGAGCTCCCCAATCACTTAGCTTTTGAAGCTGCAACAAAAACAGGAATGGGGAAGAGATTTGAGAAAGCTGTTCACTGGGTATCACACTTTTAGCTGGAGGTCCTGCTGAGGGATGTGATGGGCTGCAGTGAAGTGATTTTGCCAAAGGATAGAAGAAAGAGGGTAACATCTCAAAACCAGCGGGCATGTTCACAGCTGAAGTGTGCTTCCTCTAACCTGTGTATAGACCAGAAGTGGATCCAGGATCTCAGGAGGACAGGAAAGCTCAAGAGTCATATCACTTGGTGATAACTTTCCCAACATTCTACTGTAAGGCAACCTTCTGAACAACATACCTCGCAGGCCCACTTATTCCTCATTTCCGTGTCCCATCAGGCAACTATTCACACTCAATCTCAACAGATAGCCTTCCAACCTTCCCAATCACCTGCAACAAATGATACCCTCCCTCCTCAGCACAAATGCCATTATGAATGGTAGAAGGTCTGAGCATAAAGGCTGTGGCAACCTGTCCACATCATTAAAGAAGCTATTTTTGCTGTGCACTCAACTCCTGTGACCCTAATACATTGTTGACAGATTGGGAAACATAGCTGCAAATATCAGTACCCAAGGCTAATTGTGCCTTTATAAATGCTTCTCACCCCATTGAAGGGGGTTCCCCACGAGCCTCAGAACCCACTATGGGAATCACAGAAGGTGAGATGATCTAAAGAACCCAATTCTATGTCGAGTTCAACAGATGTAATATCCCGTGGGCAGGCAAATGTACCTCATCTGGGCTGGGAAAGATCCTGGCATTGTCTTCACATATTGAGGTGAGATGTTGTTTTGCAAGCGCTGTTCTGGAGTTTGTCATTTCACATTGGAACAACAGGTCTCCTTGAATTTTGAATCCCTTGAGTATATATCTGTGCATAGGAGATATAAATAATTATCAAAGTCAAAGCTTGGCAACCACAGATCAATACTGGTTTCCCAGCAAAAGGCACCTGGTGTTTTATCAACAGACCCTTTAAGGATTTGGATAACTTAATTAGCAGGGGTATTAGACAGGGAGAATTATCAACAGATGATTGAATGTTTTATGGATGCAATAAATCTTTTGGTTGCTTTGCTGTTCAATCATTGGTAATGTTCCTGAAAGGAACTTAAATGCAGCATTTCAGACCTCCAACCATCATTATCTTAGCATTCATATTGTTTCAAAAAAGTTTAGATAATGCAGACATCATTTATTGCCCTTCACCAATATCATGAATACAGAAGTTCATTAAATAAAATACATTCAAGGGATGTTTGAAATAGTCAACAAGTCATGTTGTATCTGGTTGATAAATTTCTATCAGAATCAATTCTAACAAAAAGTCTTGATGCATTCTCCTCACAGATGCTACCTCATCTGCTAAGAGGTTCCATAAATATTTGTTCCTTCATTCAGATGCCCAACTTCCACTGCACTTTGATTTTATATCAGTGAATGGTCCTTTTCTAATTTCTTA
The DNA here is from genome assembly GCF_020745735.1 of Hemiscyllium ocellatum. Lineage (NCBI taxonomy): Eukaryota > Metazoa > Chordata > Chondrichthyes > Orectolobiformes > Hemiscylliidae > Hemiscyllium > Hemiscyllium ocellatum. Next base: position 107,281,390 of record NC_083405.1, read on the forward strand.
TTGTTTGATGGTGCTGTGCTCAGATTGGCTTGTTTCTTGCACTACAACATGTGACTGCACTTCGCAATTTTTTTTATTGTTTACATCAGACTTTGGAACATCTTAGGTTCATGAAAGGCTAATGGATATCGTTACAACAATATTTAGACGATAAAGTTCAAAATAAATTGAGGTCATTGCCAAAGCATTGGCTTACGGTGACGAAAGAGTCAAATTTCGTTTTGTATTAGTTTGCTTTCAGTAATGTTTACTTTTTCTTTTGGAGTTTGTGTTCTCTAATTCCATATGTTTCATTTTTTTCTTGATAATGGAAAACCTGCTCTTTAATGTGCCTTTGACTATCATTTACTATCGGAAAGTCATTTCCAACAATGGAAAAGAAACAAAGAGAATTCTGGAGAAGCTCAGCAAGTTTGGCAGCAACTGAGGGGGGAGAAAACAGAGTTAACCTTTTGAGCCTGGCATGACTCTTCTTCAGATCTATTTTGCCTTTAATCAAAAAGGATACTTTTTAATTAGCATACTAAATAATTTTCAGTAGCACCTCAGAATGCTTGCAGAACCAAAAAGGGGAAATCACACTGTATTCTGATCTGTAAATAGTCAGGGAAGGTGAGAAAGCTTATAAGTAGGTAAATTCCTGAGATATCCAAAACAAAATTGCAGTGTACAGAGGATTCAACTATCCTAAGACTAACTGTGCCAGAATCAGTGCAAAATTCTTAAGATTCATTCAAGTGTTATTTCAGTGAGTACACAGTAATCCCATCAAAAGATGAGCAGCTTTGGACTTAGTTTTTAGGGGATGAAGCTGGCGAGTGAAAAAGGTTTCGAAAGGAGACTTTAGTGGTCATGATAGTTTGATTAGATTAAACATAGCATTGAATAGGTCAGTGATAGACCTAGAGTAAAGGTACTCAATGAAAGAAAGAACAATGTTACTCAGCTCAAATTTACATATGCAAAAGTGGACAGAAGCAACTATTTGGAAGTGTTGAAGTAGTGGGAGGTAAACAGAGAGGAGTTAGTCAAAGCTCAAAACAAATGTATTCACACAAAGAGAAAAGGTGAAACTCACAAATGTAGTCTCGCAGTATACTGGATAAAATGAGATATAAAATGGAATATATATTAATCACAGCCCAACATTGCAGAAAATGTGGGGTTTAGAATACAACTTTGAAATGAGGAAAGCAAAGAGAAGACATGGAGTCATCGAGTTATACAGCATGGTAACAGACCCTTCGGTCCAATCGGTCCAAGCCAAACATAATCCCAAACTAAAACATAGAACATAGAACAATACAGCACAGAACAGGCCCTTCGGCCCACAATGTTGTGCCGAACATTTGCCCTAGCTTAAACACCTATCCATGTACCTATCCAATTGCCACTTAAAGGCCACCAATGATTCTGACTCTGCTACTCCCACAGGCAGCACATTCCATGCACCCACCACTCACTGGGTAAAGAACCTACCCCTGACATCCCCCTATACCTTCCACCCTTCACCTTGAATTTATGTCCCCTTGTAACACTCTGTTGTACCCGGGGAAAATGTCTCTGACTGTCTTCTCTATCTATTCCCCTGATCATCTTATAAACCTCTATCAAGTCACCTCTCATCCTTCGCCGTTCCAATGAGAAAAGGCCTAGCACTCTCAATCTATCCTCGTACGACCTATTCTCCATTCCAGGCAACAGCCTGGTAAATCTCCTCTGCACCCTCTCCAAAGCTTCCACATGTTTCCTAAAGTGAGACGACCAGAACTGCACACAGTACTCCAAATGTGGCCTTACCAAAGTCCTGTACAGCTGCAACATCACCTCACGACTATTGAATTCAATCCCTCTGCTAATGAACACTAATACACCATAGGCCTTCTTACAAGCTCTATCCACCTGAGTGACAACTTTCAAAGAGCTATGAACATAGACCCCAAGATCCCTCTGCTCCTCCACCTTACTAAGACCCCTACCGTTAACCCTGTATTCCGCATTCTCATTTGTCCTTCCAAAATGTATATCCTCTCACTTGACAGGGTTGAACTCCATCTGCCACTCCTCAGCCCAGCCCTGCATCATATCTAAGTCCCTTTGCAGCCGACAACAGCCCTTCTCATTATCCACAACTCCACCAATCTTCATATCGTCTGCAAATTTACTGACCCATCCTTCGACTCCCTCTTCCAAGTCATTAATAAAAATTATAAACAGCAGAGGACCCAGAACTGATCCCTGCGGAACTCCACTTGTAACTGAGCTCCAGGCTGAATATTTACCATCTACCACCACTCTCTGACTTCGACCAGTTAGCCAGTTCTCTATCCAACTGACCAAATTTCTCACTGTCCCATGCCTCTTGACTTTCCTCATAAGCCTACCATGGGGAACCTTATCAAATGCCTTACTAAAATCCATGTACACTACATCCACTGCTCTATCCTCATCCACATGCTTGGTCACCTCCTCAAAGAATTCAATAAGACTTGTAAGGCAAGACCTACCCCTCACAAATCCATGCTGGCTGTCCCTAATCAAGCAGTGTCTTTCCAGATACTCATAAATCCTATCCCTCAGTACCCTTTCCATTACTTTGCCTACCACTGAAGTAAGACTAACTGGCCTGTAATTCCTGGGGTTATCCCTATTCCCTTTTTTGAACAGGGGCACAACATTCGCCACTCTCCAGTCCCTTGGTACCACCCCCCGTTGTCAGTGAAGATGAAAAGATCATTGCCATCGGGCTCTGCAATTTCTTCTCTTGCTTCCCACATAATCCTAGGATATATCCCGTCATGCCCGGGGGACTTGTCTATCCTCAAGTTTTTCAAAATGCCCAACACATCTTTCTTCTTAACAAGTATCTCCTCTAGCTTACCAGTCCGTTTCATACTCTTCTCTTCAACAATACGGTCCCTCTCATTTGTAAATACTGAAGAAAAATACTCATTCAAGACCTCTCCTATCTCTTCTGACTCAATACACAGTCTCCCACTACTGTCCTTGATTGGACTGTTCCTCGTTTTCGCAAACTAAACTAGTCCCACCTGCTGCTTCGTGCCCATATCCCTCCAAAGCTTTCCTATTCATACCTTTACCCAAATTTAAACATTGTAATTGTGCCCACATCCCCCACTTCCTCAGGAAGTTCATTCCGCATGGAAACATGAAAAAAAAATTGGTAAGTTTCACCAGTTTACAATTCGTAAAGAACAAGATGATAAAAAGAGTAAAGCCTATCAGAGATCTGAAAGGTAACCAGATCTGGATGAAAAAGGTGGAAGGGTGGATCTTTCTTTTGGGCCATGCTCCATGAAATAGTCAGAACAATGCAAACATTGCAGTTAAGGTCTTGGTTGGAATAAACAAATTGAGAAAGCAAATAAATTAGGTGTTTAATCTTCAATTATCTGTAAATAAATCACTGGGCCCAAATTATATTCTTATCTATTAGGGAGAATCAAATCTGAATCATTTAAGGTGTTGGATTTCCTGGCCCGTCCCCTGGCTGTAAAGGTATCGCAGACAGATATCAAAAGTAGCATTGGCAGTGGCTCCATAATAGGAAATAATGAACCGGAGAAAGACTTGACCCATCCTTTCAGTAACAGAAAGTCCTGCTTCAGCTGCCAATCAATTGGAGGCTGGACGTTGTCTAGCATTTTCATGCAGAGGCAATAGAACTGGATCCAAGCTTTGCTTGGGTGTTTAGTGATCTTGTTTGGGTTAGTCAACAGGCACCGCTAAAGCGGGTGGGGCTAGAATTTGAGGGACCATTTGGGGAGAAGGTTTAAACCTTCAAACTCCATTCCATCAAGGGGACCCAAAACTTGGGTGCCAATCCATCAAGGGCACCCAATCAAAAGAGGCTCCCTAACACCCAACTCCTGCCCATTTCCCATCAGCATCTATAGGGAAGTCTGTTAAACTGCTGGATGAGGCCCTTAAGATAGCACTCATTGTCTGCCCCTCACCAGCACTGATACAATTACAGTGACTTAGGGGTAGACCGTAAGTAGTGGGCAACTTTGTGATGGATTAAACATGGGCTCGCCTGCCCACCTTCAAACCTATCACCTCTCACATGCTCACACCATCCAACATAGCTGTCCAATGCCTCACTGCCCAGAAGTACCACACATATATAAACCCATGTCCTCTGTGATTCATTTCTCTTTTCATCGTGGGCTATTTCTAACTTCAACATTGGCCACTGCTGAATTTCTGAGACAGTCAGAGCTGACAGGCAAGCAGTTCGTATAGACATTCTCAATGGTGGGACTTCTTCCAATGAAAGGGCAGAAGTCTCATTCTCTGCTGGCTCAGGCCAACTACAGCATGACAATGGTGGCTTTATTTTCCAAGTTTGCTGGCTTGCAAGAAATCATACGATTTAAATTATTCAGACAGGTGACAAGGAAAGTTGATGAGTGCAGTGCTTCTAACATTATTCAACTTTGGATTTCAATGAGGCTTTTGACATGGTCCCACATGTTAAACTGGATAGCAATGTAAAAGTGCACTGGTCCAAGGGAAAATAACTAATTGGATCTAGCAAAGGGAGCAAAGGTCAATAAGTCTATGGGAGGTTTTGTGATTTGAAGGATGTTTCCAGTGGGATACTTCAGGGCTCGGTAAAGTCCTGGACATGGCTTTCTGTGACATAAATGGTTTAATTGCAATGTTTGCAAATGAAACAGTTGTCCATGTGCTTGATCATGAGGAATAAAGCTTTAGCCTACAGGAAGATATCATGGATTGGTCAGGTGGAATTAACAGTGACAACAGGAATTCAATCTGGCGAAATGTGAGACAATGACACTTGGAGAGGGTGAACAAGTCAAGGGAATACACAATTAATAATAAGATTCTGAGAAGTATAAGGGAGTATATGTCAACAGATATCAGTTAGTTGAAGGAAAAAGAGATAAAGTGCTTAAGAAGGCACATGGGTTACCTTCCTTTATTAGCTAAGGCATATAGTGCAAGAGCTAGGAGGTTTTTGCTATACTTGTATAACAGACAAGTTTGTTTCCAGCTGGAAATTTCTGTGCAGCTGTTGTCAGTACACAACAGGAAGGATGTTATCACATTGGCGAGGGAATAGAGGAGAATTACAAGGTTGTTGTCAGGAATGGAACATTTTAGCAGTGACAAGAGATTGGATAGGCAGCTTTTTTTTTAGGAACAGAGGCAGCTGGGAGAAGGTTTAATTGAGATGTATGGGGCCTTGATAGGGTGAGTAGAAGGGCCCATTGTCTTAGCAGTGAGGCCAATACCTAGAAAATATAGACTAAATATAATTGGTAGAGGGATTAGTAGGGGACTGAGGAGATTCTCTTTTATCCAAAGGATGCCAAGAGTCTCAAACTCATTGCCTGAAAGCGTGCTAACAGTAGAAACTCTAACTTCATTTAAAAAAAATACTTGGATATATGCTTGAAGTGTCATAACCTACAGGTGTACAGAGCATTATGGAAGAGTGGCATTAAGTTGAATGGCTGTTTTTTTGTGTGACAAGGATGGAAAAGCCAAACAGCCTCTCATTTTTACCTTAAATTTTGACAACGGATTCTCTTTAAATCTTTAGTACTGATGAATTGTAGCAGTTTCTATAAAATAGAGTGTGATTACAGTTCATGAAAAAAATAACAGCTGAGTGAGTGGTTTGCCATTTTTTTGGTGGTATCAGTTGGGGATGCACGGTGACCAACTAGAGCAAACAAGAATTTTTACATTAACATGGTAATTCAGACATCTTATTTCCTTTCAGTAAATGTTTTGGCGATAGAAGACATATTTCTCTCATGCTGCTAATTTTAGCCAAATATTGCTTTGAATAAAAATTGGGAGATAAAGCTGTAAAATACCAGTCATACTTGGTAATAAATGTACTGGTTGTACTGGAGTTCCATTTTTAAGTGTACAAGACAATGCAGAGGAGTGTGTCACATTTGCCAGTTTGATTGGATGTTCCTTCTGAGTTCCTATTTTATACTTGCATCATTTTGTGGTAAAATTAACAGCAGAAGAAACTTGATTCCAAAATATTCTGTGTGCTTTCTCCAGTTAGCGGGGTAATTAAGTGATAGTGAATCACACAGACTGAATCAGCTGCAGGACACAGTGTTGTGATTAAATGTTTTGTGAAGCAGAGATGTGAAAAACCCACCTCCATTTTCTCAGCCAAAAAAAAGCAAAATGAATATGTTGACTGAATGACTCTGATATTTATGGGGAGATGTAGATGGTGCAGGAGAGGCTGGAAAATGAGTGGTAAATGCTTTGAGGCTAATGATGCAAATTTCTTCCTATCTGCTCCATTAATTTTGAATGTCGCTATTGAGAAACAGAAAAACAAGCAAAAAACACATTCATTCCTCATCCCCCACTTATTTTCCATGCCAGCGAATATCTGCACCCTCCCTTGATCCCTTAACCTTTCATGTCAATTTATGTCCCCTATTCTTGTCCCAATGGCCTATACATACCAACTGATGCCTGATTACTAAGCCCCTCGACCCTTAGGCCTTCTAAGGAAACCCGTGGTCCTAACCTATCCCTATCCCTCTTCTTGGCCAACCAAGGTCTCGACACACTGCATGGCCCAAAATAAGAATCCATGGAAACCTATGTCCCTCTAATTCATCCCCACGTCCCCTTGTAGACCATATATCAACTTAGTGCCAACACATGCACTTACCTACCACATTTACACATACTAATGTCAACTCATCAAATATCCACCATGTGACAATATCCAGGAATTGATTTCTATTGATGAATTCAAATTTTAATAAATAACACTTACTGATTAAAAGAAAACTTTAATATATTTAACATTCTTTCCTCCCTTATAAAAGTAAGCAATGGAATTTATAGTACAACATTAAAGAGTTTATGACCACTTGGAACTGTCAATCACATCACAATGGGGTGGCACGGTGCTCAGTGGTTAACACTGCTGCCTCATACCACCAGGGTCCCTGATTTGATCCCAGCCTCGGGTGACTGTCAGTGTAGAGTTTGCATATTCTCCCTGTGTCTGTGTGGGTTTCATCCTGCAGTCCAAAGATGTGCAAGTCAGGTGAATTGGCCATAGTGTTAGGTGCATTAGTGAGAGAAAAATGGGTCTGGATGGGTTACTCTTCAGAGGTCCGGTGTGGACTTGTTGGGCTGAAGGGCCTGTTTCCACACTGTAGGAATCTAATTTAAATTGACTTACACCTTATTTTGAGAAAGAAAGGTTGTGAAATCAGTCATTCAGCATTAATCACATAATGATGGTTCTCATGCTTATGCTACTAGAAAGAGTGAAATAACAATCAATGAGTTTTAAAATGTTGAACAGTGTTTTCTTTTTCAAATAATTAAAGCATTTATATTCCCTAACAGATTGCACAACTTTTACACAGTTTTGTTTTGACAGCTCCTTTGGTTATTCAAATCAGTTTGACAATTCCACTTAATTTATATGCATTTTATGCACATTCATGTCTACTTTTAGCATTTCTGAACATCGCTTTATCTCTACAAAGGGATACACTTCTCTTCCAAAGAACTCTCTCAGCTTGAAATCATCTTCTGCCACATTTAAAGTGTAAGTCATGTTTTGGACATCCCAATAGCAACATCAGCTCAAACTGAGGCAAGTGTCTTTAAGATGAACAGTTGCCCATCTTCATATGCAACTCAGAACATACCTTTATTCCATTCCGAAAACACTGCAAAATTTGTAGGTGTTATGTACAGAAGTAGAACTTCAAAATTCAAGCTTGCATTGCCATTTCCCTAAGGGGACGGCAAAGGCCTAGTAGTATTATTGCTGGACTGTTAATCCAGAGGCCCATATGATATTCTGGGGTTCAAATCTCACCATGGTAGAATTTGAAATTAATTTTAATTGATCGTCTGGAATTAAGAATCCTTTGTCGATTGTCAGAAAAACCCAACTGGTACACAAATACGAAGCTGTCATCTTTACTTGGTCTAGCCTACATGTAACTCTAGACCCACAGCAATGTGATTGACTCCTAACTGCCCTCTGGGCAATTATGGATGGGCAACAAATTCTGGCCTAGCCAGTGATGCCCTCATCCTATCAATGAATTTAAAAAAAACTGGAGAGGATCTGTGCAAAATTGCGAGTCTCAATTTCCATATGAAAAGCTTTTAATTTTTTATTTTATCGCCCATCTAGTTCTCTGGTTGGTATAAGTGGACAGTTGTTTACAACAACAACTTACATCTATAAATCACTGATAATGAATGAATATCTCAAGATGCTTCAGAGGAGCATTATCACATAAAATATGGTATTGAGGCATGAAAAGGAGATATTAAGAACCGTAACCAAAGCATTTTCGAAGATGTAGTTTTAGGAAGTGTTGTGAAAGTGAAAGATGAGGGAGAGATGTAGAGAGGTGTAGTGAAATGCTATGAAGATGTGGGTGTACTGTATCTTTAAGAGAGTTAAAAGCTAACAGTGACAGCACCAATTGTTCTCAATAAGATACAATGTAACATTTGGTTCAGAACAGATAGAGTTATGTCTGGCTGAGTTGGTAGAGACAAAAAAACAAATTTGAATTTGTCCAAGGGTTTAAGGTATACCCCAAAGATACCAAATTCCAATCAAGTTTGAATTGAGTACATTGACAATCTTAAAAGCCAATGACACAATCCGATGTTTTAGGGACTGTAAGACAGGAGAAAATTGAACAGTTGGGAGGAGAACTATTAAGCCAAAGACATCAGCAGACTGCCCAGAAAAATAGGTCTCTGACAGGTACCTTTATAAATCAGTAACCTGTGAAGCAGAATCCCTCAGAAGAAGAAAAGAAGGTAGGAATACAGAGAGACTAGAAAGCTGCCTGGTTTTGAGATAAAAAGTCTTGTTTTGTCAATCTTAATCGGGGGTTTTATCGGACCAGTATTGTAGAAGGGGAAGGTAAAAGATAGGTTAGATGAAGGAGTTATGAATAGTTGTCAGTTGATTATTCTGTTATGCTTTAAGAAATGAATTTGTTAATTTTTACTTTGAATAGTTTTTGGCCTCTCAAATGTTCACAGATTACTGCCTGGGATAAATCTTTTCTGTGTTGCTGGTTTAGATTAAGCAGGAGAGTTTACCCCATGTCATAACAGACAGCATTCCGAAGGTCACAGCCTTGTCATTGAAGGCGGTAGAGCAGTTAAAATTACAGATTCTCAGTAGGCCAAAATAAGGTAAGTGGAGATTTCCTAAAGTGTTGTGAGGTTAGAGGAGATTATTTTCATCAGGAGGTGTTAGGCTATTGAGGGAATTGAAAACAAAATGAAAATTTTAAAATCAAGATATTGCATGTTGGTCTGTGAGAACAGGGGTGATAAGTGAACATGATTTGTTGCGAGTGAAGAGATATGCAGCAGAGGTTTGGATGACCTCAAGTTTAGGAAAGGTAGACTGTAGAAGACAAGCAAAAATGTGTTAGTCAAGTCTAGAGATAACAATGGTGTGAGTGAAGGTAAGACAGAGACCAGGTCAAACAATATTATAAAGTTGGACATGTGTGGTCTTAGTTAACATTGAGATCTCTATTGTACCTTCCAAACGTACCATGATTAACAAATTTTGAATCAGATACATTTGTTAGATTCAGGGATTTTTGATCATACCAGTCTAAACCTGAGTCCAACCTTAATGGGATTGGTTTAGATAGACTAGAATATTGCTTTTGGCAACATTATTCCTTTTGAAGATGACTGAATTCACAAGTTTCATAATATCATAACGTCATAAGATAAAGGAACAGCATTAGGCCAGTCAGCCTATCAAGTCTGCTCCACCATTCAATCACGGATGTTATGTTTAACTATTCTCAATCACTTGGTCTCCACAGCCCTCTGCAACAATGAGTTCTACAGATTAACCACTGATATGTTGAGACATTAATGTTTTGTTTTTCATTGTGTTTAAAGATGTAGTTTTCACTGAAACATAAACAAATAATTTTGCAGATATATTTTAATAGTAAAACAGAAGTTTATTGCACAAAGTAAATAAAGATAAAATAGAATAAATCAAACTATTAACATACAGCAAAAGTTTAAAAAGTTTCAAAATACAAAGTAAACTACAATCCTACTAATCCCAACAACACTCCTTTCTAGCACCCAAACACTTGATATAATTCTCTTCTCTATTAAACAAATCACTTGACTTAGTTGTGATCCAATGTTGTGGTTTGAAGAATTTGATCACATCTTCCATGAACCATTTTTACAGTTGAGCATAGACTTTCTCAGCTTTAAGTACATCACTCAGGGTTTTAACCAACACTTCCAGTCTGGGACCTTAAACTTAAAACTCCTTAAACCTAAACTCTTGGAATATGGGGAGAATTTGGAAACAGAACTGGCTCAAAGATAGAAGACAGAGGGTGGTGGTGGATGGTTGTTTTTCAGACTGGAGGCCCGTGACCAGTGGAGTGCCACAAGGATCGGTGTTGGCTCCACTGGTGTTCATCATTTATATAAATGATTTGGATGTGAGCATATGAGGTTTAAACAGTAAGTTTGCAGATGGCACCAAAATTGGAGGTGTTAGTGGACAGCTAAGAAGGTGACCTCAGATTACAGTGGGACCTTAGTCCGCTGGACTATTGGGCTGAGGAGAGGCAGATGGAGTTTAATTTAGATAAATGTAAGGTGCTGCATTTTGGGAAAGCAAATCTCAGCAGGACTTATGCACTTAATGGTAAGGCCCTAGGGAGTGTTGCTGAACAAAGAGAACTTGGAGTGCGGTTCATAACTCCTTGAAATTGGAGTCGCAGGTAGATAGGGTAGTGAAGAAGGCATTTGGTATGCTTTCCTTTATTGGTCAGAACACTGAATATCGGAGTTGGGAGGTCATGTTGTGGCTGTACAGGACGTTGGTTAGGCCACTTTTGGAATATTGCGTGCAATTCTGGTCTCCTTCCTATCGGAAAGATGTTGTGATTCTTGAAAGGGTTCAGAAAAAATTTTAAAGCATGTTGCCAGGGTTGGAGGACTTGAGCTACAGGGAGAGATTGAATAGGCTGGGGCTACGTTCCCTGGAGCATTGAATGCTGAGGGGTGACCTTATAGATGTTTATAAAATCATGAGGTGCATGGACAGGATAAATAGACAAAGTCTCTTTCCTGGGGTGGGGGAGTACAGAAGTAGAGGACATAGTTTAGCGTGAGAGGGGAAAGATATAAAAGAAACCTAAGGGGCAACTTTTTTACACAGAGGGTGGTAAGTGTATGGAATGAGCTGCCAGAGGATGTGGTGGAGGCTGGTACAATTGCAACATTTAAAAGGCATCTGGATGGGTATATGAATAGGAAGGGTTTGGAGGGATGCTGGCAAATGGGACTAGATTGGGTGGGATATCTGGTCAGCATGGATGAGTTGGTCTGTTTCCGTGCTGTACATCTCTATGACTCTATGACTGTGAACCTTCTTCAAATCCTACTAAATTCATAAGCTCTCAATGTTTCCCAGAATCAAAAGTAAACAAAATAAAACAGATGTTTTTAACTGAAAGCCTAACACACATATATTTATTTTGTTTGCTCATAAAACATCTTCCAGTGTACATGATTTGCCATGAGCATGCAGCAAGTATCTCCCTTATCCTTTTTAAAAATTAATCACCATGGCTACAGAAATAGTTACAAATTAAGCAGTCAACTCATTCAGACATACGGATCAAACTTCACACACCACAAGGTGAAAATGACTCTCAAATAAATATTAAAATATTGATAAATTACGCATCTTACAGAAGAACATAAGGATTAGGCCATTTGGCCCATTGAGTCTGCTCTGCCAGTCGATCATGACTGATCTGTTTCTCAACTCCATTTTCCTGTCTTCTCCCCATAACTCTTTATCCCCTCATCAATCAAGACCTTCCTATTTTTGTATTAAATGCACTCAATTACTTGACCTCCACAGCCTCTGAAGTAATGAATTCCACAGATTCACCACCTTTTGGTGAAAGAAATTCCTCTTCTTCTCCATTCTAAAGGGTCATCCCTTCATTCTGAAGTTGTGCCCTCGGGTCTTAGTCTCTTACTTTTGAAAGCATCTTTTTGATGGCTAGTCCATCCAGGCCTCTCAGTATTCTGTAAGGTTCAATCATATACCATGCATCCCCCATCCTTCTGAACTCCATCGAGCACAGGCCAAGATTCTTCAACAGCTCTTCAGACATTCCTGGGATCATTCTGGACCCCTCCAAGGCCAGTACATCCTTCCTTCAGTATGGGGCGCAAAACTGCTCCCAACATTCCAGTGGTCTGACCTGTGCTTCAGCAGTTTTCTCTGCTCTTCCGTTCTAATCCTCTCGAAATGAATGCTAACATTACGTTTACCTTCCTAACTGCCAACTAACCCTGCATGTTAACCTTAAGAGAATCCTGAACTCGGACTCCCAAGTTGGTTTGTGCTTCAGCTTTCTGAAGCCTTTCCCTTTTTTGAAAATATGCCTTTATTTCTCCTTACACTTTCCCACATTCTTTGCCATCTGCTACTTCTTTGCCCACTGTCCCAGTTTGGGCTAGTCCTTCTGCATCCTCCCCAGTTTCTCAACACCATCTGTCCCTCCACCTATCTTTGTGTCATGTATCTTCATTTATCTTTGTTTCATAAAAAGTCCAAGTGAGTGTCATTGAGCATGAGGTAATCGTGATTGTCTTTCAGACAATTAAGAAGTGATTCTCAAAACTGAAATTGGAGAACTATTCTTTTTCAGTGGGATCGATCTAAAATGAGATTGTTGCTTTTCTTTGAAATTTCTACATGGCGACCTTCTTAATAAATCTAGACAGTGAATGCAACAATGAGTTGCAGAGCCGAGTGAGGTATCAGTTTGAAAGAATTAACAATGGCTCCATTTAGTCGCTCATTTTGCGTAGATACAATGAGTATCACTGAAAGGTTAATCTAGCCAGGCTCATGGAACTGATCTCCAGTAAGCGAATTCTATCTCACCAAGAAAGTTTGATAACATCTGTTCATAAATCTTGGAATATAGCTTTAGTCTTGGAATTTCCCAACAACTGTAGAATGTATCAGGAAATTTAAAACTAATGTGTGCCACACACAAAGCCACACAATTAGTGCAGTGACTCATTTCCATGGTTATGCAGCTCTGCGCAAAGTACGTTTGTGCCAATGAAGTTGAAAAGTCAGGCTGTCAATTTTAAGAATTTGTTTCTCAGTGTGAACAAATTTGTTGACAGATGATGAATAACTGACCATTGAATTTGATGCTTCACCCTGTTAAAGTACTATGATGGATCAGTGCTAACCCTGAGTCAAACAGACCAGGATGATCCCAAGCTTTGACTCCAGGATTACCACATGAAGGAAAATTGGATTGACTGGGCTTGAACTTGTTGGAATTAAGAAGACTGAGAGGGGATCGCATAGAAACATACAAAAGCCTGATGGGACTGGCTAGGTTAGATGTGGGGAAAATGTTGCCAATGTTGGGAAGTCCAAAACTTGGGGTCACAATCTGCGAATAAGGGGTAAAGCATTCAGGACTCAGATGAAGAAGAGTTTCTTCACTCAGAGAGTTGTGAACCTGTAGGACTGTCCACCACAGAGAGCTGTTGAACCAGTGCGTTAAGATATATTCACGAGAGAGCTGGATGTGGCCTTTGTAGCTGAAGGGATCAAGGGGAATGGGGAGAAAGCAGGAATGGGAGACTGAGATTGCATGATCAGCCATGATCATGTCAAATGGTGGTGTAGCCTTGAAAGGCCGAATGGCCTACGCTTGCACCTATTTTCTATGTTTCTACGACTGTGTAGAAACAGGTAAAATAGCCAATGTGCCATTGGTTGCATTACCACTCTTCTTGGGTAGGGATGGGAAAAAATTGTTTCAAGTCAATCAGTACCTCTGATAAACAAATATGAACTGCTGTTACCCTTTGACTATTGAACACTTGTCAACAATCATTGTAAAATTAATTTTGGATCACTCTAAGAAACAGCCAGCAAAGAAATGATGTACTGAATAATTTCCTTTCATGGCCCAATTTAGAACATAGTCACTTAAGTGAAGTTTTGGAAAGCTGTATTCAAAGCACAAGTTTCTTAAATGATATGTCTCTTTAAAAACAAGCACATATGCCAATGCTGTCCAGTGAAATTTGCTTCTTACAAAATCAGCTGGAAACAATTGAAATGCTGAAACTTTTTGAAAATGCAGCAGGAAGTAACAGTAACCGAGATATTAAGAAGTAGATCCTATTAAATTCTAAAGCAGTGATTATTGATTGTTTAACTTGAAGAATAGTCTCTTTAGTAAACCAGCAAAATGAAATCATCCCTCTGAATAACAAGAAATACTCATAAGCTGAGCTATTCAACTAAACAAGCAGGCACATTGTTTAACACTGTAACGAGCTTTCAAATGTTATTCTGTGAGATTCATGTGGATAAGTAAGTCATAACAAAGCAAATGATGCGTGACACCAGCAGATACTCATGTGCGATATTGTGGAATCTCTGTGAAACCTGGCTTCATTAGTGATTTGTAGGCAATGTGAGGGGGTTGGGTAAGTGAGATTGTTGAGAAGAAAGTGAGGACTGCAGATGCTGGAGATCAGAGCTGAAAAATGTATTGCTGGAAAAGCGCAGCAGGTCAGGCAGCATCAAAGTAGCAGGAGAATCGATGTTTCAGGAAGAAGGGCTTATGCCCGAAATATCAATTCTCCTGCTCCTTTGATGCTGCCTGACCTGCTGCGCTTTTCCAGCAACACATTTTTCAGTAAGTGAGATTGTTTCACTTGTTAAACAAATGCATTGAATACCTTTAACTTTCAATTCAGCTTATCTTTGGAAAAATTGAAATATCAGTGGGGCAACACCAAATTTGGTCCTGTTATAAACCATTCTAACTTAAAAATGAGCTGATAATCAAGCCAACATATCATTCAGTTTCCTCTGTACCAATTTGCAGATATACCTCTATCCGAGTGACCGAAGCCCCCAGAGGGAATGGAAAGAATCATTGTGCTTATACACACATTGGGATCAGATGTCAATGATAAGACTTTTGATATCATTTTCATTCTGGCCTGCCCTCCATCTGATCCTTCTCACCACTACAAATCAGAGGTGGCACAGTGCAGAAGATGGCCATTTAAGAATTATAATTGAGAGGTTTCTCTGTTGTAGTCAGGGAAGGCGAGGTGGATATTTAGAATATAATCCTATGGCCTATTGCTTTAAGGTTTTCAGACTAACTGCTTCCAGGTTTTGCAGCTAAGATATAGTCATTGTAAAGTGTTACTTTTTTTCCACTCCTGGTGTCTTTTGGTGTGTTTCTGTGGGACCCTTTACATTTTCCCTACTGGCAGCACAGTAGCTCAATGGTTAGCACTGCTGCCTCACAGCACCAGAGACCCGAGTTTGATTCCTGCCTTGGGTGTCGAACAATTCCTAAGCATCTGCTCCCCACCTAATCATGCACCTGTCCAGGCGCCTCTTAAATGAATCTACCATACCTGCCTCTAATACCTCTGTTGGCAATGCGTTCCAGGCACCTACCACCCTTTGTGTGAAGTACTTGTTGCGTGTATCTCCCTTAAACATTTCACCTCTCACCTTGAAAGCATGACCTCTCGTTATTGAATCCTTCAACCTGGGAAAAAGCTTATCTCTATCTACTCTATCTATACCCTTCATGATTTTATAGACCTCAATCAGGACACCCTCAATCTCCCTTTTTTCTAATGAAAACAAACCTAATCTATTCAACCTCTCTTCATAGCTAGCACCTTCCATACCAGGCAACCCTTGTAAACCTTCTCCGCAGCCTCTCCAAAATATCCACATCCTTTTGGTAATGTGGCGACCAGAAGTGTACATAGTATTCTAAATGTGGCCGAACCAATGTTGTGTACAATTTTAACATGACCTGCAGTTCTTATACTCAATAGCTCATCCAATGAAGGCAAGCATACCATATGCCTTCTTGACCACTCTATCCACCTTTGCAACCACCTTCATGGTACAATAGACCTGAACTCCCAGATGTCTCTGCTCATGAACTTTTCACAAGGCTCTTCCATTTACTGTATACTTCGCTGTTGCTTTAGACTTCCCATAATGCATCACCTCACATTTGCTTGGATTGAACTCCATCTGCCACTTCTCTGCCCAACTCCCCAGTCTATCTACATCCTCCTGCATTCTTTGACAGTCCCCTATGCTTTCTGCTATGCCACCAATCTTTGTGTCATCTGCAAGCTTGCTGATCATATCAACAGTGCCCTCTTCTAGATCATTTATGTATATTAAAAACAACAGTGGCCCCAACACTGACCCCTGTGGAACACCACTGGTCACCTTTCTCCATTTTGAGAAACTCTTTCAACTACTACTCTCTGTCTCCTGTTGCTCCACCATTTCTTCATCCACCTAGCTAGAACACCCTGCACATCATGTGACTTCATTTTCTCCATTAGTTTACCTTGTGGAACCTTATCAAATGCCTTGCTAAACCATATATATGAGATCTACAGCCCTTCCTTCGTCTATCAACTTGGTCACTTCCTCAAAGAACTCTATTAAGATTGTACGGCATGATCTCCCCCGCACAAAACCATGTTGTCCTTCACTGATAAGCCCATTCTTTTCTAAATATAAATAGATTTTATCCTTCAATACCTTCCCACCACTGACATCAGGAACACTGGTCTGTAGTTACCCGGAATATCCCAACTATCCTTCTTGTACAGTGGGAAAACATGGGTAATCCTCCGGTCCTCTGGCACCTCACCTGCGTTTAAGAATGCTACAAAGATATCTGTCAGGGTTCCAGCTATTTCCTCTCTCACTTCCCTCAGCAACCTGTGAAAGATTCCATCCGGTCCTCAGGATTTGTCCACTTTAGTAACCTCTAACTTACCCAATACATCTTTCCTACTTATGGCAGGAATTACCAAGGCACACTCTACATGACTGCCAACAATCACACAAAGAGGATGGGTAGGAAAAGACGAGTATGATGCCCTTAGCCAAGTTCAGACTTGGCTCTGTTGATAGAGCTGAAAATGTGTTGCTGGTTAAAGCACAGCAGGTTAGGCAGCATCCAAGGAATAGGAAATTTGACGTTTCGGGCATAAACCCTTCATCTGTTAGAGCATTTGTTTATGAACCTCAAAGTTGTGGATTTGAGTCCTCCTCCAGGATTTGAGTGCAAGACTCATCTCTGCAGTACTGAGGGAGTGCTGTTCTTTTGAATACGGTACTTAACCAAGGTTTCATCTGCTAGGTCAGATAGATGTAAAAAAACTGCAAAGCACATTTTCAAGGCAGTTATCCCTAGTGTGCTTGCCAATATTGAACGTTCTACAAAATCATAGTTCATTAAGACATGCTTGAGAATGCTTGTTGGGTGCTGTGTTTCCTTCATTACAGCAGTAACTACACTTAAAATGAACGTAATTCATTGTAAGACACTTTCAATCATCTCGTGGTCATGCAAATCACTATAAAAATGAAAGTCTTTTATTTTCACAATATGAAAAATAATATAGGACAAGATAAAAAGTTCATCTCAAAACATGAACTCTGCCTCACTCTCCAGAGGCGCTGTCAGACTTGCTCAGTCTTTCTAGCACTTTCTGTTTTTACTTTTAAGGTAAGACATATGTTTATCCAGCACTAAACGTCGACTCCATTGGGTCTTCTTTAAATATTCCTGTGTGTAAGCTGAGAGGCTGATATACAACCCACTAGAGAAGCATCAAATGAAAGTCACTGCACAGATCAGAGTCTATGACACAATTGTGAATGCAATAACTTAGTATTCATTATTAAGGCACATACGCCAAACACGAAAAAGGTGCAACACAAGTAAAGGCCATTCAACCCCTTAAATCTTCAATTTGTTTTCTGCATGTGAGAAGAGGAGAATTGGCTGCAGTATGAGGACCTAAAATAGTAGTCGGACACTTAAGCAAAGCTAAGGGTTGTGAAGGAGTGTACTATTTAAAAACCAGAGTGCTGGAGGAGTGAAGGGGAGCCACAGCTGAGAGCAACAGCTGATAAAAACACATTCCATGCCCCTTGCAATTTGTTATTTAGATAGCAGTTCCCTTTCCAATAAACAGACTTAAGTTTTGGCTGCTCTTGTTGAATTTGTTTCATTTGCGATTAGACAATAGGGAATAATTCTTGATAGCTCATTGATCAATGGGCTGATGAAATGCAATCTGCAAAATAAACTGATAAACTCAAAACAATAGGAAGTGTCCCCTACAAAAGTATTATCCCCAATTTGGGTTATTGACTTTGCCCAAGAAGTCAGGTTTGAACTAATGGCATCCAATGTATTCCTGAGCCCCGTGCTAAAGCCAGTTGGAGAATTATGAGAAAGTTCAGCTTGACATGACAAACAAGTCTGGATATTGCAAGTCCTACCTCAGAACATCATACTTTTGAATTTCACAGGATGGGAATGGAGTCGGGTCAGGATTTGAGCGTACAGGGCTATTTAACTCATTGGAGAAAGTGAGGACTGCAGATGCTGGAGATCAGAGATGAAAATGTGTTGCTGGAAAAGCGCAGCAGGTCAGGCATCATCCGAGGAGCAGGAGAGTCGACGGAAGGGCTCATTGGCTATCTCATGTGGTTTTGGGCAGTCAGAAGTTGAAACTCAAAATGTCCAATGTATACCTGCTAAGAGGAAATCTGAACCTTGTGCACCTCTTTGGATAGCAAGGGTACCCATTTGGACAGAAAGAGTCCTCCTTTGGTGATGGTCTTGGGAGCCCTCCATTTCTGTTTCCAGCAGCAGGAAGAGTGGGAGCTTGGACCAGGGGGCTGTTGGTAAAGGTGAGTCATTAATTTAAATCCTTAAAAGCTTACCCCAGAGAACAGAGATTCATGGGAAAGGAGGGACTCTTTTTTTACCCTCAGTTATGGGAGTGAGTGTTTTCTAAACCCAAGAACCTACCCTTGTAGTGTCTCCCACCCATCCACCTCCATGAGCCTTAAACACTAGGGACACATGAGGTAAGCTTCTCTTCCTTTCTACTTTCTTATAATGGGATTAGCAGGGTTGGCAGTGCAGGGAGAGGAATGTTTCTCCTGCATGATGTTTGAGGTGAGGGACACTATTCTTGTCCCATCTATGTGCATCTGCAGGAAGTGCACCCAACTCTCATCCTCCAAGAGCATGTTAGGAAACTGGAGCAGGAGCTGGATGAACTTCAGATCATTTGGGAGGCAGAGTCTGGGATAGATAAGTAGTTACTCCTAGGCCAGAAGAAAGCTGGGAAACTGCAAGAAGGGGGAAAAACAGTCAGTACAGGGATCTCTTGTGGTTGTTCCTCTGAAAAACAAGTATACCATTTTGGATACTGTTGGGGTGATGACTTACGAGGAGCATGCTTTGGGGTGCAGATCTCTGGCACAGAGTCTGTTCCTGTTGCATAGAAGGGAAGGAGGGAAAGGAGGAGAGTGTTAGTCATAGGGGACTCAATAGTTAGAGGGTCAGATAGAAGGTTTGTTGGGAATGAAAGAGACTCACATTTGGTATGTTGCCTCCTAGGTCTGTCATGTCTTGGATCGTGTCTTTGGGGTCCTGAAGGGAAAGGGTGACCAGCCCCGAGTCATGCTCCACATAGGTACCAACAACATAGGTATAAACAGGGATAGGGATATAAGGCAGGATTTCAGTGTGGAAGCTGAGAGCCAGAACAAACAGAGTTGTTATCGCTGGTTTGTTACCCGTGCCATGTGATAGCGAGGTGAAGAACAGGGAGAGATATCAGCTGAACACATGGCTGCAGGGATGGTGCAGGAGGGAGGGTTTCATGTTTATGGATAATTGGAGCTCATTCTGGGGAAGTCAGACCTATACAAACAGTCGGTCTTCACTTGAACTGGAGGGATACAGATATCTTGGGTGGGAAATTTCCTACTGATATTTGGGTGGGTTTAAACTAGCTCAGCAGGGGGATGGGAACCTGTGGTGTAGTTCCAATACACAAGAGGATGAGAGTAGGGAGGACATGGACAGGATTTCACGGTCACAGGAGTGTGCTGGCAGACAGCAAGCTGGTTTGAAGTGTGTCTACTTCAACGCCAGGAGTATCCAGAATAAGGTAGGTGAGGTTGCAGCATGGATAGTTACCTAGGACTTTGATGTTATGGCCATTTTGGAGACATGAATAGAGCAGGGTCAGGAATGAATGTTGCAGGTTCCAGATTTAGATCTTTTGGTAAGATCAGGAAAGGTGGTAAAAGAGAGGGAATGTGGCTTTATTAGTCAGGGTGGCTGAAAGAACTTTTGACAAGGACTTGTCTACTGAGGTGGTATGGGCTTAGATTAGAAACAGGAGAGGAGAGATCACCCTGCTGGGAGTTTTTTATAGGCCTCTACAAAGTTCCAGGGATATGGAGGAGAGGATTGGTGAAATGAATCTGGGTAGGAGTGAAAGGAACAGGGTGGTCATTATGGGGGACCTTAACTTCCCCATCATTGACTGGAAATGCTGTAACTCTAGTACGTTGAAAGGATCAGTTTATGTCCAATGTGTGCAGGAGGGTTTCCTGACACAATATGTCCAAGAGCCAACAAGAGGGGAGGCCACATTGGATCTGGTGCTTGTTAATGAACCAGGCCAGGTGTTTGATTTAGTGGCAGGTGAGCACTTTGGAGAGAGTGACAATAAATCGGTTACTTTCAGTTTAGTGATGGAAAGGGATAAGTACATGCCACAGGGCAAGAGTTATAGATGGGAGAAGAGCAATTATAATGCGATTAGGCAAGATGTAGGAGGCATCAAATGGGGTAGCAAAATGCAGGGGATGGGACAATCGAAATATGGATCTTGTTTAAGGAACAGATATTGCATGTCCTTGAAAGGTATGTCCCTGTCAGGCAGGGAGGAAGTGATAAGGCAAGGGAACTGTGGTTTATGAAAGAAATTATATCTCTTGTTAAGTGGAAAAGTGAGGCTTATGATGTTGAGACAAGATGGTTCAGATGAGGCAATGGAAAATTACAGGTTAGCTAGGAAAGATTTAAGGAGAGAGGTAAGAAGAGCAAGGAGGAGACATGAGCAGTCTTTAGCAGGTAGAATAAAGGAGAACCCTAGAGCTTTCTATTGGTATGTGAGGAATAAAAGGATGATTAGGGTAGGTATAGAGCCAGTCAAAGACAGAAGTGGAAAGTTGTGTGTGAACCCTGTAGAGATTGGAAAGGTGCTAAACAAATATTTCTCATCTGTTTTCACTCAGGAAAAGGAGAATGTTGCAGAGAAGAAGACTGAGATAAGGGCTATTAGACCAGAAAGGATCGAGGTTAGTAAGGAGAAGGTATAAAAGTAGATAAGTCTCCTGGACTGGATGGAATCTATTTGAGGATTCTCTGGGAAGCTAGGGAGGAGATGGCAGAGCCTTTGGCCTTGATCTTTGAGTCATTATTGTCTACAGGTTTAGGACTGAAGGTTTGCAACTGTTGTGTCCTTGTTCAAGAAGGGCAGCAAAGATGACCCAGGTAATTATAGACCAGTGAACCTTACTTCTGTTGTAGGAAAGGTTTTGGAAAGGATTATATGAGATAGGATTTATAATCATCTAGCAAGCAACAGTTTGATTGGAGATAGTCAACATGGTTTTGTCAAGGGCAGGTCGTGTCTCACAAGCTTCATTGAGTTTTTTTGAGAAGGTGACCAAGCATGTGGATAAGGGTAGGGCAGTTGACGTGGTGCACATGGACTTCAGTAAAGCCTTTGATAGGCTACATGGTCGGCTACTGGAGAAAATGTGGAGGTATGGGATTAAGAGTGATTTAGCAGTTCAGATTAGAAACTGGTTTTCTGTAAGAAGGCAGCAAGTGGTGGTTGATGGAAAATATTCAGCCTGGTGCCCAGTTATTAGTGGTGTGCCACAAGGATCTATTTTGGGACCACTGCTGATTGTCATTTTTATAAATGACTTAGACACAGACATAGGTGGATTGGTTAGTAAATTTGCAGATGATATTAAAGTCAGTGGAGCAGTGGACAGCGTGGAAGAATGTTATAGGTTGCAGGGGGACTTGGATAAACTGTAGAATTGGGCTGAGAGGTAGCAAATGGAGTTCAATGCAACTAAATGGGAGGTGATTCGCTTTGGGAAGAATAACAGGAAGGCAGAGTACTGGGCCAACGGAAAGATTCTTGGTAGTGTGGATGTGCTGAGGGATCTTGATGTCCATGTACATAGATCCGAGAAAGTTGCCACCCCAAGTTGATTGTGCTGTTCAGAAGGCATACGGTGTGTTAGGTTTTATTGGTAGAGGCATTGAGTTCCAAAGCTATGATGTCATGAAAGTTTGCAGATGACAGCAAAATTGGAAGTGTAGTGGACAGCAAAGAGGGTTACCTCAGATTACATACAGTGTGGAAACAGGCCCCTTGGCCCAACAAGTCCGCACCGACCCGCCGAAACGTATACCACCCAGACCCATACTCCTGCATTTACCCCTTCACCTAACTCTACGAGGGGCAATTTAGCATGGCCAATTCACCTAACCTGCACATTTTTTGGACTGTGGGAGGAAACCGGAGCACCTGGAGGAAACCCACGCACACACGGGGAGAATGTGCAAACTCCACACAGAGAGTCACCTGAAGCAGGAATTGAACCCAGGTCTCTAGCGCTGTGAGGCAGCAGTGCTAACCATTGTGCCACCGTGCCACCCACATGTAGTCAAGCGTGAAAAAAGATTTGCAGGATTAATAGCAATACCAAAAGACTCTGGCAATCAGACATAAGGTGTTCTCCATTTCTTGAGGCTGAAATTGTCGGTGCAACATCGAGGGCCGAAGGGCCCTGTTCTGCACTGTATTGTTCTATGTTCCATGCTCTATTTTATGGGGTGATCAGGTGCCTTTGGAATGTTTAAAAGTAGGCAAGAATTTTTACAAAAAGCTTAAACTCCCCCCAGACGAGGAGTGGTCCTAGAGATTATGGCTGCATTGCTGGCCACATTCTAAAAGTCTGTTGACTCTGAAACAGTTCCTACAGATTGGAGGAGATCTAATATAACCCCTCTATTTAAAAAGAGAGACAAAGAGAAAATAAGGAAGTATAGACCTGTCAGTTTGACGTTGGCAGTGGCAAAATGCTCGAGTCCATGATATAAGATTTAATATCTGAGTACTTGGAAAACGGTGGCAGATTCAGCATTGGATTTACGATAGGAAAATCATTCTTGTCAAATCTACTGGAATTCTTTGAGGATGTAATGCATAGAGTTGATGCAGACATGCCAGTGGATGTGGTTTATTTAAACTTGTAGAAAATGTTTGGCGAAGTTCCACACAAAAGATTAGCATGTATGTTTGGGTGAGGGACTGTGAGGGGATAAAGGTTGAAAGTACTTTTTTTTGTTTATTGCTTATTTCAGTAACTTCAATACAGGTTTTCCACAGTTTCATGATAAGATAGTTTTTACCTTACTGTCCATGATTCCAATGACTGACCCCTGATTCTGGAGAATGTGGCTCATACACAATTCCCAGCAGCATGAAGATTAAATGGGATTCAAAACTCAGCATTCCTGGTCAAGTTCCTGTTCAACCAGCTTGTTTCGGCTGTTGCATGCCTTCATTAAGACTGGATAATCTTTTAGAAACTGTCTGCAGGGGTACTGCATCATCCACCTCCAAAACAGCAGAGGAGCAGTTTGATGATCCTCAATCCTCATCTTCCATCTGTCGATGAGTCAGAACAAAATCCACAGCCTTCCACCTTCAGACAAGCAACTTCATACACAAGGTAAGGCAGCAAGGATGATTTAGGCTAAATGATCTGTTTCCATGCTGAATGACTCTTAACTCAAGGTTCATTTTATATGGCTTCATGTCGACTTTGATGGTCTGTATTAATTTTATGCTTTTAGTAACTTAACCCAAACACTCAAGTTGGTCTCCAAAGGAATATGCGTTTTGAATCACATGGTTTTATTTATTGTGCAATTTTCACCAATGTTGCTACCGCATTATTTGTACTAACTGTGTGTGTTGATGGCCCAAGACTGGCCTCTGTGCAATCCACTTCTGCGCTCAACAACATCTCCTGGCCTGAGTTCGGAAGTTGCCCGCCTGTTCACTGTAAGCCATAAATCCGGGAAGCCATTTTCTTGAAATTGGACTTTGGAGCTGGGAGTTCTCCTCACTGTATACCTTCAACTCACAGGTGAAAATCCAGCCCTAATAGAACATAGAACATAGAAAAGTACAGCACAGAACAGGCCCTTTGGCCCATGATGTCGTGTCGAGGTTTAATCCTAATGTAAAATATAATAATTTAACCTATGCATCCCTCAACTCACTGCTATCCATGTGCATGTCCAGCAGTCACTTAAATGTCCCTAATGATTCTGCTTCCACCACCACCACTGTAACACATTCCATGCATTTTCAGCTGTCTGCATAAAGAACCTACTTCTGATGTCTTCTGTATACATTTCCCCTAATATCTTAAAACTATGACCCCTCGTACCCGTCAATCCTGCCCTGGGGAAAAGTCTCCGGCTATTGTCTCTATCCATTCCTCTCATTATCTTGTATACCTCTGAAAATAAAAAGCTAGTAGAGTTGAGCCATGGTAGAATGGCTCCCATCAAGACAATACCAGTAAATCACAGGAGACCATCGCACCATTGACAACCTCACTTCCATGGCAAGGCCATTCTGTTATTGTAGGTTCTTCCAATTCCAATAAATTCAGGCAAGATCACCTTGTTGGAGTCCAAGTGCTAGTTGCCCTCTGTTACAACAGCGATTGCACTTCAAAAGGACACTATTGACTGTTATACCCTTTGGGAGCATAAACACAAGCACTGGCTCATTGGGCTGAATGGCCTTTTTATATGCTATAAGTTTTATGTAAAATCATTTGGAGGCATCCCAGAAGAGAAAGATGCTAGATAAATGAAATCTATCTTTCTTCTGATGTGCACCCTTAAACTATCAGGGCATGTGCTTGAAATTGACTGCTAACATCCGAATAGTACATGAAGTAAGATCATAAAAGACTGTGGACATCAGTTACTCACATCAATGTGCTGCGGAACACACCTGGCGCCTTGACTCCTGCCAAAGGCATGGATTCCTCATGGTAGATGAACTACTGATTGTGCCCTGACAGAAATAGGAAACACTTCAAGACAAAACAAACCTCCAGTGACTTTGTAGGCTGCCTGACTGTCGGAAATGCACATTCTCACTGTCCTAATCAATTCCTGCCATCACCAAACACACTGTCTAATCCTATTGCAACGTTGTGTAAGTTATAAGGTAAGTAAGATGTCAATGAGCGACAACAAATCAAAACAAACAGTCTCGACAACTGCTACTGGCTGCCTTACAATGGACAATTATCTCCACTGTATTAAAGACCACATATTTTCCACTTTGGAATACAAAAGAACTTTTATTTAAACAAATGAGATGGGATCTCAGAGGTATTTTCTACTTTCAATTTAACTCTTATTCCATCTATTGTTCTACATTTTAATCCCAGCAATCAAGTTTCCCTTCAATCATACATTGGACTGAAATGGCCCCTATCAATACCACAAGTTACATCCTGAGTGATCGAAAACAATTAATTTTTCTCATTCTTTTTAACTGGTTTGCAGACGTTGGCATGTTCAATGACACCATCCTTCTCCATTGTCTGTCCTCCACCATCCAGCTAGGAGGAAGTGAATTTGTTTGGTTCCACACTTATCTAATCCACCATTGCCAGAGAATTACCTGCAATGGCCTCTCTTCTGGCTCAAACCTTGGTTTCCCTCTTTTTTGTCATCTACATGCTTCCTCTCAGTGACCTCATTTGTAAACACGATTTCAGAGTTAACCTGCTGATGATACTTAGTTCTACCTGGAGTATTACGTGCAATTTTGGATCCCATATCTCAGGAAGGATGTACAGTAACAGCCCTGTAGCGTGTTCAGAGGAGGTTCACGAGAATGATGCCAGGAAAGAAAAGCTTAGCATACGAGGAACATTTGAGGACTCTGGGTCTATACTCGATGGAGTTTAGAAGTATGAGAGGGGATCAAATTGAAATATATAAAATACTGAATGGCCTGGACAGAGTAGATGTTGGAAAGATGTTTCCATTGGTAGGAGAGACTAGGACCTTAGGGCACGTTCTTAGAATGGAGATGAGGAGAAACTTCTTCAGCCAGAGAGTGGTGAATCTATGGAATACATTGCCGCAGAAGGCCAGGTCATTGAGTAGATTTAAGACTGAGATAGATAGGGTTCTTGAATATCAAGAGGATCAAGGGTTATAGGTAGGAAGTGGGAAAATGGGGTTGAGAAACTTATCATCCATGATTGAGTGGCAGAGCAGTCTCAATGGACTGAATGGCCTAATTTCTGCTCATATTCTAATGGTCTTATGGTTTCCCCACTCCTTGTCTTGACCCTTCTATTTTCTCTCATTCGTCCAACACCTAATCTTGGAGAAGCAGAAACTTCCTGCAACAACATATTGGAAAATCAAATGCGTTGTCTTCAGTGCAAATCACAAATCTACTCCAAACCACCATTTCAATGTTGCTTGATTATGTTCTCATGCGGTTTCAATCATGCTTTTGTTACTTCTAGACTTGAGAGTGCTCGTGCTTTCCTGCTCTCCAAACTTTGCTGCCCATATCCTGAAATAAAGCAAGTTCTATTCATCCATCACCACCATATTTGTAACATTCATTGGCTCCAGGTCCAGAAATACATCAGATTAAAACTCTCATCCAGTT
Source organism: Hemiscyllium ocellatum (assembly GCF_020745735.1). NCBI lineage: Eukaryota > Metazoa > Chordata > Chondrichthyes > Orectolobiformes > Hemiscylliidae > Hemiscyllium > Hemiscyllium ocellatum. The sequence continues at coordinate 107,308,198 of NC_083405.1, forward strand.
TTCAAATCCATCTGTGCTTCATCTCCCTTCCTATTGCAGTATTCTCTTCCAACCTTCCAGATTCTGAAATAACTGTGTGCTCAAACTGATCACTTGCACATTCCTGATTTTAATTGCTCTACCATTGGTGGCAATGCTTTCAGTTGTCTCTGCCTTAAGTTTTTGGCATTCCCGACCGAAAGCTTTTTGCTTCTTTACCTTGCAACTTTGAGGTGTCAGTTAGTCATTAATATGGGTTCAATCCTTCTACTGGCTGTGGTGGTTTGAGGAAGTTTGCTTCCCCACTTTAACCAACACTCATGAAATAGCTACCCTCAAGCAGTATATAACCAGTTATGTCTCTCTAATGGTAGGAGATACCTATTGCTGTTTCTGAACTCTGACTCCTTATTTCCCCACTTTCTCCTTAAAACCTAAATGTTATTCATCTATAGAACATAGAACAACACAGCGCAGAACAGGCCCTTTGGCCCTCAATGTTGCGCCAACCTGTGAACTATTCTCAGCTCGTCCCCCTACACTATCCCATCATCATCATCCATGCGCTTATCTAAGGATTGTTTAAATCTCCCTAATGTGGCTGAATTGATTACATTAGAGGTAGGGCATTCCATGCCCTTACCACTCACTGCGTAAAGAACCTGCCTCTGACATCTGCCTTAAATCTATCACCCTTCAATTTGTAGTTATGCCCCCTCGTACAAGCTGATGGTCTATGTGTGAAATTTCAGTTATCAGTATTTAAGTGAAGTGCGTTTGAGTATTTTACAATGCTAAAAAGTTGCTATGTATTTCTAAACTTTTAACATTGTCCAAATAGTAGCTAGATATATTACTGTCATCAGATATTATTACATTTAATGTACATTTTACAATTTATGTTAAATGTAAACTGTAAGTCTGCTTTTGGAATTTTCTGCTAAAGATTTTCCTCATCTGAACAAGCAACAAAATTTCATGGATTTAGTTCTTTTTGCTGTGTGTAATCCTAGTTCCTTTGGACAGTCTGCTGCTTCATTGTTGCTGCATGGTTCAGATTCCAGTATCAAGTACTGAGATGACTAATTTTGCTGCATTCTTCTCAGAACCAGTCTGCTGCAGATGCACAAATGTCGACCAAGAAAGCTCACAAAAGCTGGCCAACAGCTTCGTAAAAGTTAGCACATTCCCTGGAAAGTGGACCTCTCAAAACCAGTTCTGAATTTTAGCCATATGAGGCGCAGTTGAGGTGTGGTGCTGAAACTGCAGTGGAACTGAACAGGTCATAACAAATGTTACAGAGATAGCCAGAGTTTGATCATGTTATTTATTTAGAAAAAAAGTCCAAATAGAAGACAGCAGCTTGAGCCATGGTAGAAGTGTAATTTAATGAGGGGAAATGTGAGCACTGAGTGTGTGAGAATGGATCTCTCAGAGGAGATGAGGGCTGCTCCCTCATTGGCGGATTTTTGACTATTCAAGCCAAAAGTAGCCCCGCAGATATAGAGAATCCAATCTAAAGAATCTAATCATATAGTTACAGATATTTTAGGTTTGGAAAGTAGCTGTAGGATTTGCAACAGAATTCCATAAGACAAAAACAAAATGGTGGGGTTAATGTTCTTCTTCAAAATAATGGATAGGTATATTAGAGTCATCAAATATTATTACCACAGCAATTCTGGTCTATAGTTCTCTCTTAATTGAATGATAAAGGATCTGTTTGTGCAGCAGAAATAAAAAAAAGTTATTAATTGTTGTAATCATTTATTTAAGAAAAATGAATGCTTGAAAATGTGATTTTTCAGGAACTGGCAACAACAGCTGGAGCCTGGGCTAAGCCTGGTGAAATTTCTGTGGATTTGCAATTTATTACGTTCTAACTGATTATCAAAACCACTCCCCATGCTCACCCAGGTCAGGTGACCAACACCAACATCTGCCTGACAACAAACTTGAATGATTTGGTTACTAAGGGGCGGGGTTGTGGGGGTGTTCAAATGATGGTGCAGGAAGTATGAGGTTAGACTGTGAAATGTAAGAGCAGATGTAGGCCAGTCATTCCATCTGCTCAGCCAGCCAATGCGATCATGGCTGATCTGATCATTTTCAAAGCTCCCTAAGGGTCCCTTCACTTTTTCCATGAATATTGTTTCTGGAAGCTTTTCCACTATATTAATTAGCATGGAGTTACTAGGAGTGTTATTAGACTCTCTGAAATGCCACCTAATTTGTGACATGATTCGTTTCTACCTTCATCATCTTTCTTGGGATGCAGACCAACATTTCTTGCCCACTGCTACTAATCTTTGAACTGAATGGCTTGCCAGGCCATTTCAGAGGGCAGCTAAGAGTGCCCTCTATGAATATCGAGAGGCATACAGTCCAGATCAGGATCAAAAAGTGGCACTGGAAAAGCACAGCAAGTCAGGCAGCATCTGAGGAGCAGGAGAGTCAACGTTTCAAGCCTAAACCCTTCTCATCCCTGATGAAGGGCTTCTGCCTGAAACATCGACTGTCCTGTTCTTTGGATGCTGCCTGACCTGTTGTGTTTTTCCAGTGCAACACTTTTCAACTCTGACCCTCCAGCATCTGCAGTCCTCACTTACTCCATACTGTACAGACCAATCAACGACAGCAGATGTGCTTCCCAAAAGGATATTATTGAGCCAGCAAGTTTTTAAACTGAAATCTTATCAGCCACAAAGTGGGATTTGAACCCATGCTCCCCAGAACAATAGCCTGGACCTCTGAATTATTAGTCCAATGGTATTTCCACTGTCTTGCCACATCTATTCATGAAAGCTACATCCTTGACCTTGTTCCCCTCAGGCATGAGAGGACTTGACTCCTGAATCCCAATACACCTGCTACATACAGGCATCGCCACTGCACCCCCTCTGTCAGGGTGGTAGAGGTATTGGGCGCCCACCTTCTCTGGGCTCCATGTTGATGGCTGTTAAGGGCCTCGTCCTGTCATGGGTGCTATTTAACTCACAGCAGAAGGAGTCTCAGATTAAGTGGACAGTATGGTAGCTTTAGGTGCATGGATTATGGTGGTTTGGGATGGGATAGAAACAGTTGGGTCAGGAGGAGAACTTCCTTTGCAAGTCCACTGAGCTGAGGCAATCCCTCTTGCAATCTTATCTTCCCCCAGTGTATCAAGTCTTGCCACCCACCCTATCAATCTTGCTCATCAGCCTGGTTCTGACAATATTCTGGATATAACTTGGAGCCTGGCTTCCTCTTCTCTGGGAGTACCTGTAGTCCCAAGCAGTATTTCTACTGTTGCTGCTGAGGTGACAGAAACGCTACCCGTCCTGATTTTGACAGCCTTGAAAAGAGGGACTTCCTCTTGAGAGTAGGAATTGAGCCTTAAGGCAATTCATTCCAGTGAGAAATTGCAATGGGGCCCCATTTAGTATTGTCCCTTTCACTGACCTTTTATCTGGGGGTGCATTTGGGACTGTGCCCCTATAAAGTCCAGCTTACTGTAAGCTTGAGACAGTTCCGAATTCACATCAATCACCCGTAACCTCCGCGCTGACCAAGCAACTTTGAAGCTAGGGTAGAAACTAATTTTTAGACTCAGTTTAGGTAGAGTGGGGAATCATAGGCAGGAGGGGAGGATATGAAAGAAAAAAAGTGACCAGAAAACTGAAGGGAGGTACATTTCACAATAAGGTAAGCTCATTTTAAACACACCATGGAATTGTCGTAAATGAAATTAATGGCAACAAATTTACCAGCAAGTCTCTGGTGAAATACTATTCAACTTTGTTTTATCAGATGAATGTAGGTCAGAGCTACAAACAAGAAGCAGTTATTCAGCAGTGGTGTGAGGAACCAGTGCTCATACGTGACTGTGGTGAAATCATAAATGCTGTAGGCACTTATGAGTTATGAGGGTTTCTTGTATGGTGAAAGAATACACTGAGGTATTCTGTTTATTCTATGGGACTGAAACATGCCTGGAGCCTTGGACAACCTTTAAGTCATTTTCTTCTGTTAAAACTAATTGTCAAGTGAAAACTTATAATTGCACCGAAGAATTAGCAGAAAATTTTCCTTTTCGCACGGAGTAAATATTTCTTGACAGCAAATGTAGTAAGCTAACTGCAGGTATCTTCTTTTGTTTAAACTATATTAATGATTATATTAAACTAACACAGACATGAATTTATTGTGGTGTAAATACTGCACTGGGAATATTAAACTCTCAAACTATTTAAATATTGATATTGTAAACAACCCAGTAAGGTGCTGCTGTTGTGCCATAGTCTCCTTTTTTACCACGCTCTCTGTTCTTATACAATTCAGGCTCTGCATTGCTTAGATGGTCTATCTTCAGCCCTGTTTCCTGAAATCATGAGGTTCTGTGTCTTCTTCATCTATATTGCAAGAGTAAATTTACTGACCTGGAGCTTGCACTGAAGTGCTGGTTCTCTGATCCATACTCCTGCAAAAAGAGAATTGACTATTTTCTCTCTTTCAGAGTATTTCATGCATTTATGATGCTGCCTACTTGAGTCAATTGGAAGACTCTCATCCTTGTTTTGAAATGTTTCCACATTTTTCCCATCCTTGGTAACACACTCCATGCCAGGGCCCTCTGCAAACATCACACTCCTCCATTCTGACTGTTCGCACACTCTCAATTCTTATCACTGCCACCATTCACTGCTCAGACCTTTAGCTCCGACATCCCTCTCAAGATTTCCTTCATGAAACCTACTAGGCAACAGTAGTTACCTAATAGTATTAACATTGAACCAAATTCAGAGACTCAGCTGATATTCTGGGGACACAGGTTTTAATCCCACCATAGCAGATGGTTGAATTTAAATTCGATAAAAATTTGTAGTTAAGAGTCGAATGATGGTCCTGAATGCATTGTCGATTGTCAGAAAAACCCGTGTGGCTCAGTATTGTCCTTTAGGGAAGGAAAGTGCTCACCTAGCCAGTGATGCCCTCTTCCTGAGACTGAATTTTTAAAAATTCCTCCTTAGTGTATAGTTCTTTACTGAACTCATTTAATATCTACTTATGTTGCTCAGTTTGACATTGGCTTGATAATACTTCTGCAACAGAAATGCGGACATTTCGCAGTGTGTAAAATGCAATGCATGTTGTTGTTAATGATTTTCTGAGAGATGTGGTTACCTGTTGACCCGCTGGTTTTATCTTGCTACTTGGAGAAAACTGAACGTGAGAGTCCATCAACAAATGTATTTGTGCACACTGCTTTGTCACTGCACAGTGTGACTGAGTGAGATGTAAATGTAATTATGCTCATCTAATATCTAGCACTGACAGCAAGGCTGTGTGAAGCAGGTGTTAAAGATCACTGACACATACACACATGTCATATACTTGTCCCCGGTGCACTTTTCACCATGTGTGGGAGTAGCAAGGCTGTGGTATTAGGCAACAACAGCATGTGCTTGTCTGCTTGGTCTGGGACCATTGGCTCAATGCTGCAACAAAGGATTTTCCGGCTTTATTTGGCCAGATTTCTGGAGTTGGGCTTGAAACCATGACCATATGATAAATGCGCAACTCTCGTTTCCATCTTACTCCCTGAATTCTAAAGTGCATTCTGTTCCTATTGTGCTTCTTGTTAATATGTTCAGTTTGATTTCGGCGCATAATCTAGGCTGATTGTTTAGCGCACTATAGACAGTGTTGTCTTTTGGATGAGATGTTGAACCACTTGGTTGTTCAGTTCATTTTTATGTTCGTGGGATGTGGATAGAACTAGCTAAGCTAGTGTTTAGGGCTCATCCCTGATTACCCTCGATTGTTTGATCTAAACCTTTAATCGAAATGACGGAGATTCTGATGGTAGTCAGATGAATGTTCACTCCAATGATATTTCAAAGCTGCTAAGTATGTATGTCTGGCTATGCAGCAGTCATGAAGATATTAAGCTGCCTCACACAAGATGTTTTCTTGATGATTCCACATGCGCATGGCTAAATGAAAGAATTTAAAATTGCTGAGCGTTGAAATAAATTGAGAGGAGTCGTTGGCTCAGATGTCAACCACACCAACAGGACCAACAGTAACAGTCATTCAACTCACTCCTGTGTGCAGGACCTTGAGTGCCAGAATTGTCTGCGAAGCGACAGTTGTTACATTCAGAAGAATGGCTTGAAGCATTTTGATGCATCTCGAGCAGTCAAATGTGCTATGTTACATAAACACCAGTACTTCCTTACGAGCATTTTACTTGAGTGATCCAGTCTGATTGATATGGATTGTGGCATTTATTGGCATGCCTCACTTGACAACTTGATCTCTTGCCTAGACTAACTTATTGAGAAGTCATTTCCTCAGAGAAAGGGGATGGGGAGGAGACGGTTAGTCATAATATTTTCTCAATGTGACAGACTTGGAAAGGTGTGTATTTTGAGACTTAGATTTAACAGTGCAACCTTCCCATTGTTGTGAGGATGAAGACCAAACTGAGATCAGCAGTGGTTTCTGTTTCTCCTTACCAACACACAACTGCAAAATATGTCTCACTCACTGTTGGGCAGAGGGACTTAGGAGTGCTCATACATGAAATGCTAAAAGTTCATTTGCAGGTGTAACAGATAATCAGGAAGGCAAATGGAATATTGGCTTTCATTGGTAGAGGGATTGAAGTTAAGAGCGGGAAGGTTCTGCTGCAATTATACGTGGTACTGGTGGGGCTGCACTGGAGTATTGTGCACAGTTCTGGTCTCCTTATTTGAGGAAGGATATACTGGCTTTGAAGGCAGTGCAGAGGAGGTTCACCAGGTTGATTCTAGAGATGAGGGGTTACCCTATGAGGAGAGGTTGAGCAGCCTGAAACAATACATGCTGAAATTTAGAAGAATGCGAGGGGATCTTATAGAAACATAAAATTATGAAATGGATAGATAAGATAGAGGCAAGCAAGTTGCTTCAGATTGTGGGTGAGACTAGAACCAGGAGACATGGCCTAAAGATTAGCACGAGTAGATTAAGGTCAGAGATGAGGAGGAACTGTTTTTCCCAGAGAGTGGTGAATCTATGGAATTCTCTGCCCCAGGAACCAGTAGAAGCAGCTTCATTAAAAATATTCAAGACACAGTTGGATGTGTTTTTGCATGGTGGGGGAATTAAGAGTTTTGGGGATAATGCAGGTAGGAGGAGCTGATACAATGGATAGATCGGCTATGATCTTATTGAATGGTGGGAGAGACTCGATGGGCTGAATGGCCTACATCTGTTCCTATAGTTTATGGTCTCATATTCACATGTCAGTCAAAGGCTATGTGTAACAGAGGTTGTTTGGCAACATGAATTAAAAGTAGTCCCCTTTATTCCAATGATGTAGGAAGACTAATTACTGACCTTAATTACACTAACATCAGCATTATTTGCATTAACCATCCATCTTTTCTACTAACTTAGTCAGTGAAAATGTCTCTTTTCTTTTTCACTGTCAATTAAAATTATTTTAAAGACTACTCCTAGACTGACACCCAGATAATTGCATTTGACTGCAGAGGATCAAGGGACTCATTTTCATTCCTTTTCTTCCAGCTATGAAAAGTAGCCAGAAGAGATTTTTATTAAACTGAACAAATTGCTAATAAAATCATTAAGTGTTTCAGCTTGCAAGCGAATCGAACTGGATTTTGCACCTGGGATTGGGAAACAGAAGTCAGCACTGTTACCAGGCCCAGAACCTGCCTCTGGAAGTAAAGAGGTCACTCCTGGGGAATTTTAATGGTACATCCACTAATTAACATGAGACAGGTGAGTGAAAGGGAGTGGGTCACAACATGGGAGTGCACTCTCTCCAGCTTGAAAAGACAACAATTTAGTTACGAAAGGGATTCAGTAACCAGGCTACTACAACTTTCAAAATGAAACTGTTGGCTGCCCAGAAGAAAATCTGGTATACAAACAATAATACCTGGAAATCAGCATATTGGACCTCCATTTTGAAGTTTACTGGATGAGTCAGCCATTATGCCTCGTTCTTCAGTTTTATTTTATTTTTTGCACCCAGACCGACAACGAAGGTCTCTTGACCTGCCTGGAGAGCTGACCCTAGACTTCCTGAAGAAGGGTTACACTCAAAACATCAACGTCTCCATCTCATGATGCTGCCTGGCCTGCTGTATTCTTCCAGCCTCCTGCTTGTTTATATTGGGTGACCACCTTCAGTCATCGAAACTGGCACCTACTGGTGCAAGAAACTGGAGGCTGACTGGAAAGTTTTAATTGGAATCTTATAAATGGATTTAATTAGGTCCTCAGTGAGTCTGATTAGCTACTTGGTCTGCATGAGTGGGACATCTGATCACCTTGACCGAGCTGTTATGACCATAGTGAAATTGAATAACAATATTCAACACGCATCATTTGACGTTAATGCCTGTTTTTCTTGGACTAAAAATGCTGGGTCCACTGTTGTTTCTCATATACATAAATGATTTGGATAAGAATATAGGAAGCATGATTAGTAAGTTTGTGGATGTCACCAAAATTAGTGATATATTAGACAGTGAAGAAGGCTATCTAAGAGTACAACAAGATGTTGTGGTTCTGTTCGCCGAGCTGGGAATTTGTGTTGCAAACATTTCGTCCCCTGTCCAGGTGACATCCTCAATGCTTGGGAGCCTCCTGTGAAGCGCTTCTATGTATGTGGCGCTTATTCAGTGGGCACAGGATTCCCATTTCCTGGCTTGTCTCAGCGTCTCTCGCCTGTAGGTGTTCAAAGTTTGGGAGAAAATTTGTAGCTCGGGTGCTCGTTGTTGTGGTTCTGTTCGCCGAGCTGGGAATTTGTGTTGCAAACATCTCGTCCCCTGTCTAGGTGACATCCTCAGTGCTTGGGAGCCTAGACAGGAGACAAAACGTTTGCAACACAAATTCCCAGCTCGGCGAACAGAACCACAACAACGAGCACCCGAACTACAAATCTTCTCCCAAACTTTGAAGTACAACAAGATCTTGACCAACTAGACCAATGTGCCAAAAATTGGCAGATGGAGTTTAATTCACATAAATGTGAGGTGGTGTATTTTGGTCAGGCAAATCAGGGCAGGAGTTACACAGTTAAGGGTAGGGGCTTGAGGAGTGTTGACGAGCAGAGGTACTTCAAGATGCAAGTGTGTAGATCCTTGAAATTTACGTCACAGGTAGATGGAGTGGTGAAGAAGGCATTTGGCATGCTTGCCTTCATTGGTCAGCTCATTGAGTCCAGGTATTGGAATGTCATGTTACAGCTGTACAAAACATTGGTAAAGTCACTTTTGGAGTACTGTGTACAATTCAGATCACTCTGCTATAGTGGCATTATTAAACTGGAAAAAAGATTTCCAAGGAAGTTGCCAAGACTAGAAGGTTTGAGTTATAATGAGTTCCTTATGGAAGGGAATTGTTTGCAGTTTTCTGGTGGGCATGATGTAATGAGTGGAGTGCCACAAGGTTAGTATTGGTGTCTCAGACATTTCCAATGTATAGCAGTAACTTGAATGAAGGAACTGAATGCACAGTTGCTAAATTTGCTAATGACACTAAAGTTGGTAAGAAAATAAGTTGTGAAAAGTGCACAGTGAGACTGTAAAGGGAGTTGGACAAGTTATGTGATAAAAATATGGCAGATGAGTTATAATGTAGAAAACTGTGAACTTGTCCTCTTTGGCAGTAAGAATTAAAAAGCAGCATATTATTCAAATAGAAACTGCTTCACAAGGGCTCATTTATGTACTTCCAGCAACTTAACAACAAATTCCCTGTGAACAACAGAAAGACAGAAACCACAATACAATTTTTCCATCTTCCTCCTTATGAGCAAAGTAAATGGCTCATCGCCTTCAATGCAATGCTGCCCTCTCTAAAAGTAAACAATAACTCAGCATATGTTTAACTAATCTATTGATGGAGAATTCAAGATTATCCACAAGTGTTGCCATTAGTGAGGGAAAAAAAAGAGGCAGCTAAGCAGCTGTGACTCAGATTCCACACTCAGAACGCTAAAAATTGTAAACTGCATTTTGTCTCCACATCTAAGGAAGACTACGATTAGATTGGAGGCAATACAATGAGAATTTCTGTGTGTGAAAATGAATGGTTGAGAAAATTGGGCCTATATTCTCTGGAGTTTAAATGAATGACGGACAAACTCATTGAAGCAAACAAGATTCTGAAAGGGCTTGATATGGTAAATACTGAGAGGCTGTTTCTGCTGGCTGTGTCCTATAGACCAGTAAGACATAATCTCAGGGTAGAGAACCAATTATTTTGGATTCAGATACAAGAAATTCTTCCATTCAAATGTTTGTAAGCCTGCTACTATGCAAGATTGTAGCGCTCCATCATTGAAGATGTTTAAAGTTGCTCTGACAGACCTTTTGGTTGCTGAGGAGATCAGGAGCTATGGGGAAAGGTCAGAGAAGTGAAGTTGAGGCAGAAGATTGTATAGTGGAGTAGGTTCAAGAGGCCGTATGGTCTACCCCTGTTCATATTTCTTACATATTTTTGATTTCTGAGAATAGAACTTCAAATGTTAATAGAAATGTCACCATGAATCCTGGTGAAGCTACAATAATTGGAGAACAGGAATACACAAATTCAAACCCCAATTTTCAAGCACTCTCCATCCCCTCACAATTTTGACATAGTTTAAAGAGCCAAGGAAACAGGCATAACTATCAAAGGTTTTGATAATCCAGTGCTGGAGTCCTGAAGAGCTTTTTAAGAGGAGGCCATGGCCTAGTGGTATTATCATTGGACTATTAATCCAGAGACTCAGGTCATGTTCTGGGAGTCTCTGGTTCAATTCCTGTTACAGCAGATGGTGGAGTTGGTATTCCATAAAAATCTGGAGTTAAGACTCTAATGATGATCATGAATCTATTGCCAATTGTTGGAAAAAAAAATCTGGTTCACTAATGTTCTTTAGGGAAGGAAACTACAATCCCACCTGGTTTGGCCAATATGTGATTCCAGACTCACAGCAATGTGGTTGACTCTTAAATGCCCTCTGGGCAATTAGGGATGGACAATAAATGCTGAGCCAGCCAGTGATGTCCTTGTATTGTGAATGAATAAAAAAAAAGTCAACCCTATAGAAGGCTGTTTGACTGGCAAAAATACTAACTGCATCCGTAAACAGGGTAATGGCGTGACATGACCATATCTTTTGGATAGAGATTGTGATGAAGATCGTGCAGGAGGTGAAGCACACACTGAGTTGGGATCATTTACACACCTCAGAGAGCTTGGCAATGGTCCTGAAGACATTGTGCAATTTAAACAAAACCAAAGAGGAAAATGAATGTCATTGTGAAGTAATATTATTTTATTGGAGGCAGTTCAGAGAAGATTCACTACGATGATCCCCACTCTGAAGGGATTGTCTTAGACCGCAGAAAGGACATTTCCCCTCATCAGAGAGTCAAGGAGCTGAGGTCTCAGAATGAAGAGGTGCCAATTTAAGACTGAGATGAGGAGGAATTTCCTCTCTCAGAGGGTTGTGAGTCTTTAGAACAACTTGCCTTTTGGGGGCTGAATCCTTGTGCATATTAAAGGCTGAGAAAGATAGATTGATCAGTAGGGGAACAAATGTTATGGAGAATAGGCTAGAAATTGGATTTCAGGATCAGCCAAGATTCGATTAAATATGGAGAAGGCTGGAGGGGCCACATGGTCTATTCCTGTTCCTATTTTATATGGTTTTATGGTCTTAAATATACAGGACTATGTAAACTTACAGAGTTCTGAATTATTCCATCTGAGATTTGGCATAAATCTGTCCCTTTTATTTTGCCCTAGTAATCCATCTTGATCCTAGTCTCCCAAACACAATTTATTCATTACTTTTCATCCTCAAACCATTATGCAGTTGCCAATGTGATGTGGAACTCATTTGAATTCGGTGATGTCACGCTTCCACTAAAATGTGTTTCACTTTGGACCCTAACTGATGGTGCCCTAGGGCTAGATTTAAATCGATGTCAACGGTAATAGTTAATCTATTAGATAATCTTTGAAATGATTTCTGTATTTGAGGGTAGTTTAAGCCATAACAAGTTAGTATGGTATAAAAGCCAAGAACAACATGAAGATTGACATCCTTGAGAGGCCTCTGACATGCATGGTGTGTGATGCCCAGTCAATAAACCTTGTCATGAGTGTTAGTGCCATGGTGAAGACTTGTATATTCTTGAGTTCTGTACATAGCCGTGAAGAACTTCAGTAAAGAACTTCAATGCAGTAATGTCAATCTACAGTAGGCTGCATTGAATTATATACTGCTCATCTTAACTAAATATACTGGCAATGTCACTAAACACAACCAAGTGCTGCTGATTCGTGTCCTCTTTCTTCTTGCTGGTGTATCTATTAATGCCATTAATGACAACAGGTAGTATCAGTCATAAAATCAACTGGGAGATTACCTTGTCCAGCTAAATGGAAATATATGATAAATTTTCAGTGAAAAACATTGTAGAGATTTGGAACAAAATGTGGGATCCACATAGTGGAAAATCTCCATAGGTTCAGTTTTAACAAGAATTTACATTAATCGAGCTCCTTTCATGTCATGAAATGTCAGAAAGTGTTTCTTTGGAACATTATGAGCCAATGTATGACATTGAATCACACAACAAGATATTTTATCTGGTGACCTATAACTTTGGTCAAAGACATAACCTTTAAGAAGTGTCTGAACAGAGGAAAGTGAAAATAAATAGACCAGAATTAGAAAAGGGCAGGTATCGAAGAGGGTGAGGGAGACTAAAGGATTGGTAGGGTAAGGGAATGCAAGGTTTTTAACACAAGAATGAACATTTTAAAACAAAGACTTTTCTTGACTGGGAGCCAATGTAATGTGCACAGGGCTGATCAAGAACCAAGACTTGCTCAGAGTTAAGACACTGGTGGAAGAATTTTGAATGATCTCAAATTCACAGAGGGAAGAACGTGGGAAAGACGCCATGTTGGAACTGTTGAGTTTACAGGTGGTGAATGCTTGGGTGAGGGATTTCAGCAGCAGAAGCAGGGTGAACTTGATGTTACCACAGTAGAAATAGTCTTTTATGAGTCTGAGAGATGATGCAATCATAAGATCACAATCTCACTTTCGGATGAGATGCCAAGATTGTGAACATGCTGATTTCATCTCAGATTGTTATGAGGGAGAGGTTTTAATGAGGAAGCAAGTCTAACTCGTCCTTCTGTATTTCTTAGATTTTTCAAAGTTTTTCAAATGTCCGTTCACTCAACAGTATTCATAATATTTTGCTCATTGAGTCAGCAACGGCAAAAAACTACTCTAAATCTATGCTAGACCCACGTTCCAGCACTAGGTCTGTAGCCTTGAATGTTATGACATTTCCAGTACTCATACAATACTTCTTAAATGTTATGTGGTTTCCTGCCTCATTCACTCTCTCAGGCAGTGCATTCTAGATTACCCACCATCGTCTGGGTGAAAATACTTTTCCTCAAATCCCTTCTAAACCTCCTGCCTTTCACCCTAAGATTATGCCCCCTTGTTCTTGAGCCTTCAACGAGGGAGAGCATCTTCCTTCAACCCACCCTGTCAATGCCCCTAACAAGGCTAGGAAGTTACTAGGAAGCACTTTGACACACAAATGGTGGTAAATATTTGGAACTAAAGAAGGAGCAGGATTCTGAAGCTTCTACTTCCAAATAGACCTGTTGGATTATAACCTGGTGTTGTGTGATTCTTAAATTTGTCCACCTCAGTCCAACACTGATACCTCCACATCATCATTACAATTAAGCTGTCCTGCCTTTTTGTTGCTGTTAAATTCCTGCATTGCACACTAGCCCATCCGCAAGATTTGGCTTTGCTAGTCTGAACGCACTTTCTCAACAGTTGGTGAATCTAAGTATGTGCTTACAGCAAGAAAAGAAATGGTCTATATAAATTGCAAAACCTGATTTGCTGGCCATGGGTCATTTCATTTGAAGAGTATCAAGACTTCCGATGGGTTTGATTAATGTAAGAGACTTGGCCTAACATTGAATATTGAATTCATTAGCTTTATTGTCACATGTATTCACATGAATAGAAGGAGGAGTTTACAAGTCACCACTTATGGTGCCATCTTGGATACAATGGTATCTAGGTACAGAGTCTTGAATACAAATTCTTAGGAAAAAGAATTCAGAAAAATAAAGAAATAAAAAGTCCAACATTGCAGACCATCAAAGTACAAAATCATGGTAATAAAGAAAAATAAAGAAATAAAACTTCAGAATAATACTTCCACAGTAATATAAATAAAAAAGAGGAAATGACTATCAAATATAAAAAAGAATTTAAGATAAATCCCACTTAGTCCATTTCACAGCTCTAGACTTTAGGATCTGAACCCTGTTGGAATCCTGGGCTGGACCCACAACAATGTTGAAGAAGACGTAACGTGTGTCACAGCCAAACCGAACTGACAAAAACGGGAAAAGTCACTGAAGCTGCTGAAAGGAATCCCAGTCATAGTACACAGTGTACCATTTGTCATCCTTTTCCATTTGTGATAAGCATCTGTATTTCACAGGGATCTGCATTATTCCTCCTTAGCGTTTGTTGATACATCTGTACAGGGTTGAAATATCTAGGACTGGCCCCACCTTCTTTTCATATCACTGGGCGAAACATCCCTGCATCATTGACTCCCTGAGCTAAGTGGTTCACGTACCTTCCTCAGCCATGAGGTATTCAGTTGGTGCACAAACACAAGCACATTTTGTATAAAAGGTCATTGTGTGTCTTTTTTGCCACCCAAATGATTATTTGCCCATCTGCTGCTTACAAAATAATTTAAAAGCTTTACCGATTTCATTTGTGTTGCTGAAGCCACTGTTGCAATCTGAAATGTCAATCACTTGTTGGACTGAACGGAGATGAATCGCTCAGCTAGTAGCAACTAATTACTCTGATTAAAAAGCTTTGTTTTACGGGTGTCAGCCCTGAGGGGTGAAGATTTCAAATGTGATTTGACAGAAGCAACATCTGCAAACAATGCCAAAACCCAAAAAGTTTTGTTTAATGGCATGCTGCCAAAATAAGGTCAACATCATCCTAACAGACCATAAGGTTGCTCTCTCATTAGAGAGAGATGACTGGGGGTGGTTTAACCTGAGGGTCACCATGCCTTAGGCGAGGAGAGAGGTTGAGAAGGAGAGTCCTTTATGGTAACCTCAACCAGTGCAGGCACTGAACGCAGGCTATTGGCATCACAAACCAACCATCCAGCTAACTGAGCTAATCTGGCTCCCAAAAGAACTCTCTGTCAACTGGTGTACATAGGCTTGGAATTTCTGTGAGTTTTTAGAAAATTTTAGGAAGACAAGTGAGCCAGCTGCGACTTGACTCCCTCTATCTGTTAATTGGCACCTGATCAATATACCTCTTGATCATTATCATTCATACAGATTACCTGGCTATCACATTTTCCTGCCAAAGTGTATCAGTTCATGTTTCTCTGTATTAATCTGCCATCCATCTGCCTGTTCCACCCACCTACTTGTTCCACCCATCTGTTTATGTTCTCTTGCAATCTATCACTACCCTATTACCAAATTTAGCATCATGCGCAAATTTTGAAATTGTGCCCTACACAAAATCTGCATCTTTTATAAATGTGGTTTGTATGATCTTAAAGTATCAACAGCTGGGAAAGGCCCAGTATTTACCACCCTCCAGTCTGAAAACAGCCATTCTCTTGCCACCAACGTTCCCTTTAAGCTGTTTCCTCTGTGAGGATCGGTGAGCTGATGCATAACTTCCACCTCCAGGAGCTGCTGCTATACACGAACCTCAGAGGTCCAGGTGCAGTGAGGAATGGTGGGGAATGTTACTTACCTCTTAACCAAATTTATATTCATGCTGCCAATATCACTTTCATTCCAAGGCCTTCAAATGGACTGGCCAGTCTGTTAGGTGGCATTTTATTAAACACCTTTTGAAAGGTCTATTGTTGTTTAAGATTATAGTTCTGAAGGACTTAATGTTCAGGTTACATTGACCTTTGACCAAAGTGGCGATGGTGCACATTTTTTTGGGTGGAGACTGTTGTGATCCACATCTTAGATGTCTTCTGTTCATATCCTAAGAGTCCTTAATAATTGTGTCTGACTAGTAACTTGAGACCTGGACCTAGTGTTCTTACGCAATAAGCTACACGTTATCTAAGGCAAACGTCTTTTCAGTTAAGACTTAGTTGGGGTCTATCCAGAACAACCAATAATTAGACAGTGCCTAGACATATTGTAGACAAAGGAGGATTGTCCCAAACCCGTACACAATAACTTCTACACCAGAACTGAAAATGTGTTGCTGGAAAAGCGCAGCAGGTCAGGCAGCATCCAAGGAGCAGGAGAATCAACATTTCAGGCATGAGCCCTTCTTCAGGAATGAGGAAAGTGTACCAAGCAGGCGAAGATAAAAAGGTAGGGAGGAGGGACTTGGGGGAGAGGCGTTGGAAATGCAATAGGTGGAAGGAGGTTAAGGTGAGGGTGATAGGCCGGAGTGGGGGTAGGGGACGGAGAGGTCAGGAAGAAGATTGCAGGTTAGGAAGGTGGTGCTGAGTTCGAGGGTTGGGACTGAGACAAGTTGGGGGGGGGGGAAATGAGGAAACTGGAGAAATCTGAGTTCATCAATGACTGTATAAGCGCTGCCTCGTGCTCCCACGAGGAGGTTGAACAGTTCATCCACTTTACCAACACCTTCCACCCCGACCTCAAATTTACCTGGACCATCTCAGACTCCTCCCTCCCCTTCCTAGACCTCTCCATTTCTATCTCAGGTGACCAAATCAACACGGACATTTACTATAAATCGACCGACTCCCACAGCTACCTAGACTACACCTCCTCCCACCCTGCCCCCTGTAAAAACGCCATCCCATATTCCCAATTCCTTCGTCTCCGCCGCATCTGCTCCCAGGAGGACCAGTTCCAATACCAAACAACCCAGATGGCCTCCTTCTTCAAAGACCGCAATTTCCCCCCAGACATGATCAACGATGATCTCCACAACATTTCCTCCACTTCCTGCTCCTCCACCCTTGAGCCCCATCCCTCTAATCGCCACCAGGACAGAACCCCACTGGTCCTCACCAACCACCCCACCAACCTCCATATACATCGTATCATCTGTCATCATTTCCGCCACCTCCAAACGGACCCCACCACCAGAGATATATTTCCCTCCCCTCCCCTATCAGCGTTCCAAAAAGACCACTCCCTCCGTGACTCCCTCGTCAGGTCCACACCCCCCACCAACCCAATCCCCACTCCCGGCACTTTCCCCTGCAACCGCAAGAAATGCAAAACTTGTGCCCACACCTCCCCCCTTACTTCCCTCCAAGATCCCAAGGGATCCTTCCATATCTACCACAAATTCACCTGCACCTCCACACACATCATTTACTGCATCCGTTGCACCAGATGTGGCCCCCTCTATGTTGGGGAAACAGGCCGCCTACTTACGGAACGTTTCAGAGAACACCTCTGGGATACCCGGACCAACCAATCCAACCACCCCGTGGCTCAACACTTCAACTCCCCCTCCCACTCCACCAAGGATATACAGGTCCTTGGACTCCTCCATCGCCAGACCATAGGAACACTACGGCTGGAGGAAGAGCGCCTCATCTTCCGCCTAGGAACCCTCCAACAACAAGGAATGAAGTCAGATTTCTCCAGTTTCCTCATTTCCCCTCCCCCCACCTTGTCTCAGTCCCAACTCTCGAACTCAGCACCACCTTCCTAACCTGCAATCTTCTTCCTGACCTCTCCGCCCCCACCCCCACTCCGGCCTATCACCCTCACCTTAACCTCCTTCCACCTATCGCATTCCCCCAAGTCCTTCCTCCCTACCTTTTATCTCAGCCTGCTTGGCACACTTTCCTCATTCCTGAAGAAGGCTCATGCCCGAAACATGATTCTCCTGCTCCTTGGATGCTGCCTGACCTGCTGCGCGTCTCCAGCAACACATTTTCAGCTCTGATCTCCAGCATCTGCAGTCCTCACTTTCTCCTAGAACTTCTACACCAGATCAAGATTCTCCTGTATCTCAACAAAAAAACTCAATCTACTTGGTATGAAACATTTCCTTTGACAAATGAGTGCTGCTTTCTGTTCATTTTCTAGTCCTGTTGACTTTGTCCCAGATTACCATTTCTGAAAACTTTCCTACCACAGAGTTTAAACGGACTGGCTGGACCCTGATACCATCTGTCCAAGCTGCTAGTTTTTCAAATAGTTCCAATTTGAAACATCATAGGATGCTTTTCTACATAACAGACATATTTCAAATTAGTTTATTGTTGTATAAGGATATGATGCTTAATTATCAGGACTGTGCTTCTCTGTGTCTTCACAATTCTGTTCATCATAGTACAGAGATAAGGGAAATCCAAGAAAGAAATCCGTGATATTGTTTTCATAGAGCATTATCCTTTCAAATGCTTTGCAGCAACTTCAGACCACTCAGTATTATAGTGTCATGGAATTTGCTTCCACTGTTCACAGCCACGCAGAACCCCACCTTACACTAACAGCTGTCCGTCACTGTCATTTCTTGTCTTCTGTACAGTATACTTGTCACAGTGCCACCTCTTTTAAAAGGTGGTGTCTTTGCTCTTGAACTCAGCTCAAAGTAAAAGATATTGCAAAATTCTTAATTTTACCTCTCATCTACAAACATAGGGAAAAGCTAGGGACAAATTGATCATTTTAGTACTTCACTTCTGTTTTACTCAGGAGAAGGAGACACAGAATTTGGGGAGAAGACAGTGAGATCCTTGAGCAGATTGACATAGAGAGTAAGGAGGTATTGGAGGCTTTGGTGAGCTTAAAAGTGGACAAATCCTCTGGTCTGCATGAGTTGTATCCTCAGCTGTTGTGAGATGTGAGGGAAGAAATTACAGGGGCTCAAGATTTAATTTGTATCTGGCCACAGGTGAGTGCCAGAGGACTGGAGGATAGCTAATATAATTCTACTTTTCAAGAAGCGTGGTAGGGATAAATGAGACAATTACAGATTGCTAGTTGGTGATATTACCACAATACCTTCTGTACATATGTAAATACTCATATAAGTCCACTTTGCAATTGGCTGTAGTATTTTCAATCATTTAACAGCCAGTGTTACAGTTAGACCCAGCAAGGTAGATTTGATTTTCCCATTTAGCAGGAGTATTCCACATAGGCAGCAGGCAGACCCTGCTCATACTTCCCTGGAGTTCTCACTGAAACTGGGCTTGTGCCTTGTTCCTGTAGCCCACCAGTAAGGAGACAAGTTGATTTGAAGCTAAATCTTGTTACATGAATTACAAACTGTGTCAAAAGACAGCATCCATGGATTAGAGCTGCCAGCTCTGATTGGATGTACTGCTGGAGATTCCATTGTATGACCTGTCATGTCGAACCATCCCCTTTCACTTAAGCAGCATTTTTCCACCTTACTTAATATTCTTATCAGTAATAAATTAGCCAGCTCAAAGAAAGTCATAATATTTTTAATGCTCCCATAACTAAAGTACAGCAGATTCATCTTGAATATTTAGACGCTCCAAAACTACCGTGAAGGGCTGGCAACACAGGCGTAGGCATTAATGCATCATTATCAGCGTCATGCTTATTTTGATAATTTTTAATGCGTTTGGTAAGCAGATATCCTACTTTTATTTATATTTTCCCATTTAGTTCTGGTACATGTAGACTCAATATATCAACTCCTTCTACATAGAAAAATCTCATTAGAGTTGCATAGTTCTCTCCAAATAAAAATAAACTTCTTCAAGATTTATCGCAAAAAATTATTGCATCGAATTATACATTACCTGTCGTTGTCCTCTGTCCTCCTGTTATGCTCTTGTCAGTTTCTGCGAAATGTAGCTTTTCCAGCCAGTCTGGAGAAAGAAACTTCCCTTAACCTTAGCTTGCTGTGAATTTGGAGCATTTTCTTTTTGTTTTTATTCATGATTTATGGTTATAATATTGGCTTGATTTTATTTCTGTCTGCGGATAAGCAATTTTTGTGAGAACAATGGCCAATTTGCTTCCATCTATTGAAAGGGGCAAGAATGGGCAGTTTCATAACCAGAACGGAAAGCGCAATTGGGAATGATAAATCTCTAACTAATCAGACCGAACAAACTGACCTAACCGAATCGCCCACACCCACTATTTCTTATTTAAAAGTTACTATAAAAAAGATTGATAATAATTTGTTCTTGGCATTTTTTTCTTCTTGCATATTTATTTTCCTCACACTAGAGGTTTGTTGAGCTCATTCAACTGACCTTACAGTTTGATTCACAGACTTCCTTGCAGTAAACCCTGAGAAAGTTATGTAGGATTTTTTTTTTGCCCCCGTTGAGAATGGTCTTCTAATTCTTCAGGTTTCATGTGGCCATCTCACTTATTTTCGCACTGTGCTGTGCTACTTTTGCTGTGTTTGGATTACAGCAGACTTGCACTTCCTCTGTCTCACAGCCAGCCATGAATCAGGCTGGAATCTGGTACGGGGCCTGTCAAAAAGGCTGTGACAAGAAACAGCTTCTCAGGAAAGAACCCATGACAGCTTAATCTACATGAGAATACAAACCTGTCTCAATCAGCTACAGGATAATTTGTACAGAACCGGGAGAATTCAAACATGTTATTTTTTTTTTAAACTGGTAACTATCTTTACTGGCTGGATCCGCCAGTAAATCTTTTATTTCTGGAGGGGTATCATATGGACAGTTTATTTCCACAGAATTTGCAATGTATTGGTTATCCAGACACAGGCCTCAAATCTTTCCCATGGTAAATGTTTTTCCACCTCGTAGCCTATGATGTCAATGTAAAATGCTCCTCAAGCTTCCTGGACTAGTTACAAACAAATCACTGGAGACTCGAAACATCTGGGGCCTTAGCCAATTGCATTCCTCCATGAATACTGGTATCTCAATTTTCTCTTTGTTTTTTTTTAATTGACATTGTGCAATTTGAGAAATTTATAACCAGGGAGGTTTCTGAAGGATCAGGGGTGTAATTGGAAGTACCTGCCTCTTACTGCACACTGAGCGCATTTATATCAGCCTGTCAATGTTTCGGAGCAGAGGCCATTAATCAAACTTTCAACAGGGAGCAGGTATTTTACCACAAGAGAGTAGTATTTTGTCATTTGCTTTGCGGGAAAATAGTCAGGAGCTCTCCCCCACCCCATACTTCAGCCCCTCTGATTGTTTGCCTTACATAACATCAGTGTTAGATTTGGATGTCACAGCTTCCATCTACCCTTGATACTGCAATATTTGTAGCATTGGTAAATAGCTCTTCTAATACTTGTCCACTGGACTGGACAGCACTAATTCCTAATGCGATCCCACAGACTTGTTCATTATTCAAGTATCTGCGCGATCTCAGTGACACAACCCGTCTGAAAGCAAGCAGTTCCTTCTTTGCCATTAGCTTACTTTCTTTATAATACAGGATCCAACGATAACAGGAAACTTCTATTCTAGGCACTGGAGGTAAAAAGGTTACAGAGCCATGTCAACAGGGGAAAGACTTCTGCAAGATGCTGTGTGCTGAGCTCATGATATGAATTGTGCAAAGGCATGCGTGGTGATTTGGTGATGTCACTTGGGGTTAAAATTATCCTGCAGATGCCTACAAGCAATGCTTAAAGGAATTTAACTCTTCCATGAAGCAATCCTTGCTCCCTGCCAAGATTGTGATTTTCCTGAGGCTGTGGTAACATGGTTTGCCTCTAACAGAGATTAATTATGAGCCACACAGCTTCTCCTCAACCATCAATAAGACCATAAGTGGATTGGTGGTATGATGTTGTTAAGGTTTTAACATCCCACCCAATCCCAATCCACTCATTTTTATGTGGGTGAAATTACTTGCATTAAAAACTTTAAATATTTTTCATTTTAACCTTAATAGCAAGAGGCCTAACAGGTAAGGCAGATGTCAGGGTTGGAAACGTGGGACTGGGATATCATAGCGATTACAGAGACTTGGCTCAGGGATGGACAGGACTGGCAGCTTAATATTCCAGGGTATAGATGCTATAGAATGGATACAAAGGGGGGCAAGAGAAAGGGAGGAGTAGCATTTTTGATTAGGTATATCAATCTTGCTATACGAGGGAGGATATTCTTGGGAATACGTTCAGGGAAGTTATTTGGGTGGAACTGAGAAATAAGAAAGAGATGATCATCTTATTGGGATTGTACTAAAGACATCCCAATATTCAGCAGGAAATTTAGAAACATATTTGTAAGGAGATCTCAGTTATCTGTAAGAATAATAGGGTGGTTATGGTAAGGTTTTTAAGTTTCCAAACATAGACTGGGCCTGTGTTAAGGGCTTGGATGGAGAAGCATTTGTGAAGTGCGTATCCCAAAATTGTCTGATTCAGTATGTGGATGTACTTACAAGAGAAGGTGCGAAACATGACCTACTCTTGGGAAATAAGGTGGGACAGGTGGGGGCTCCAGCATTTTCCCCTCCACTGATGTCAAGCTAATTGGCCCATGATTCACCATTTTATCTCTCCCTCCTTTTTTTTAAGGAGTGGAGTTACATTAGTTACCCTCTAGTGCATTGGAACTCTTCCAGGGACCATAGAATGTTGGAAAATGATCATCAATGTATCAGTAGTTTCTAGGGCCACTTCCAAAAGTACTCTGGGATGCTGAACATCAGGCCCTGGGGACTTATCAGGTTTTAATCCCATCAATTTCAAATAAAGGAATGGCTAGAAAATGGGAACCCTTCAAAATTTAGATAACGAGGGCCCAGAGAGAATATGTTCCTATTAGGGTGAAAGGCAAGGCTGGGAGTGTAGGAAATGCTGGGTGACTACAGAAATTAAGGTTTTGGTCAAGAATAAGAAGGAAGCATATTTCAGGTGTAGACAGCAGAGATCAAATGAATCCCTACAAAAGAATAAAGGCAGTACGGGACTAGGTGGACAATGGGGACTAGTAGATGTGGTGTATCTAGATTTCCAAAAGCCATTCAACAAGGTGCTGCATAAATTAAGATGCTTAGCATTACGGGCAATGTATGGAGAGAAGATTTGATAATGAACAGGAAGCAAAGCATGGGAAAATATGAATGCTTTTCTGGCTGGCAATCAGTAATTAGTGGTGTGTATCAGGGATTGGTGTTAGAACTGCAATTATCCAAAATTTAAATAAATGATTTGGAGTTGGGGACCATGTGTAGTGTGTCAAAGTTTGTGTATGTCACTAAGATGAATGGTAGAGTGAAATGTACAGAAGACTGTGAAACTTTGTAAAGGGATGTAGATACTTTAAGTGAGTGAGCAAAGGTCTGGCAGATGGAAAACAATGTTAATAAATGTGAAGTCATCCATTTTGGTAAGATAACAGTAAAAAGGACTATTACTTGAATGGTAAAAGGTTGCAGCATGCTGCTATGCAGAGGGACCTGGAGGGATCATAAAAGGTTGTTTTGCAGGTGTAACAGGTAATTAAGAAGACAAATGGAATTTTGTCCTTCATTGCTGAAAGGATTGAATTTAAAAGCAGGGAGGTTATGTTGCTGCTGTATAAGGTGCTGGTGATGGCATACCTGGAGTTTTGTGTGCAGTTTTGATCTCCTTACTTGAGAAATGATGTACTGGCAATGCAGGGTGTGCAGAAGAGGTTCACTAGGTTGATTCTGGAGTTGAGGGGGTTGGTTTATGAGGTGAGACTGACTGGACTGGGATTATATTCATTGGAATTCAGAAGAATAAGGGGAGAAGCTTATACAAATAAATAAAATTATGAAGGTAATAGATAAGATGGAAGTAGAGAGGCTGTTCCAAATGGCAGGTGAAGCTAGGACAAGAGGGCATAGTCTCAAAATTAGGGGGAGCAGATTTAGAACTGAATTGAAAAGGAACTTCTTTACCCAGGGGATTGTGAATCTATGGAATTCCCTGCCCAGTGAAGTAGTTGAGGCTTTCTCTGTAAATGTTTTTAAAGCTAAGATCGATAATGTTTTGAACAGTAAAGGAATTAAGGGTTTTGTGAGTGATAAGGTATGTGAGGCTGAGTCTACAGAATGGATTAGCCATGATCTTATTGTAGGGTGGAGCAGGCTGGAGGAGCCAGATGGCCTACTCCAACTCCTGGTTCTTATGTTCTTATGTCAGAGTATACTTAAGAGGGAAATCAGGAGGACAAAACGGGGATATGAGATAGCTTTGGCAAATGAGGTTAAGGAGAATGCAAAGGGATTCTCCAAATACATTAAGGACCAAAATGTAATTCGGGAGAGAATAGGCCTCTTAAAAATCAGCATGGCCGCCTATGTGTGGAACCTCAGAATATGGGGGAGATACTAAATGAGTTTCACAGTGGAGAGGACTTGGAAGATATACAATGTGGGAAAATAAATAGTGACATCTTGAAAAATGTCCATATTACAGAGGAGGAGGTATTGGACATCTTAAAATGCATAAAGGTGGATAAATCCCCAGTACCTGATTAGGTGAACCCTTCTGTGGGAAGCCAGGGAAGTGATTGCTGAGCCCCATGTTGAGATATTTGTATCATCGGTAGCCAGAGGTGAGGTGCCAGAAAACTGGTGGTTGACTAACATGGTGCCACTATTAAAGAAAGGTGCTAAGGAAAAGAAAAGGAACTCTAGACCAGTGAGCCTGACATCAGTGTTGGGCAAGTTGTTGAAGGGAATCCTGAGGGACAGGATTTACATGTACTATACAACCTCAATTATTCAAACATCAATTATCTGAATTTCAGATTATCCCAACAAGATCTCAAGGTCCTGTAAAAACAGTATTAGGCAACTCAGCATTCAGTTATCAATTATTTGGCATTATGGCGTACATTGCCGGATAACCGAGAAATGTTCAGTAACCGGTACTCAATTTACCACTTGTTTATGATCATATCAGTTATCCGAGTGATCGATTATCTGAACATTTCTCCACTCGTCTCATTCAGATAATCCAGGGTCTACTGTATTTGGAAAGGCAAGGACTGATTAGGAATAGTCAACACAACTTTGTGTGTGGGAAATAATGTCTCACGAACTTGATTAAGTTTTTTGAAGAAGTAACGAAGAGGATTGATGAGGGCAGAGTGGTGGATGTGAACTATATGGACTTCAGTAAGGCGATCGACAAGGTTTCTCGTAGTTAGAAAGGTTAGATTACATGGAATACAGGGAGAACTAACCATTTAGATACAGAACGGCTCAAAGGTAGAAGACAGAGGTAGTGGTGGAAGTTGTTTTTCAGAGTGGAAGCCTGTGAGCAGTGATGTGCCACAAGAATCAGTGCTGGGTTCACTGCTTTTTGTCATTTATATAAATGATTTGGCTGTGAATATAGGAGGTATGGTCATTGCAGATGACACCAAAATTGGAGGTGTATTGGACAGCGAAGAAGGTTACCTCAGAGTGCAACTAGATCAGATGGGCCAATGGGCCGAGAAGAGACAAATGGAGTTTAATTTAGATGAATATGAGGTGCTGCATTTTGGAAAGGCAAATCAGGGCCGGACTTACGCTTAATGGTAAGGTCCTGGGGAGTGTTGCTGAACAAAGAGACCTTGGAGTGCAGGTTCATAGCTCCTTGAAAGTGGAGTCGCAGGTAGATAGGACAGTGAAGAAGATGTTTGGTATGCTTACCTTTAATGGTCAGTGTGTTGAGTGTAGGTGTTGGGAGGTCTTGTTGCAGCAGTGCCAGACATAGATTGGCCACTTTTGGAATACTATGTGCAGTTCTGGTCTCCCTGCTTTAAGAAAAGTGCCATTAAATTTGAAAGGGGTGAGAAAAGATCTACAAGGATGTTGCCAGGATTGGAGAGTTTGAGCTATAAGGAGAGGCTGCATAGAATAGGACAATTTTCCCTGGAACATCAGAGGCTGAGGGGTGTCCTTATGAAATCATGAAGGGCATAAATAGGGTAAATAGACAAGTTATTTTCCCCAGTGTGGGGGAGTTCAGAACCAGAGAGCATGTGTTTAGGGTGAGAGGGGAAAGATATAAATGGGGCCTAAAGGGCCACTTTTTCATGCAGAGGTGGTGCGTGTATAGAATGAGCTGCCAGAGGAAGTGGTGGAGGCTGGCACAATTGTAACACTTAAAAGGCATCTGGATGGGCATATGAATAGGAAGGGATTAAAGGGATATGGGTCAAGTGCTGGCAAATGGGACTAGATTAGGTTAGGATATTTGATCGGCATGGATGAGTTGGACTGAAGAGTCTGTTTCTATGCTGTACATCTCTCTGACTCTGTTAAAGGTTACTATTTAATTGCTGTATTAAATTAAAACAGAAAGAAGTGCAGATACTGTGATTCAGAAACAAAACCAGAAATTACTGGAAGACCTCAACAGGTCTGGCAGCAACTGTGGAGAGAAATCAGAGTTAACATTTTGGATCGAGTGACCCTTCCTCAGAACTTGACCAGAAATGTTAACTCTGATTTCTCTCCACAGTTGCTGCCAGATTTGCTGAGCTTTTCCAGCAATTTCTGATTTTGTTTGCACTTGTTGTGTTTTTTTTTACAGCTAAGTATTCAGTCAATTCATGTCTTTTTGCCTGTGATAAATGCAACACACAACAGAGTCAATGGAGTATGGGGTTACAGTGTGTGGCTGCAATGGGCCGAATGGTTTTCTCCTGTGCTGTAAACTGTTTAACTATATGACCAGCAAGTGTAGCTGAGACTACAGTTAGATCAGCAATGATCAGATTGAATTATAGATTAGGCTGGAAGGGCCGAATAGCCTACTCCTGTCTGCCATCTTTGTTCCTATGAATCACATCAAATAGTGATGTCTGTCCCTGTTATCATGGTATCACTTCAATGTGGTGAAATGATTGTTGAGACTGAATAAGACTTTATTGTGAACCAGGTCTCAGACTCTCCAGCGATGTTATATCTACCTCCCAGTTTTATGTTATGATCATGACATTGCAACAAACTAAATTGAAACTGCAAAATTGTTTATTGTTGCTAAATTCTTGGAGATTTGATTTTGTTTTTAAAGTTTGGTTGAGCCTTGTTAGCTGAAGAAAATCAAAGAGTTGAACTAGACATTCCATTGCTCTGTCACCTTTCCCCATTACGTCCAGGACCTGGGTTTGTACGAACTACAGACTGATGGGATGAGTCTCCTTTTTGACATCTATATGGATCTAAAGAGGAAACTGTTTGGCCAGTCTCAATCCAGTTCCTCATAGGAGTGAGTTCACAGCACAAGAGAAGCCATAATTTGGCACGAATTCATGGTAAATTGGCAAACACACTCTAAAAGTAAATACCACATTTCCGAGCACTCACATCCATCATGGTTTTGAGTGCAGTTAAAAAGCACTCTTTAAAAAAAGGAAAATTGAGTCATCTTCAGCAGGAATTTTGGTTCCAATTTTTCTGTAGTTACAGACAATTGAATTTGGCAAATATACATAATGGCCTGCTGCATTTTTACTCAAGTATTGTGTCAACTTGGATTTCATCTTACCTGGCAACAATCTGGTTAATTGTATAATATCCCTCCACATATACATCGACCAAATGTACAGTCAGACAAACAAAGAGACATTCTCTCTTTCTCTCTCTCTCTCTCACTCACACTTACACACACACAAACACACAAATACACACACACAGAGTTGGACAAACAAAGATGTTTTCAGTTTTCCTCTCTCTCACACGCACAGTCAGACAAAAAAGCGACATTCTCTTTTTCTCTCTCTGACACACAAACTCACATACACATAGGCATACACACAGACACACACCATCTCACATACACAGTCAGACAAAGAGATGTTCTCTCTCCTCCTCTCTATGTATCACACACACGTATACATACACATTCATGCACACAGTCACACACAGTCACTCAATGAAAAGTTCTCTCTCTCCCTATCGCTGCATCTAACGCAAACAGATGCATAATTCTGCACATCCTTCAGAAGTGGGCTTGATGCTCTATAAGGTAATAGTTCTGAAAGGGTTAATGTTAAAATTCCATGAACTCCATCTAATCTGACGATGGCACACACAGCCGGTGTATGTTGAGAAGTAAATTAAGTGTACTTACTGCTATCATGCAAGCAGCTATCTTGTTAAATAAAACAAGTCGCTTTTCTGTTTAGACCTCATAGTGACCAAGCCACACACAGGAGGACGGAGACATCTTTCAATCCCTACTGTTTTTTGGCAGTGATGAAGCTGTTACCTATGCCACTTAACAAGGCTGATCGATACCTTCCAGCCACCAATTGGATTCATTTCTCCCATCAACCGAATAGATTGTAACCTTTACTTGTGTTCACCTATCACTACCTCATCCCTCCGACCCTCTCCCCACCCAAATCCCTTCCCCACCATCCTACCACTTTCTCTGCACCTCCCCTCACCCCAACCCCTAATCCTGAAAAAGGGTTATACTCAAAGCATTGACTTCTCCACCCCCTGATGCTGCCTGGCTTGCTGTGTTCTTCCAGCATCCTGCCTGTCTACTTTGGATTCCAGCAGCTGCAGTTTAGTTGTCTCTAACTAGATCGATATATGCTGCCAACTTCACTACAGGCTGAGTGAGGAGGAAGGGTCCTCCCGTTCAAGCCACTTCTGTTTGAAGAATATTCATCCCCACCTCCCCCACCAGCATACACTCACCACTTACTCCCTCCACTTTTACCAGGGCCTGCTTCATAACTATGATGATCCACCTTGATGCCAAGGCTCCATTGCGGGTCCTAGTACAGGGGCTACTGCAATCCCAACATGGCCATTTGTAACATTAGCACTGTTGTAGTTGAAGAGCAATGGTCCTCTGGTTGTTCGACAGCTTGTGGACATGGTACAGCCAGAGTCAAAAGAAAGCCATGGCCAGCATGGATTGAGGATTGGCTAACCAATAGAAGACAGACAAATTGGACGTCAACATTCAACCTGTAGTATGCCACAGGAATTAGTGCTGGGGCCACAATTATCTATAATAGATATTAATGACTTGTATGAGCAAAGTGAATGCACTAAAGCTATGTTTGTGGATGACTCAAAAATAAGTGCGAAGGCAAGTGAATAGGATGACACTAAAAGTTTGCAGACATATACAGACAGGTTAAACAAGTGTGCAAAAATTTGGGAGAGGGAACAGAAATGGGAAATGTGAGCTAATGCACATTGGCAGGAAAATTAGAGGAGCTGAATGTTATTTAAATGAAGAAAATCTGAAAAAAGCTCCAGAACAGAGGGATTTGGGACACCTTGTCCATGAAACACAAGAAGCTAACATTTAAGTTCATCAAGTAATAGGGAAAGCAAACATAATGTTGGGCTTTGTTTTGAAGGGGTGGAGCCTAAAAGTAGGAAGGCTAAAACAATACTAGGCACTGGTCAGACCACCACTAGAATACTGCAAACAGTCTTATCAAAGAAAAGATATTCAGGCATTGAAGACAGTCCAGACAGGTTTGCTCAACTGATACCAGGTATCAAGAGACAGTCTTATGAGAAGAATTTAAGGAGGTTGGGCCTGTACTGTTGGATTTTAGAAGAATGAGAGATGACCCTAATAAAACTTCCAAGATTGACAGGATAAGTATGGGAAGATTATTTTCTCTTGTGGGAAAGTCAGAGACCAGAAAGCATAACCTCACAATGAGGGATCACACATTTCAGACAGAGATGAGAAGGAATTTCATCTCTTAGAGGGCTGGGAATCTGTGGAATTCTTTACCACAGAGGGCTGTTGAAATTGGGTTATTATGTACATTCAATGTTGAGACAGATACATTATCAAGTGAGTCAAGGGGTTTAAGGAAAAGACAGGAAAATGGCATTGAGGGTTATCAGATCAGCCTTGACCTCATTGAATGGTGGAGCAGACTTGATGGACTGAATAGTCAGGGAAAGTGGACTTACCCTGACTTTCAACCCAGAGAGATTTCTTGCAGTAATTTAATGAATGTGCCTCATTAATCAAATGTTACTACATCTCTCATATCTGATTCCAATCCATCTTACCATATGTTGTTCCCACAACAACCTACCTCTCAGCAGATATCCGCTGAAAGACTGGTATTACTCGTGCATGTCAACTTTGAGAATCCTCAATGCAGCAAACAAACTTTGGCAGCAATTCTGGCATTGCCCTACATTGGCACAACAGTCACACAATCACACTGCTCATGGCACATATGACATGTCTGACAATCCCTTGCACATACATACCCATTCTCTCATCCAAGTCACTGTTTGACCACCAGGTCACACAGCTTACCTGTGCTTAGCTATATCCCATCTAAGCACCCTCTCTACATCATCCCTACTCAATGTGAACCCACATCTTGTCATTGTCGAGTAGGGGAACATCACATACAGACAAACAATCAATGTCAAGCATGAGGTTTTGTTGACAGCCAGTAACACTAATCGCACACAATGCAACCAAATGCTGGTAGTATAATCAATGACCAACTGAATCTATGATAGTCTGCTACTCTCATCTCCTGGAATTGGATGTCTATCAGGTCCTTTTGGCTTTCCATGCCTCTAAGAGCTGAGCTCTGTCACGGACAAAGAAAGCTTTACCGTAGTCCTGTTCCAGGTCTCATAGTTCCTCAGAAACAGCACTTTGCTTTGTTGCCTGCTCCAAACATGCTGGGGATGCCATGTTAGGATGAGGTGGCACACTGCGTCTGGATTACACTGGAGGGCCCCATGAACTGGAGCTTTGCAGTACAGGGACAACATTACATCTGAACTTTGCCTCAGTCAGGGGTTGTTCAATAGTGTGATAAGCCATGATTGCAATGGGTATCCCCTTGTCCTCTTGAAGCCAGTCTTTTAAGGCCTTGAATGGGCCCTTAAATGCACCCAATGCATGAAACTGCTCCAGGATGTAGGAGTATTGGAAGCTACCAGAGTAGTGGACACATACTTCTGGAAGTTGTAACAGTGATCACAGAGCAGTTGAACATTGATTGAAAGGAACCTTGTGATTCCCCCATCACCATCCTATTCCCAGCTTCTGTACTCCCTCCCTTCAGTGTTGACTCATGCACCCTGTTAGGCAGATATACCACTGCTGCCCCAACAGGCCCTCCTTTGCATCCTCCTGTAAAAACAGGTCCCTGAACTGCACTTGATGCAGACCTCTGCCTGGATAGTTGAACTGTCCAGGCTGGAAATGTCAAATACTAAGGGGTATGAGTTGAAGGTGAAAAGGGGAAAATTTAAAGGAAACGTGCGAAGGAAGCTTTTTACAATGGTACTTATTGCCTGGAATGTGCTGCCAGGAGAGTTGGTAGAATCAGATATAAATAAAAAAGAGGCATGAAATGTCATTGACAAGTAGGGTTAAGGAGAATCTGGACTGGAGGGCAGATTTTATGAAAAAAGGTTAAGGGAGCTAGGGCTTTTCTCATTGGAGTGAAGAAGGATGAAAGGTTACTTGATAGAGGTGTACAAGATGATGAGAGACATAGATAGAGTGGATAGCGAGAGACTTTTTCCTATGGCGGAAATGCCTATCACAAGCGGGCATAATTTTAAGGTAATTGGAGGAAGGCTTAGGGGAGATGTCAGAGGTTAGTTCTTTACACAGAGAGTGGTGGATGTGTGGAATGCACTGCCAGCAGTGATAGTAGAGTCAGATACATCAGGGCCATTTAAGTAACCTTGGAAAGGCACATGGAAGATAGTACAATGAAGGGTATGTAGGTTAGTCTGATTTTAGAGTAGGATAAGAGGTTGGCATAACATCGAGTGTCGAAGGGTCTGTACTGTGCTGTTCTGTTCTATGTTCTGTGTTGCTCTTTTTAAACAAAAGAATTATATTGTTTATTTTCTGGGCTTCTTGGACCTTGCCTGAGGCAAAGATTTCTGTTAAGGTCACAGCAATATCATCCCTTGTCTCCCTCAGTTTCCTGAAACAGATCCTATCAGGGCCTGGAGACTTCTCTATTTTAACATTTTCCAAGACGATCAACACCTCCTCTTTTTTAATATCGCGTGCCTACAAAATCAACATAGCCCTTTCTAAACTTACTTTCATCTATGGCGAATACTGATTGAAAGTACTCATTGAGGACCTCACCACTTCCTCTTACTACGCGCATAAATTCCCTCCTTTGTCCTAGAGTGAGCATATCCTTTCTCTAGCTAATCCTCTTGTTCCTGATATATGCGTAAAATGCCTTGGGATTCTCCTTAATCCTACTTGCCAATGACATTTCATGCCTCTTTTAGTTTTCCTAGTTCCTTCTTTAAGTTGTTTCCTGCTTCCTTTAGATTCCTCAAGGGCCTTGTCTGATTTCAGTCAAAGCTCTGCTGTAAAACACAGTTTTACAGTTCAATTGTTGCCTATTTAATCTCTTTCATGTCCCTTCACAATCATGTTACCTATATCTGTTGCCCATAGGAATCTCAGAAGCAGGACTTTTTACTGTCTGAATTCCTGACAGGATTTTTCTCCCCTTAAATGTCCCATCAAAAATTCAATTAGTTGGATAGTAAAATTACATGCAGATAATTTTAACTACGCCACTTACCATTCCACATACTCCTGCCCCCTCGTAAAATATTATAAGCTGAGAATAGGTTAGATGCTAACATTTGAAAAATGTCAAACCCACTCTAACCCACCTCTAGAATGCCCACATGCAGTTTCAGTTGAAGTGGGAGACTTTGAGATTCTGGAAGAAGTTGGGACTACTAAGGAAGACAGAATGTGGACACTGGTGAGCCAGGTAGGAAAGGTTTTCACCTCTGCTATTGGTGGATATCTGAATAACATGAGCACATGGACAGTCCACAGTTCAAAGGGCTATCAGTATTGAGATACAACCCTCTCCAGAGAAAGTAGCATGGCTCAGGCTGTGGCAGTTTTACAGCACATTTATATGGTCAGGGATTGATGTCTGTCTCATGGCCATCAGCCGAACATTGAGATGATGCCACTGAGTTGGTGTCAGCTTCCCCACGCAGTGGGAAATGGGCTGTTCACTCAGTTACTCTGAGGTTTAGGTGTACATTTTCAAAATTTAAGAAGCATTTATTTAATTGAAAAGGTGCAACCAGGTTGACTTGCCATTTGTTAATTAAAGTGATACCTTTGGGATAACTGTTCTCTGGATGACTCTATAGCAATGCAGAGTCCACTTGTAATCGCCCTGTTTTATATCTGCAATAAATTATTATTCCATTTGCAATTTGGTAATCTCGGATCTCTTCTGATAAATACAAGATGAAAAGCTTCAATGACAAGTCTCTTTTTTTCAGTGAGTATTACTAATATATCCTTCTGTTAACCAAAATGCTGTTCTATTGATTCAGGTTCCAAAGAATAATTTGGTAAGAATTCCTCAATTTATTAAAAGCTTTTCCTTCTTGATTTACAAAATTATTCTGAAAAAAATGCATAAAATCTTGTGTCTTCTAACTGCACAAATACAATGGCTGATGTATAGAAAAGTTGTTTAGTGCCCAACCAAATCGACTCATTATAAATTGGGCCAGTACTTGTCTGTGTTATTTGCTCAAAAGGAGTAATGAATATTTATGACAAACACTTCCCTTTTTGAACCTAGCAAATAGCCAGATGTTTTGTGAATCCTCTTTTGCAGAAAAAAATCTTGGCTGAGACTTGAGGGGTGGGAGTGGGATTGGGGGAAGGGGTAAAACTACAAAACAGAAGACTTAGGTTGTCGAAGACATTGTGACATCCATAGAGTTTGGAAACGATTAACATTTGAACAGAATCGTCACTGGTCTGGAGATTCATTCAGAGACAATGTGCTTGTATAAATCAATCAAATCACAAGGTTTGGATCATTTGAAGATCATAATGACTTTTACTTGCTTTCTGCAAATGTTCCACTCAAAAAAAACGAAGACACCTTGGCTCCTCCAGTATATTTAATTATTTGCATTCTATCAACGTCAAGTGACTCTTTATAATTGTCATGGAATAGTTGCTCTCTTAAACGTATAAATATTTGCTTTCTCCTCTGTACATTTGCTGAGCAAAAATTTCTGATAGCTCTTGATTTACGACAACATGATGGAAAATATACTCTGGATCATGATGCTGAATTCAATCACTTTAACGCCCTTTCAGCACAGACTCTGCTCAAATTCTCAGAGCAGGCTTGAGTTTTGACCATTGAAGGGGTTGTGTTGTGATGCTACTTCATATTGTCTAAAGAGGCATTCAGAATAACATAAATTAATTACTTGTTGTGTCTTTATAATATCATTGTTTATGTACTGAGATAGGGTTGGAGTTGAAAAATAGATATATTTGTGAATTTGTTGTAGTCAGAAGTAAATAATAATGTGGCAGTAGGATATAGCTGTTCATGGACTGAGTTCTGTCAATGCTCCAAACTGGATATATGAGATGAGGTGATATTAACTTGTTTGACAATTTTGCCAGTGGGTGCTAATACTGTTAACAGGCTCTCTTTCCTCACTATTACTGTTCCTTATATTCGGGAGCAACTCCCTACATCCCTCCCCTCACCCAATCCCCGACATCACTTCCCTTGGAAACTACTTCCCTGTGTCCACTATACCTTTCACCTCCGAGGTCCTTGAGCATGTTATTGACACACAAATCTGCCCCCATCTTTCTCAAACCCTACACTTGAAATCTTGGGATGGCCTTGTTATGCGGTGGGTAATGTCCCTACCCCTGAGACAGAAGCTCAAGGTTTTTGTCCCACTCCAGGACTTATTGGCAGGGAAGATGTACTGATGGCGTATGTAAAAAGGTTGATAATCAATCTGCAAATCTCTCCAGTCAGATGCTTTGTCAGGGAGATCGTAGAAGCAGAAATGATAGCAACTTTGAAGAGGCATTCAGACACACAAGAATTGACTAGGAATAGGGGGACTTGGACCATGTGCAGACAAATGGGAATAGTTTAGAATGGCATCATGGTTGGCATAGACTTGCTAACTAAAGAGTCTGTTCCTGCGTTGTACTATTCTATGTTCTATGTTCACTACTGTATAAACTGCCTCTGATGCATTTACTGATGGCAATCGCATTACAAGTACCCTTTGGTTGATGTACCCCTTCAGGCCTTCTCCAAGTTGAACAGCTCTTGTTGGAGGAAGCAATAAAGGTGGCAAAACTACAGAATGTATTTTTGGTGAGGGGATATAACGTCCATTAAGAACAGTGGCTCAACAGCAGGGCTACAGACTGGATTAGTAAAGACCTAAAGGACATGGCTGCTGAACTCAATCCTCAGCAATTGGTAATGGGGCCTATAACAGGGAGAACCATACTTGTGCTCATCTTCACCATTATACCTAATACAGATGAATCTACCCATGAGAGTATTGTTTAGAGTGACCAGAGTCATCTCCTTGCAGAGATAAAATCTAGTCGTCATAATGAAAGTACTTTCATTGTGTTGTGTGGCACTACCACCATGCTAAATGGGATAGATTTTGCATGGATCTAGCAACTCAAAGTTGTGGCCCATTAGGAGCAGCAGAATTGTGCTCCAACACAATATGCAATCTCATGGCCCAACATATCCCACATTCTATCATTACCCCAAGGTGAGGAAACATGTGCTCCAGATCTAGCCTTTCCTACCTGGTCTAGTTGTTCTAGTATAGCTAAAATGTCAACATCTACCTGGCAATGTGGTCAACTGTCTAGGGCTGATTTGTACATGAAGAAAGGACAAATTCAATCTCAGCCATTCCCATCAAATCAATCGACTGTCAATCATCAAAAAACTTATGGAAGGGAACACCCAAAGTATTAGCAAGCAGTACTTGTTCAGCAATAACCTGCTCATAGATGTTCCATTTAGTTTCCACCTGGACCACTCAGCTCCTGACCTCACTGCAATTTTGGTTAAAACATAGACATAAGAGCTGAACTCTAGACTATTGACGCAAGTGACTGCCCTTGACATCAAGACTGCAGCAGGTTTCCCCTTATCACATTCTACCAATCAGAAAACTGCTACGGAGAACACCATTAAATCAGATAAACATGATTTTCCTTCCACGAAACAAACTGATTACTTTATGAATACATTGTGCCATCTATAACCTCATCATTGATCAATTCTAATGCCTTCCGCCTAACATAAGTGACACGATCTGGAGCACATGTTTCCTCACCTTGGGGTAATGATAGAATGTGGGATATGTTGGGCCATGAGATTGCATATTGTGTTGGAGCACAATTCTGCTGCTCCTAATGGGCCACAACTTTGAGTTGCTAGATCCATGCAAAATCTATACCATTTAGCATGGTGGTAGTGCCACACAACACAATGAAAGTACTTTCATTATGACGACTAGATTTTATCTCTGCAAGGAGATGACTCTGGTCACTCTAAACAATACTATCATGGGTAGATTCATCTGTATTAGGTATAATGGTGAAGATGAGCACAAGTATGGTTTTCCCTGTTATAGGCCCCATTACCAACTGCTGAGGATTGAGTTCAGCAGCCATGTCCTTTAATCCAGTCTGTAGCCTATAGTATCCTGTTTTCTCTTTCCTCTCCTTCTTGATTAGAACAGCTACTTTCCATTCTGATAGAACTTTTTCAGCACCTTGTGATGCTTGGATAATTAATACCACTGCAGTTGTTAGTTTATTAGCCATCTCGATTCACACCTCAGGATGATGGCCTTCTGGATCTGAGGACATTAGCCTTCAGCTACATCAGTTTGCTCAGTACTATCTCCCCAGTGATTTCAATTTCACTTTGTTCTTTCCACATCCTGATCTACAGCTCTCACTATAATTTTGTATCCGCTTGTGAAGACTGAAAATATTTGTTCATTTTAGCCATCATTTCCTTACTAGGTGCTATTAACTTTGCATTCTCTCTCACAAAGATCAACACTCATTTTACTTTGTCTTGTCCTTTTTAAATAACGATAAAATTTCCAGCTAGCTTCTTCTCAGACTTAAATCAATTTCTTTTAATTAATTTTTTTGTCACTCTTTCCAATCTTTATGTTTTGTCTAACCATCTGACACATGAACATGAGAACATAAGAAAAAGGAGCAGGAATAGGCCACCTGGCCCCTCGAGTCGAAAGTGAGGACTGCAGATGCTGGAGATTAGAGTCGAGAGAGTGGTGCTGGAAAAGCAAAGCAGGTCAGGCAGCATCCAACGAATAGGAAAATCGATGTTTCAGGCAAAAGCCCTTAATCGGGAATTCAATGAGATTGTGGCTGATCGTTTTTTGTGGACTCAGCTCCACTTACCTGCCCGTTCACTATAACCCTTAATGACCATGACTTACTAAGTTGTCTTTAACAAACTTTATCTTTTTACCTTA
This sequence comes from Hemiscyllium ocellatum, assembly GCF_020745735.1. Taxonomy (NCBI): domain Eukaryota; kingdom Metazoa; phylum Chordata; class Chondrichthyes; order Orectolobiformes; family Hemiscylliidae; genus Hemiscyllium; species Hemiscyllium ocellatum. The sequence goes on from NC_083405.1 coordinate 107,345,521, forward strand.
GTTTGATGCTTTCCTTAACTTCTTCACATAAAATCCTCCCTTTGCAGTTTTTCTTTACAGTAAAAAGATTGTGTAAACGTAGCAAATGTTTCCACTTCTGACCTTATGATGGAAGGAAGGTCATTGACAAAGCAATTGAAAATGCTGGCCCTCAGAGAATATCCTGAGGAACTCCTGCAGTGGATGTCACAGAATTGAGATGACTGATTCCAACAACCACAACCATCTTCCTTTGTGCTAAGTGTGACTCCAACTAATGGAGAATTTATTTATCTATTCCCCCGGTTCCCACTGACTCCAGTATCCAGTGCCTCCAATTGTTTTTGCTCTCCTTCCTATCGGAAAGATGTTGTGAAGCCTGAAAGGATTCAGAAAAGATTTACAAGGATGTTGCCAGGGTTGGAGGATTTGAGCTATAGGGAGAGGCTGAATAGGCTGGTGATGTTTTCCCTGGAGCATTGGAGGCTGAGGGAAGACCTTATAAAGGTTTATAAAATCATGAGGGGCATGGATAGGATAAATAGACAAGGATTTTTTTCCCTGGAGTGGGGGAGTCCAGAACTAGATGGCATAGATTTAGGGTGAGAAGGGAAAGATATAAAAGAGAACTAAGGGGCAACTTTTTCATGCAGAGGTGGTACGTGTGTGGAATGAGCTGCCAGAGGAAATGGTGGAGGCTAGCAAATATGATGCTGGAGGAGGCCAAGGTGGAAGATCCACTCAGCACCTCTGGCTGAAGATTATTGTCAATACTTCAGCCTTATTTTTTACACTGATGTACTGGCTCTGTGACCATTGAGGATGAAGATATGTGTGCAGCCTCCTCTTCCAGTGAACTGTTTAATTGTCCAGCACCGCTGAATCTGACAGGACTGACCTAATCAGCAGTGGCACGGTGGTTCAGTGGTTGGCACCAGGGACCCAGGTTTGATTCCAGTCCAAGATTCAGGCGACTGTCTGTGTGGAAGTTTGACATTCTCCCCATGTCTGCATGGGTTTCTTCCGGGTGCTTCAGTTTCCTCCCACAATCCAAAGATGTGAAGGTTAGGTGAATTGGCCATGCTGAATAGTGTTCAGGGATGTATAGGTTAGGTGCATTAGTCAGGGGTAAATATAGAGTAATGGGTTTGGGTGGGAGAGTCGGTGTGGATTTATACGGCTAAAGGACCTATTTCCACACTGTATGGATTCTAAGATTTCTAAGCTAAATAACACTGGTATCAGGGGAATCCCTCTGAAATTACCTTTGGAGTACAATTCGTTGGTCTATGTTTGGATCAAGATTCTGATGAGGTCAGGAGCATAGTGGGCTATGACAGAACTCAAACTGAGTGACAATAAACAAGTGCTTCTTGAAGCATGTCAATGACCCTTTTTATCAACTTGCTGAATGAGAGTAAACTGAGTGACAATGGCCAGATTGAATTTGTCTTGCTTTTTGTGGTGAGGATATACTTTTGATGTTGCCAAGTAGATGTTAGTCTTACAGCTATAGTGGAACATATTGCCCAGTCATGCAGCTAGTCCTGGAATCAGATCACGAGATGCAGAATGTGGTTGAATTCTATTTTGCTGCTTTTTAGATTAGATTACTTACAGTGTGGAAACAGGCCCTTCGGCCCAACCAGTCCACACTGACCTGCCGAAGCACAGCCCACCCATACCCCTACATTTACCCCTTATCTAACACTAAGGGCAATTTAGCATGGCCAATTCACCTGACCTGCACATCCTTGGACTGTGGGAGGAAACCCACGCAGACATGGGGAGAATGTGCAAACTCCACACAGTCAGTCGCCTGAGTCAGGAATTGAACCCGGGTCTCTTGCGCTGAGAGGCAGCAGTACTAACCACCGTGCCGCCCACAGTACCTCATAGAGTTGTTAGAACAATTGGAGGTCAATCTTATTTAGCATGGTGGGAGCAGCCAAACAGGGTGAAGGAGGGTATCCTCAGGGTGAAGACAGGATGTTGTTGTACCAGTCACTGCTGCCAATACCTTCAGGGAGAGACACATCTACTACAGGTAGGTTTGTGAGATCAATATGTTGTTTTTTCCCTTACCATTTGTTGCAGTCTCCATTGAGCACCTTGAAGACTCAGTCATTAATGGTGCTACGGAGTTGTTCTTGGTAGTGGACATTGGAATCTCTAACCCAGAGTACATTCTGCACTGTTGTCACCCTCACTGATTCCTCAAGGTGATTCCATATGGAGGAATACTGACTCATCAGCTGAGAGTGAGCTGTAAGTGTTAAGCAGCATCTGGTTTCCTTGCTCGTGTTTCACAGATAACAAGGGAATTCATTCGATCTGAAGTCAAAGGTGAGGGCAACAAGGACAACTCCATGAAGGCTCAGCTCCGCTGGTTGGACCAGGAAGACTGCGTGGAATCATTCATAGGCTACCATTCTGTGAGTGAGCCTGTGTCATGCTGTGGCTTGACTCATGTGGGATGGCTTTCCCAGTTTTGACAGATAGTTGTTATGACAGTAAGGAGGACAGTGACAGGACTAGGAATAGTGTTGCCAGTCCCAATGTCCATGTTCCATTCCTTTCTTTTGGAGTTTGTAGCACTTTGACAAACAACTTAAGAGCTAGACATTGACCAGACCAGGTGAATATGACAGATTTACTTCCCTAAATGTCATTAGTGGACCTCCTAGGTTTCAAATTACATATTTTTATTGAATTCAAATCTCACCACTTGTCACGTTGGGATTAAACTCATATCCACAGTCTTGGCGTTTTGGATTACAAATCCAGTTACATTACCACTATGCCATGATGTTCCCAGTGGGGGGATGATGCCTAGTGTGAAGTAAATGGGGAATCTTTTGGCATTTTTGATTTATTGCTTTGGAGAAGGAGGAGGGTGGGTCTTTCAACAGAAACGGTGTTGAAATTTAATACATCTGTCCAAGCTGAAGTCCACACTAATGCAGTTAAGATTGAGAATAAGTTCAAGTTTATGTCAGGAGAAGAGTTAAATATGATTGAATGCAGATTTGTGAAGAACAGATGTACATCTCATCAAAAATTTGGCAACAACACACATTGGCAACAATGATGCTGATAGAGCAGTGAAAATAAGATGACATTCTGCTGGTTTGTCTTTTTAGGTTTCAGAGACCTTTCTAAGACACACAAGTATTGTTACTTTTCATGAAATATGCAACATAATTTGTTACTCCATTCTCTAGCTGAAGACATTTTCCTTCCCTATTTCCTGTGCCAAACAGTTGGCATAAATCTTTGACCTGCCATTAAGCTTGGCTGAACTGCCCACATTCATTAGTGTTTGGGTCTTTGACCCGATCCACTGTACACCCTACTTTGAATAAACTCCAAAACACTGTCCTCTGTTACAGCTGCTACTGTGGAACCCTGAGATTGTAATGTGTTCCCAAAATAAAATGAGAAATGAAGGCCTTAGTCATTAAATCACTCTGGTGCTAGTTGCTGAATTGCTGTTATTGTCCTTTGGGAGTGAAACAACATTCTTCAACAACAGTAAATTATTGATACTTGTTTTTGGCACATTCTCAGTGAATGAGGAGTTCATGCTGCAGTTTCCCTCCTGTCCTTTTCATATAATAATTTATCACTCTGAGTGCCACTTTTCGCTGGTGAGTATGACACAGAGAAAGTGATTCGTATCTATGTTTGGCTTCCATTGCCTTTTGGCTGTGTATAATCTGCCACATTCTGTATTCGCAAACATACATTTGAGATCCTGGCATGAAGAAAATGTGAACAGCTGTTAGAATTTTCTAGCAGATCTATGTAAATTCCAAGAAGCTTCAACTGTGCACTGGCTATTGAAATGAAAATTTCTGCAATCGAGTCAGATTTCTTCTAATTGTCCACAGTTGTGAGGAGAACGCATGCCTCATATTCAAAGAAAAATCTTTTATTTTCTATTGTTACCAATGGCCATTGTGTAGACAAAAATCTGCTGAAACTTTAAAATGGGGTGTAGCTGGGAGCCTGCGATGTAACAGACTTAGTTATTCTAAGCACTGGACCTTACTTGGGTGGCTCAGTGGTTAGCACTGCTGCCTCACAGCACCAGGGACTCGGGTTTGATTCCAGCCTTGGGCGACTCCCTGTGTGGAGTTTGCACATTCTTCCCGTATTTTTGTGCGTTTTCTCTGGGTCTTCCAATTTCTTCCCACAATCCTAAGATGTGCAGGTCAGGTGAATTAGTCATGCTAAATTGCCCGTAGTGTTAGGTGCATTAGTCAGAAGGAAATGGATCTGGGTGGGTTGCTCTTTGGAGGGTTGGTGTGTGGACTTGTTGGGCCTGTTTCCTCAGTGTAGGGAATCTAATCTAATATTTATTCATGTGTATTGCCTCCTTCTCTGAAGCCAGTGGGAATGAAATCAGTGCAAGTGGAGGGGGACCAGGAAATCAGGCTTGAGATTGGTGTTTGCAGATGGGGTCTAAAGAAAAGCTACTGTGGTGGGAGCGAGAGCTGGGGTTGGGAAGATCCAAAGGTTTTTTGGAGACCTGGAGGAGCACTTGGTGACCCTCCCCACCCCCCCACTGCTGGGGAGAAAATCCTCATTTCAAAAATTAAACATATTTGCAGCTTGGCTTCTGTTTTTTTCTGCTTGCTTTGCTCTCTCCCAGCAGCTTTTATCTTGGCTGGTTTGTTGCAGTCCTGGCCTCCCTGGATCTAAGTAAAAACTGAATGCTGCATAGATGACAAACAGCATTCAACTTAAATGGAGAGAAAGCGCAGAACTCTGAGTTACAGAGGCAATGAGGCATCCTGGTACATGAATCATGAAAGGTTGGGATGCAGATACAGCAGGTGATCAGAATAACAAGTAGAATTTTTGTGTTTATTGCAAGAGAATGTAATAAGTAAGTAGGGAACTTTTCCTACAGGTCCACACTGCAGTGGTGGGACCGTGTCTAGTGTACAACATGCAGCTTTGGACACTTTATTTAAGAAAGCAATTAATTGTGTTAGAAGCAGTTCAGAGAAGGTTCACTCAACATTAAAAGAATAGATTTGAACTTACTGAGAAATATAAGATCCTGAGGGGACTGGATAAGATGGATGCTCGTTTGGGAGAGACATGAATTTGAGACAATGTTTACAAATATAAGGTTTTCCATTTCTGGTGAAGGAGAGGAATTCTTTTTTCTGACAAATGTTTGTGAGTCTATGGAACTTTGTCCTCTCGAGATCGATAGAGACAACATCCTTCACTATATTTACGGTAAAGATGGATGGATGCTTGACAAGCAAGATAATCAGAGTTTTAGGAGTACAGCAGGAAAGTGGTGTTAGGTTAGATTAGTTACAGTGTGGAAACATGCCCTTTGGCCAAACAAGTCCACACCGATCCCCCTACACCTTACACTACAGGCAATTTCGCATGACTAATTCACCTACACTGCACATCTTCGGATTGTGGGAGGAAACCCACAGACAATGTACAAACTCCACACAGACAGTTGCCCAAGGCAGGAATTGAACCCAGGTGTCTGGTGCTGTGAAGCAGCAGTGCTAACCACTGTGCCACCCAAAGAGAGCAGGTTAATAGAGTCAGAAAGTCATAAAGCACAGAAACAGACTCCTTGGCCAAACCCATCTGCATTGACCAGACATCTCAATCTGACCTAGTCCCATTTGCCAGCACTTGGTACAAATCCCCCCAAATCCTTCCTGTTCATATACCCATCTAAATGCCTTTTAATAATTCCAGCTTCCGTCACTTCCTCTGGCAGCTTGTCCCATAAATACACCACCCTCTGGGTGAAAAAGATGCCACTCACCTCAAACTTATGCCCTCTAATTTTTGACATCTCCACCTGAGGGAAAGCACCTTAGCTGTTCAACACATCCATGCCCCTCATGATTTTATAAATGTCTATAAGGTGTCAGCCTTTGATGCTCCAGGAAAAAATGCTCCAGCCTATTCAGCATCTCCCTGTAACTCAAACTCTCTATTCCTGGCAACATCCTTGGAAACCTTTTCATCACCCTGTCAAGTTTCACAACATCCTGCCTGTAAAAGGGCAAGCAGAATTGCAGGCAGTCTTCTAAAAATGGCCTAACCAATGTTTTATACAGCCACAACATATGTCCCAACTCCTATACTCAATGCTCTGACTAATGAAGTCAAAGAGTGTGGTGCTGGAAAAGCACAGGAAGTCAGGCAGCATCCGAGAAGCAGAAGAATCAATATTTTGGGCATTAATCCTTCACCAGGAATGAGGCGTGAGAGCCAGGGAGGCTGAGAGATAAATGGGAGGGGTAGGGGCTAGCGGGAAGATAGCTGGGAATGTGATAGGTAGATGAAGATGCGGGTGGAAGTGATAGGTCGGAGAGGAGGGTGGTGTGGATAGCTGGGAAGGAAGGTAGATGGACAAGAAGGTAGGACCATTCAAGGGGGCAGTGCTGAGTTGGAGGCTTGGGACTGGGATAAGGTGGCGGGAGGGGAAATGAGGAAACTGGTGAAATCCACATTGGTCCCCTGTGGTTGCAGGAGCCCAGGCATCAGGTGGTAAGCGATTAGCAATGGAGGAAGCCTAGGACCTGCATGTCTTTGGTGGAGTTGGAGGGGAAATTGAAGTCTTCAGCCACGGGGCAGTGATGTTGGTTGGTGCAGGTGTCCCAGAGATGTTCTATGAAACGATCTACAAAAAAGGCATCCTGACTCCCCGGGGTAGCGGAGTCCACATTGGGTGCAATGGATACAGCAGAAGTACAGGTAAATTTCTGTCAGACCTGGAAAAATCCTTTGGGGCCTTGGAAGGAGATAAGAATTGAGATGTGGGTGCAGGTTTTGCGCTTCCTGCGTTGGCAGGGGAAGGTGCCGGGGGTGGGGGTGTGGGCTGGTGTGGGGTGGGGGGGGGGCATGGATCTGACAAGTGAGTCACAGAGGGACTGATAGGGGTGGGGAAGGAAATATATCCCTCGTGGTGGGGTCTGTTTACAGGTAACAGAAGTTGTGGAGGATGGTGTGATAAATGCAGAGATTGGTGGGGTGGAAAGTGTGGATGGGAGTGGGTACAGGGGTTCTGTCCTTGTGGTTGGGGGGGGGGGGGGGGGGGGTTCAAGGATCGAGGAGTGGAAAGTGGAGGAAATGCATTGGAGGACATCATCGATCATGTGGTAGGGGAAATTGCAGTTTTTGAAGATGGAGGCCATCTGGAATGTTCTATGATGGAATTGGTCCTTCTGGGAGCAGATGTGGCAGAGGCTGAGGAATTGGGAATAATAGATGGCATTTTAACTGGAGGTGGATTATGTGGAAGTATAGTCCAGATAGCTGTGGGAGTCAGTGGGTTTATAGTAAATGTCTGCGTTTAGTCAGTCACTGGAGATGGAGATAAATCTGACCAATGAAGGCAAGTGTGCCAAACACCTTCTTCACCACCCTGTCTACCTGTAACACTACTTTCAAGGAACGATACACCTGCACCCCTTGGTCTCTTTGTTTGGCAACAGTCCCCAGGGCCCTACCATTAAATGTGTAAGTCTTGCCCTGGTCTGATTTGCTGAAATGCAACATTCTGTATTTATCTAAATTAAACTTCCTCCACCACTCCTTGACTTATTGGCCCATTTTATCAAGGTCCCATTGTAATCTGAGATGACTTGCTTCACGGTCCATGACACCATCTATTTTGGTGTCATCTGCAAGCTTACTAACCATACCTCCTACATTCAAATCCAAATCATTCATAAAAATGATGAAAAGCAGTGACTCAGCACCAATCCTTGTGATACACTGCTGGTCACAGGCATCCAACCTGAAAAGCAACCCTCTGCTACTACCTTCTTCTCCTACCTATAAGCCAGTTTTGAATCCAATTGGCTAGCTCCCTATGGATGCCATGTGTCTAAGTTTATTAACCAGTTTACCATGCAGAACTTTATCAAATACTTCTCTGAAGTCCATATAAACAATGTCTACTGCACTGCCTTTATCAATCTTCTTTGTCACCTCTTCAAAAACCTCAATCAAGTTAGTGAGACATGATTACCCACACACAAAGCTATGTTGAGTATCCCTAATCAGTCCTTGCAAGTCCAAATGCATGTAAATCCTATCCCTCAGAATCCCCTCCAACAACTTCCCCATATTGACATCAGGTTCACCGGCCTATCGTTCCCTGGTTTTTCCTTACAGCCTTTCTTACATAATGGCACCACATTAGCCAACCTCCAGTCTTCTGGCACCTCACTCATGGCTGTCAATGATACAATTATCTCTGCAGGGGGCCTGGCAATCACTTCCCTAGCTTCCCACAAAGTTCTGGGAAACACCTGATCGGATCCCAGCATTTTATCTACCTTTATATGTTTTAAGACTTCCAGCAAACCTCTTCTGTAGTATGAACTCTTTTCAAGACATCACTATTTACTTCCCCAAGCCTCCGAGTTTTCATGTTCTTCTCCACATTAAGTACTGACACAAATTAAATGTTGATATCTCACCATCTCCTGTGGTTCTACACATAGACTGCCACTTGAATCTTTAAGGGGCCCTATTGTCTCCTAACTACTCTTTTGCCCTTAATGAACTTATAGAATCTCTTTGGATTCTCCTTAAATCTATTTGCTAAAGCTATCTCATGTGCCCATTTTGCCCTTCTGATTTCCCTCTTAAATATACCTCTACTGCCCTCTTAGTCCCCTGGGGGTTCACTTGATCCCAGCTGTCTACACCTGACATATACCTCCTTCTTTTTCTTGACCAGAGCCTCAATTTCTCTAGTCATCCAGCATTTGCTATACCTACCAGCCTTGCCCTTCACACGAACAGGAACATATTGTCTCTGAACTGTCATTTTAAGCAGCCTCTCACTTCCCAATCGTCCCTATATCTGCGAATGGAGTTGAGGCCACAATCAGGCTGAATGGCACAGCAGGTCAGAGAGACTGAATGGCCTTCCTCAGTTCTTCATCCATATATGACAGTAATATGCAGTGGCACGGTGGCTTAGTAGTTAGCGCCGTTGCCTCACAGCACCAGGGTCCCGTGTTTGATTCCCACCTTGGGTGATTGTTTGTGTAGAGTTTGCCTTGTGTCTGCATGAAATTCCTCCCACAGTCCAAAGACATGCAGGTTAGGTGAATTGGTCATGCTTAAATTGTCAGATGCATTAGTCAGAGGGCAAAAGGGTTTGGGTGGGTTACTCTTTGGAGGGTTGGTGTTGGGCTGAAGGGCCTGTTTCCATGCTGTAGGGAATCTAATCTTTCATATTTCAATGAACTTGTCAGTCATGACATACATTGTATTAATTGCTTGAATTGTAGACAGTCAGCAGCATCTGAGATCAGCTGTATTAGCATTTACTCTTTCTTCAGATAAAGGACCATTTTCTTTTGTTCAGTCTATTCTTCAACTAAAGGATCCACGTTGCTTTTTGTATGATTGGTAGATTTATATCAAAATAATAGAAAATTGTATCTTCTGTGATGGTGGCTACATTTTATTATCTACTGCTATTTTAACCCCTCTGTCCTCCTATTCCCGCCAAATTGACCAAAACAAAAGTGGGACTTTTAATTTAGTGTCTTTCATTCAGTTTTTTGAAGTTCCGGACTTTATTAGAGTTAATTCACTCTGAAAACTCTGCTTTGACATGCTAATTTAAAATATTAGTTCAAAAGTAGCTAACGAAGGGTATAAAATCCGGTGTAAGGGAATTTTAGTTATGATGCGTACAAAGGAAATTAAAAACCCATTTGTTCACACTTGGTGCAGGCACATCCAATCCCAAGTGGGGGACACCTTAACAAGGTGATTTAGTTTGGAACAAGAGCTTTGTCTAATTCCTCTCCACAGCATTTTCTGAAAATCAAATTTTCAACAATACGGTTAACCTTAAAACACACAGGTCAGCAGTGTCATCCAAACACTTCATGCCAAACTGAGGCACAGAGTAATACAGGATCAAGTTCTGGAGCACTGCTACTGTCTGCAAAACGGATTTCAGTCTTCAGGATTTCTAACATGACCGCATATTGAACACCAAAGTCAAAATCTGTCAGTCTCGAGATCACTTCCGAGTATTTCTATAATAATGCAGATAACTGCATCAACTTCGATTGAAATACATTGCTGCAATAACTCAGAAGCAGTTCCCATAGGCAACAGACTGAACTCCATGAATTTGAGCCTGCGTAAGTGGGTGTTTTCATTTTCAATGTATTTACTAGTGTATAGACCTTATGCCCGAAATATCAATTCTCCTGCTTCTCGGATGCTGCCTGACCTGCTGTGCTTTTCCAGCACTATGCTCGCGACTTTGACCTCCAGCATCTGCAATCCTCACTGTCTCCTATTTATGAGTGTAGCCTTAGAAATCTAAGTTATCATTGTCCAGTTAATAGCATAGCTGTATTTTAGGTGGACTCATAATCCAGAACATAGCCTGCCAAGCGAATGTCTGGACCATTGGTTCACACTTCCATCGTGGCACAGCATAACATTTAATATCAATAATATTTAAAAAGCTATCCTAATGGCAACCATGTAACCACTGACAATTGTAAAAATATATGTTTCATTAGATTTTGCCAGATGTGACTAGGGCATGAACAATTTGAATTAAATAGTGTGCATTGGTGTATGAGAAAAGCAGGGAATTAGCACCAGGTAATGATGCTTATTGAAGAAAGTTAAAAATTACACAGCATCAGGTTATAATCAACGGGTTTATTTGGAAGTACAAGCTTTCGGAGTGCTGTTCCTTCATCAGGTTGCTGGTGTTTATTTAAAAGAGGCGGTGCAATCATGATAAACTGAATGGCCTCATTCTATTCTGTAAGACTTCTGTCAATCTGTCAGATGCAGTTGTAAGTTTTGAAAACACCACTAAACAGAAATGACAATGAGATTCTGACTTACAGCACAGTGCATATGTTCAAAACACTGGAAATACTCAGCAAGCCTGACAGCATCTGAGGAGTGAGTAAAGTGTTAATATTTCATGCTGAGATTTACTTCAGAACATATGAAAATATATTTGCCAGATGACCAACAGTGAGGTAAGTTGAATGTTTCGTTGTTGGAATGAAAAGGGCACAATGTTAAGTTTCAAAACTGTTTCAGCCACTACAATAGTCCCTTAGAATATCTATTGTATGCATTATTGGTATTTGATTACCATACTTGGAATTTCATTGCCTGGGTTCATGGAACACATGGAGGTCGGTTCAGGATCATTAGTGGCCAGGTGCATAGCTGTGTGTACTATATTCTGCAATAGACCTCAAGAGATTCTGGCACCAGGTATCTGACTCAGATCTGACTCGGCTATGTATTGGTCATTTTTCCCTGCAACCACACTGTGGCAGTAATCCACTCAATAATGTTACAGTCATCATCATTGGAGGTCCAGACCATGTGAAGGGGCAGGTCAAGGCAGGAGCTCCTACCATTTACATTCATAAATATTCTTATTTCTTCAATTACAGGTTGCTGAGGGAGGTGAGAGAGGAAATAGCTGGGGCCCTGACAGATATCTTTGTGGCATCCTTAAATACAGGGGAGGTGCCGGAGGACTGGAAGGTAGCTTATGTTGTCCTCCTGTACAAGAAGGGTAGTAGGGATTGTTGGGGATAATCTGCTATCGGGGTACCTACATTGGGGCTAGGGAGGGGAGCACCATTATTAAAGCAGACACTGTCAGATACCAGCTAAAACACAGCCATGTAAAGTAAACCCAGCCACTGCAGGACTGTCTGCCTAAAGCCACATTCCTTGGGGATTAGAACATGTCCGTCAGTTTCAGATCATCCTGTTACAATCTCATTGTTAATAAAGGAAACCGGTAACTATCGGACCGATACTACACTTGATTGATAAAGTACTTGCTAATGCCTCCGCTGACGTCAAACTCATTCAGGTCCTGTGCTAAATGATAATACCTGTATATTCAACTATGGAGAACTATTGTGAATGCCCAGACAGCCAGGCGCATAGCAATGAGGAAACCCTTCCAAACAATAAACTTTTAAATTACAAGATCGGAAACTGCTGAACCCAGGATGTCTACCCATTGTTCAGCACAGCAGGAGCTGGACAGGTATCTCGGGGCAGCCAATAGAGACACTAATCCCTTCACAGACAGGTGAACCGACCAATGAGAGAACCGAACGAGGGGAACCTGACCGGGAACTCGAGGAAGCGCGAAGTATAACTGCTCCAGGACCGTAGAGGAAGACAGAACGCCTTCTCCAACGAATTGCATGCTTTTGAATTCGTTGTATAGTTTGCCAGTCTTGATTCTGTAATAAACGGTGTTTTTGCTCCAAACTCTAGCCGGTTTGATCTCTCCTTCCAAAGAACACGTGGAGACGAGGCCCTACGGGTCCGTCCCAACAGGATATTCCAGGTAACTACAGACCAGTGAGCCTGATGTGGGTGGTGGGGAAGTTGCTGGAGAGGGTACTGAGGGGTGGGATCTATTTATATTTAGAAAAGAATGAGCTTATCAGTGATAGGCAACATGGTTTTGTGTGGTGGGGGCGGGGGCGGAGATCTTGTCTTACCAACTTAATAGAGCTCTTTGAGGAAGTGACAAAGTTGATAGATGAAGGGAGGGCTGTTGATGTCATATACATGGACTTTCGCAAGGTGTTCGATAAGGTTCCCTATTGTAGACTAATAGAGAAAGTGAAGTCACATGGTGTGCACGGTGTTCTAGCTAGGTGGATAAAGAACTGGTTGAGCAACAGGAGACAGAGAGTAGCAGTTGAAAGGAGTTTCTCGAAATGGAGAAAGGTGACCAGTGGTGTTCCACAGGGGTCAGTGTTGGGGCCACTGTTGTTTGTAATATACATAAATGACCTAGAAGACGGTAATGTTGGTACAATCAGCAAGTTTGCAGATGACACAAAGATTGGTGGAGTAACAGAAAGCATAAGGGACTGACAGAGAATATAGGAGGATATAGATAGACTGGGGAGTTGGGTGGAAAAGTGGCAGATAGCTTTCAATCCAGACCAATGTGAGATGATGCATTTAGGCAAACCTAATTCTAGAGCAAATTATACAATGAATGGAAGAGCCTTGGGAAAAGTTGATGGGCAGAGAGATCTGGGAGTGCAGGTCCATTGTACCCTGAAGGTTGCTGTACAGGTGGATAGAGTAGTCAAGAAGGCATATAGTGTGCTTGCCTTCATTGGACGGATATTGAATATAAGAGCTGGCAAGTATGTTAAAATTGGATAGGACGTTGGTTTGGCCACACTTGGAATACTGGGTACAGTTCTGGTCACCACATTACCAAAAGGATATGGATGCTTTGGAGAGGGTGCAGAGAAGGTTTACAGGGATGTTGCCTGGTATGGAAGATGCTAGTTATGAAGAGAGGTTGAGGAGATGAGGTTTATTTTCATTAGCAAAAAGGAGATTTAGGGGGGACCTGGTTGAGATTTACAAATTCATGAAGAGTATGGACAGGGTGGATAGAGACAAGCTTTTTCCCAGGGTGAAGGATTCAATAACGAGAGGTCATGCCTTCAAGGTGAGAGGTGGAAAGTTTAAGGGGGATACACGGGGCAAGTACTTCACACAGAGGGTGGTGGGTGTTTGGAACGCGTTGCCAGCAGAGGTGGTAGAGGCAGGCACAGTAGATTCATTTAAGATGCGTCTGGACAGATGCATGAGTAGGTGGGGAGCAGAGAGGTACAAATGTTTAGGAATTGATCGACAGCAGTACATTTGGATTGGCTCAGGCTTGAGGGTTGAAGGGCCTGTTCCTGGGCTGTAAAGTTTCTTTGTTCTTTGTTGTTCAATTATATGTCTTCTGGTTCCCAATCCTTGAGCCAAAGGGAATAATTTATCTCTACCTGCTCTCTCTTGGAATCTTATGTGGGCCAAGGCAATGATGGTCATGGCAAGAATTGTGCAAGAAGTGCACTGAGGCCTATTTTTACATCAGGAACAACTCATTCTTTTTTGTTTATGTATATACTGAGCAGGGGATTTCTAGCTAGGCAATGGCAGGTTGTCAGTTCTGGCTGTTAGAGTTTGCTAAATGCCTTGTTAATGCCATAATCCACATTCTTAATACTCAGTTTCCTATTTTATCAAGTGTACAATGAAAGCTAGAAATTGAGAATTCTTGAAGTGGAACCCAGAGTGGGTACCTGGCAAATTCAGCTTGTCACTTGCTCGGAAGGACATCCATGCTGGGCACCAACATCTCAGGGCATGCTCCATGGCCACACACACTCTCTCCATGGAAGTTGGCTTTGATGTCTGCAAAACTCTAAGAACCTGTAAGGCTGGGGTGGATGATGAAAGCGAGAAGGCCTAAAGATTTCTAAACACCTGGGACTAGGGCTCAGGGAGCCAAGGTGGATCTTCTTGCCAGCTTGCATTGGTACTCTTGTGTCTCTGAATTCTTTCCACATTTATTTACAGGGTTGACAGGCCTAATCTCATCACACATCCAGTGCCCAGCTCCTGGATCAAAAATCTTGTAATTCAAGCACTTTCTGCTGAGGCAGGTCAGGTGAAATGGGAAACATCCTGGCCAAAATCCTGCCACTGGTCCAGGAGAATTGGATGTCATTGCTTATTTCACATTCATGTATGAAACACTTTACAACCAATAAATGTCGTTTTGACAATGTAGTCATTGTGGCAAAGTCAGGCGCATAGCATCTGATTTGACCACAGAAGGATTCCCCCATTCAACAAATGAGTAAGTCAACTGATGGTTGGTTTTAGTCATGTTGATTGAAGACTGAACATTAGTCAGGGCATAGGGGAAAGGTCTCTCACTCCTCGTTGCACAGTTCTATTGGATGTTTTGCATCCACCTGAGAGAGCAAACAGGATCTTCATTTAATGCCTCACCCAAATGATGACAAATCCAACAATGCTGCATTTCCTTATTATTATACTCAAGTGTCAGCCCACCGGGGGAACACCACCACCTTGAATGTCCTCCTCCAAGTCACGCACCAGCCTGACTTGGAAATATATCACAGTCCCTTCACTGTTGCTGGCTCAATATCATGAATTCACTTCCAAAGGACATTTTACACCTACTTACAGCACATGGATTGCAGTAGTTATAGAAGGCAGCACATTACCACCTTCTCAAGGGCAATTAGGGATGGACAATAAATGCTGGTCTAGATTAGAGCGGTGCTGAAAAAGCACAGCAGGTCAGGCAGCATCCGAGGTAGCAGGAAAATTGATATTTCGTGCAAAAGCCCTTCATCAGGAATCCTGATTCCTGATGTTGCTTGACCTGCTGTGCTTTTCCAGCACCACTCTAATCTAGATTCTGATCTCCAGCATCTGCAATCCTCACTTTTGCCTCATAAATGCTGGCCAGCCAGTGACACCCACCCCCCACAAATGAATTTTTAAAAATTGCTCCACAGCCTGGTCGTGATATTCAGAATAGAGTAGGAGTCTGGAGTCTGCTGCAATGGCAGTGCAGCTCATTATTGTAGCCTCTGAGTAAAACCAGCACAGAATCTTGTGTATACATACAATGTATGCTGTAGTTTGATTGCCCAGTGGTTCTGAAAGCTTGTTGGTTGCTCTTCAAATAACAGCCTGAAAGGCTGCACGTTTAAAGAATTCTGGGGATGTTGTAAAGTGAAGACTTTTACTTAACTTGAGAAAATACCTCCAATTTTCAGCCTGCTTACTCACTCCAGATTCTCTGTAAGGTTCAGTGCCAAAGTCTTCAGATGCTCCTGGTGTTGGGAACCCTTCCAAAGCACCCAGAGGTAAATGAGATGGGAGGTCCTGAGAAAGCCCGGCCAACTCATTTCCTACTCTTGTATGCACAGTGTACATCCAGATGACGTTTGAGTATTCCCAGTCCAACAGGGAAGGGATGGAGAAGGCATGTCACATAGTTCCTTTGTTTGTGAACTTGAGCACCTCCCAGACACATTGAAGAGATAAGAATGTCATCTCAAGCCATTTTCAGTGAAAAACACCATTTACCACTTAAAGCTATTGCTTTGCACTATGTGTTTCCCATTGTAGCATTTTGTCACATTTCTCTAAACCTTTAGCATAATTGCACTTCCCATTCAAACTCTTTCAGAGGTGGCTAGAAACAAAATAAACAAATAGGATTTCCAGACCTTGAGGTATTTTTCAACATATAATTTTTTAACTATTGCACGAAATGCTTTTCCACACCTTTTCCCTTCAAGTTGAAATGATTTTCTTGCCTATCTTAGATTGGTCTCGACCACACACCACTCGCTCCTGTCTGCAAAGAAGGGTAGACAGCACTCTGTCTGTTTTACTGCATGCAGTCAGCCTGGACTGAACCACATTTCAGTCACTTCTTTCCTGTTTAACAATGATTTGCTTTCATTCCAATCCATGAGTGACACTGAACTAATTCTTGAAGAAACAAACTGCTAAATAGGTCTGTTAAAATTGGCACTTTCCACAGTTTATGCCTCCTTTAACTGATGTGTTAATTGGAGCAATACTAGAGGCATGTCAACTGGAGAGTAAGGTACAAGACCGAAAGGTGAACAACACAGTTGAAAACAAAATGAGTGCACATTGTGGGGTTTGACAATGATACCAATCTTTGGTTTGAAATCTCTTGCTCGCATTCTTTCATCTCAACAGAGTCCACGATAAAACATTTCATCACTCACTTGAGAGAATTATTGCAGTCTATCCCTGGAGATTTATACCAGTGGAAGTCAGCTACAGATGAACTTGCTACTGTTTATAGAAAACTGCACAATGACAATTTTTGTCAGTACTAAACTTGTACTACCATAACGTCTTAGTGAATGTCTTAATATGGTAAACCTTTTCTGACACAAACACTTTAACAAGAAGCAAAATTTCATCCTTATTTTAGCTTTGCTGCAAACAACACATTAACAAGAAATACATGCCTGAGCAAATTAAACAATCCTTCTATGTAACTTACAACCAGACTTGCATATGATTAATACCCTTGAAAAGAAGCTTCAGTATTACCAATGAGTAGCATTTTGAGAAGTTTCAACTTGCACAAAAGGGACTTAGCAAAATCTGTACAGTTGCTCTTTCATATTTTCCCCGTTATTCCTCAGCTTCAGCCCTTGACTTTGTGGTCCGGATATTTAGAGGGCCAGGTTTTTGGAACACTGTAGTTGTTGTTGAGGAGGGGGGTTATGTTCAGGAAATCCTGTAGTCCTACTATAACTGTGTGAACAGGCCTGGCTGCCAAATGGGGATCAAAGGCTCTAAGAAAGGTCCCATGCTAGGTCCAAGTAAGTTGAATAGTATTTGGTAGGGGTTGGTGGGAGGTCTGGGGGAGACTGATCAGATGGGGGAGAGGTATAAACTAGGTAGAATGTGATGGGGGGGGAGAGATCAGGAAACAGCAAAGGATGGATAGAGAGTGAATGGGGGGTTCAGGTGTAGTTACAGTTGTTACAGTGCATGATCACTGGACAGCGTGACATAAGTGACTGCAGAGGATCAGGATCATTACAGGATTGGGTAGAGGGTAGTTTTGGGGTCAGGGATGATTTTGGGCCTAGGCAACAAGTTGATAAATTGTGGAAGATCAGTTGGGATTCAGGATATTGGTGGACATGAGAGATAGGTGGGTAGGGGAAAGTGATTATTTACTAGGTAGGTCTGTTTTGGTTGGGATATTGGGCCACAGATCTTCTCATCGCTTCAATGGAAGTGTGTTCAACTGATCCTCAACTTCCACCCTACGAACCTCCGTATACATCACATCATCCTCCGCCACCTACAAATGGATCCCACCACTAGGGATACATTTCCCTCCCCACCCCTATCAGTGCTCTGGAGAGACCATTCCCTCCTCGACTCTATTGTCAGATCTGTGCCCCCAACCAATCCACACCCCACTCCTGGTACCTTCCCCTGCCACCACACGAAGTGAAAAACCTGTGCCCACACCTCCATCCTCACCTCCTTGCAAAGCCCCAAAGGATCCTTCCACATCCAACAGAAATTTACCTGTACCTCCACCAATGCCTTCTACTGTATCCATTACCCGATGTGGTCTCCTTTACATCGGAAGACAGGACGCCAACTTGCGGATCATTTCAGCTAACATCTCTGGTTCACCCGCACCAACCAACTGCACTTCAACTTCCCTTTCCATTCCATTGAGGACATGCAGGTCCTGGGCCTCCTCCATCACCAAACCCTTACCATCCCATGCCTGGAGGGAGAATGTCTCATATTCCACCTTAGGACCCTTCAACCACATGGGATCAATGTGGATTTCACCAGTTTCCTCATTTCCCCTCCCCCCACATTACCTCAGTCCCAAGCCTCCAACTCGGCAAAGCCCCCTTGACCTGTCCATCATCTTAGATCAGAGTGATGCTGGAAAAGTACAGCAGGTCAGGCAGCATCCGCAGCACCACTCTGATCTAAACTCTGGTTTCCAGCATCTGCAGCCCTCACTTTTGCCTGTCCGTCATCTTTCCCATCTATCCGTTCCATCCTCCTCTCCAACCTCTCAACTTCTCCCCCACCTTCATCTACCTATCTTGTTCTCAGTTACCTTCCCCCCAAAGGTCACCCCCCTCCCATTTACCTCTCAGCCTCCCCGGCCCACAAGCCTCATTCCTGATGAAGGGCTTATGCCTGAAATGTTGATTCTCCTGCTCCTCGGATGCTGCCTGACCTGCTGTGCCTTCCCAACACTACACTCTCGACTCTCTTCAACACGGAGCCTGGTTATTCACTGTCAGGGTTAGATTAGATTATGGTTAACATTGCCTCATAAGTGATCTTAAACCAAAATCTGAGGTTTCAGCTCTGACAGAAAGTTTTTCCCCTGAAGTCTGACGTGTTGGTTGATTTGATTTGCAAAACAAGTTGTACATTGTGTGTCTGTCTGTGAGTGAGGTTTGTACAGAAGTACATCAACTTTAGTGCTGCACTACAGCAGATGAATTGCTGCAGCTTTTGACTTGGGATTTCTTCTAGTTGAGCAGTCAAACCAGCAGCAATGTCTTCCTGCCCTTTCTACCTTGCCCCCTGCCCCACTGATACTGTCTGTGCCCTTCTACACTGTCTGCCGATGAAGTCCTAGAGTCATTAAGTCATTGAGATGTACAGCACGGAAATAGGCCCTTCAGTCCAACTCGTCCATGCTGACCAGATATCCCAATTCAATCTAATCTAATCTGCCAGCACCTGGCTCATATCCCGCTAAACCTTTCCTATTCATAAACCTAATTCAAATGCCTTTTAAATGTTGCAATCATACTAGCCTCCACACCCACCACTCTCTGCATGAAAAAGTTGCCCTTTAAGTCTCTTTTATATCTTTCCCCTTTCACCCTAAACCTCTGCCCTCTAGTTTTCGACTCCCCTACCCCAGGGAAAAGACCTTACCTGTTTACCCTATCCATGTCCCTCATGATTTTATAAACCTCTATAAGGCCACCGCTCAGCCTCTGACGCTCCTGCACTGTTTGGCTAACTGCCAGGGCTTTAGAATCCTAGGTTTCCTGCTCCGAATGTAAGTTGACAACGAAGGCTGACCAGCCCCATCTGCCCAGAACTACTGTGGCATACAAGTTGACCTTCAGGCTTTACCCATCTTTAAGGTGGCTATTAGGATCAAGCAGGCAACATGAGCTGTGTGCCCAAGAAGATATATTGGAGTTTAAGACAGTCAATGTACAGCAGACCGCATGAGGTAAATGACAAACCGAAATGCATTCTCTGGTAAAAATGGATGAAGCTGCTTTCAACGTTTTCCTTAGAGCATAGGAAACTGAGGGGTGATCTTATAGAGGTCCATAAAATCATGAGAGGCAGGGATGAGATAGATAGCTAACAGCTTTTCCCCATGTTAAGGGAGTCCAAAACTACAGGGCAGAGGTTGAAGATGAGAGGGGAGAGATGCAAAAGGGTCCAAAGGTACAAGTTTCTCACGTAGAGGGTGGTGAGTGTGTAGAACAGGCTACTAGAGGTAGTGGTGGAGGCGAGTACAATTTTGTCATTGAAGAAATATTCAGTCAGGCCCATGGATGGGATAGATATGGAGAGATATGGATGAGATGCAAGCAACAGATTAATTGTGAAAACTGGGTGGGATGGATACGTTGGGCCGAAGGACCTGTTTCCATTCTGTAAACCCTTATAAGTGAAAAGTCATAACATTTGGCTAACTCAGCAAAGTAAATGTGCTGCAGCAAGGAGATCTGGCAGTCACAAAAAACTGGTGTAAGAACGGAAGGAGGAGGAATCTGCCCTAAAGCAAATGATGAAAAACGAATGTCTCATGTTAACAAGGAGCAGCCATTGGCATGATTTTGAGAATTGTCTTTAAAACTGGTCAAGTAGTTCTATTGTTGTCAGAGTGTGTATGTAAACATTAAGCAAATCAAGCACTGAGTCCAGCAAAGATTTTAGATTAACAGCTTGTTATTGTAGCCACTTTATGGAACAAAACTGTCTAGTGTTGTGGCAGAAGACTAAGGTCACTCAGACATCAATTATTAAAATTACCAGCTTCTAGCTGTTCATCAATATACTGCAGCAAAAACCTAAGGGCCCATTATGTCACATCAGCAGCCTGGATGAAACACCAACAAATTTTGAAATGCCCAGCAGGTAAAATGCAGAGGGAATGGTTCAAAAGACAATTTGAGTAAAAACGACGAGAAGGTAAAATATGGAGTAGTTTGAGTTTACGTGGGCTGGTGGACCAAAATTAAAGCCTGTGGTGATTTTCAGAAACCATATTGAAAGTCAAATTCTTTGCCAGTGTTTGTGTGCTGGCCCATCACA
This sequence comes from Hemiscyllium ocellatum, assembly GCF_020745735.1. Taxonomy (NCBI): domain Eukaryota; kingdom Metazoa; phylum Chordata; class Chondrichthyes; order Orectolobiformes; family Hemiscylliidae; genus Hemiscyllium; species Hemiscyllium ocellatum. The sequence goes on from NC_083405.1 coordinate 107,366,290, forward strand.
AGTGTTGCGTGAAGGAGAATGGAATCAAGTTGCCAATCAGTAATAAATGGAATTGGTGACCCATGGCCCCTGCAGCTTATTAGTGTGTGGCACATTCAAATTCCCATGTAATCAAACAGATAAAGAGGCACCTGTCAAGAAGTAGTGTCCAAATGGCAGTTATACCATGGGGATGGGACAGGGGATAGTTTTAATGTTCTTAGTTCAAATGTTGGATGTGTACTTCAATAGGGCATTGAGGATCATGTTTGCATGGAAAGTATGAGGGGCAATAGGGTGTAGCTGGGGACATTCATTGCCAATGAATTGTGGTGGAGTGTATGAGGGACTATGGGCTTAGGCCATAAGACAATAAGATATAGGAGCAGAATTAGGGCATTTGGTCCATTTAGTCTGCTCTGCCACTCGATCACAGTTGATATGTTTCCCAAACCCATTCTCCAGCCTTATCAAGTATCCGTTGCTCCCCTTACTAATCAAGAACCTATCCATCTCTACCTTAAAGATGCTGAATGATTTGGCTTTCACAGCCCTCTGCAGCAACAAGTTCCACAGATTCACCACAGCTCAGTTCAAAAGAGTCGTCCCTTCACTCTGAGAATGTGCCCTCAGGTCCTAGTCTCTCCTGTTAGTGGAAACACCTTCTCCATGTCCACTCAGGCCACTCAGTATCCTGTAAGTTTCAATTTAGATTGCCTTCATCCTTCAAACCTTCGTCAAGTATAGACCCAGAGTCCTCAAATGCTTCACGTATGACAAACCCTTCATCCCTGGGATCTTTCTTGTAAATGTCACCTGAACCCTGTTCAAGGCCAGCACATCCTCTCTTAAACACGGAGCCCAAAATGACTCATAATATTCTAAATGCAGTCTGGCCAGACCCTTGTACAGCCTCAGCAGTATCTGTAACACCTCTTCTCTTGTATTCTACTGGTTGAAGTGGGCATGGGTGTGATGTTTTGAATTTGCTTCTTGAAAGGTTTCTAAATCAAAATGATGTTTACGATTCTCTGAAGAGTCATGAAACACTGGTCCCACTCTGTAAAATGTAAAGGGCCCATGACACCCATATCACTCACAATGGAGTTGACCAGGTCCAGAATGCAGAATGTGGGCTTGCTTCCTGATCCTATCCCCATTGGCAGCAATCCTGAAATCAAGTCCTGCTCACCATTTTAAAATGAATTTGAAATCAGTCAAACTCTGCAGAAAAGCAGCTCGTGGACTCTTCAGGGGGTCTTGAAATTGGAGCCACCTCTCATTGCAGTCTCTTTATCCCGTCCCCATTAAACACATCTATGATTCAAGAAGGCAACTCACCATCACCTTCTCAAGGGTAACTAGGGGTGGACAATAAATACTGGTCTCGCCAGCGACACCACATCCACAACTGAGTTAAAAAGATGGACAGTGAGTGCATTCAAGATGTGCGAAGATTCAAAGGTTTCAAAACCTAGGTTGTAAAGGGACAATACTGATGAAACAACAACTAGGTAAATACAATAGAAATTAGATGGTACCAAGCATGGATTCCAAAAGCCCACAGCTGATGAAGTGGAATAGCCAGAGGATGAAACACATCCCATTGCTCTGAAGTTTTCTGAGAAAAAGTTATTTGATGTAGTTTAATTGCTGACATGGCAAATCCAGAACTTGGAGCAGATTGTTTGCACTTAGAAGACACAAGAGTGCAAAAGAGTCTTGACAAAAGAAGGACAGATCATTGTAACATGAAGAGAACATATGTTGATGGTGAGAGAGGAATCTATCAGATGAAAATACTTTTCTTGTATTTTGTCCAAAAAGACCAAGTGCTGGAAGAGCTGTATGCCTTTGGAAAAAATAACTAGTTCTTGATTACCTTGAGCTTTGTAGAAACTTAGAAATTACTGAGAGAGAAAAAAAAAGATCATGGCTCAGAAGTGGAATATATACCTTTTGGAGGTAATTTTATTAAACAGATGATGTTACATGTTCCGTCTGAGGCAATGAGATAGCAAGGCTAAGTATTTCAAATGAGTAAGGAAAGATAAAGTTTGGAGCCAGATAGGAGGTGTTGAGAATGGAGATGGAGAATACCGAAAGACAATTTGACCAGAAGAGATTTTAGAACTAAATCTTCCCTCATGCATTTACACTTTTCTGTTTCTGGATAGTTAACTGGGGTCAAATCCTACTAACTAATTATTCCCACAACCCTTATCTAATCCAGTCTCATTGAACTTGATTGTAAACTCTTGTCAACATGTCAGCTGAGACAACTGAAGCAACACAAACAAGAGCTTTGAAATTTCTTAGTCTGTATGATTGCGACCATATACTTAGGAACACAACCATCTACTCAACCTCCAAGTGTTCTTTTAAAGTTTTTATCTAATGATTACTTTGCAACTTGAAACCTTTGCTAGGTAATCAGAACAGTGCAATCATTTGACTAATGGTTTAATGAGTATTACGATGATAATAAAATTATTGATATATATCTTTGATATCCCTATTATTGACTCTTCAAACCGATGGCCCCTTGACTTTCTCTGGATAAAAATGGCAGCCAAGCTGATCCCTCTTTAGTACTTGAAAGGTGTGTTGATTTATTACGTGAGTAGTTGAACTAGACAGACCAGCCAGGTCCCAGTTTTAATTTCTGGAATGTGCTCAGTTGACTACAGGCGGAGTGGGTGAGCCAGCTTCAATTGCCCCTAGCTGGCATAGAAAGGAACGGATGAGAACTTCGACTCTTATTCATTACCTGTTGGGTATCTGCATCTGTGGTTGCTGGGTGAGATGACTGCACAGAGGCTGGTATCCCATCACCAAGTCATCCTTTATTTACTTGTGCACTGTCGCTCAGAGTCAGTCCCCTGAACTCAGGAGATTCTGAACTCCCTGTTAATGTTTTCTTTATTTATTTTCCAACATCCGAAAGAAAGGAAACACCAGAGTGGATAATGACAAGCAACACTCATCTCATCAAAGGTCTTCTCCTGGTTAATGTATTTTTTTCTTTTTTTTAACTTTCTTTTTTAATTTTCTGTGTGTCCGTGGGTGTGAGACATAGTGAAAGATAACAGGTGTACAAATCTTTATTCAATTTCCACCACCAGAAAGAAAGGAAACAACTTAGTGACCAGTGACAAGCAGTGCCCTTCTCATCAAAGGGCAATGCTGTGTGCTCAAGAAAGTGAAGGGGAGGACAGAGATTAAATCGAAATAGAAAATTCCCTGTTAATATTTTTTGTGTGCGTGTGCAGGTATGAGACACAGAAAAAGACAAATCTTCACCCAATTTCCACCATCAGGAAGAAAGGAAACACCAAGGTGGCCAGTGACAAGCAGTGCTCCAGTCATCAAAGGGCAATGCTGTGTGATTAAACAGTGATGGAGAGGGCAGGGATTAAGTCAAAACAGAGAATTCCCTGGTAATTTGTTTTCTCTTTTTTTAACCTCCTCCCACCCCCAACACTACCACCTATCTAACTATCCAGAAACAAAAGTGTAAATGCATGAGGGAAGACTTAGTTTTAAAATCTCTTCTGGTCAAATTGTCTTTCAATATGCTCTATTTCCATTCTCAACAGCTCCCATCTCTTGGCTCCAAACTTTATCCTTCCTTATTCATTGAAATGCTTAGCCTTACTATCTCATTGCCTCTTCATGAAAGGACAGTGCTGCGTGTTCAAAAAAGTGAAGGGGAGGTCAGGGATTAAATCAAAATAGCAAATTCCCTGTTAATTTTTTTCTTTTTTTTCTCTTTTTTTACCACCACTCTACTGCCTAACTGCGGTAGTGCTTATTTTTTTCCCCAGCACCCATGGTGTGTGTGCGCAGGTGTGAGACACAGTGAAAGGCACAAAGTGCATGAATCTTTATTCAATTCCCACCACCAGGAAGATAGGAAAATACCCGAGTGGCCAGTGACAAGCAGTGCCCTTCACATCAAAAGGCAATGCTGTGTGATCAAACAGTGAAGGGGAGGTCAGGGATTGAATTAAAATAACGAATTCCCTGCTAATTTTTTTCTTCTTTTTTTCAGTATATCTAACTCTCCTGTTTATTATTTTTTCTCCTTTTTTTACCCCCACACTACCGCCTAACTGCGGTAGTGCTTATTTTTTCCATGCTGTGTGTGTGCAGGTGTGAGGTACAGTGAAAGACACAAAATAGTGAATTCCCTGTTAATATTAGTCAACCAGTCCTTCCTGCTTGGCCCAGGTTAATAACCCCAGTCAAGGAGCTTGTAGTCAACGAAGTCCACCTCATTCCAATCACTAGATTGGGTGTCAAAGCAAGTTTGCCTTTGGCTTGATTGCTCTTACCAAGCTTGAATAGGCTTATGATAGCTCAATGTCATGGTTGTTATATGAGTTAATAGATATGAAAGCATAATTGTGAGTGAAGTTGAATCTCTGTTCACATTGATACATAGCACAATCACTCAATGGATGATTCTTGGGAGTTTTGAGTATTTTGGGGAATCTGACAAAGCTTCCTCATGGAGATCCATATACATTGAGTTACAATCTATAAGTGCAGTTATAATTGTGCTATTTCTTATGACCTGATTATGGTTAGTTTGTCCATGAGTTAAGATAACTGTATGCAGTTATTGCTATGTAACAAATTTTATCTTGTTACTCAAGATAAAAGACACTTTTGCTGATATTTACTTGTGGTTTGACCTTCATCACATACTACTAGAAAGTCCAAACACTAGCTTTGAGAACAACAATCGGTGGCAGCATTCGACTTCAAACTCAAACGGCTGAAACCCAAGCTTTTCTCCTCACTGTTAAAACAATAGCCAACACATTTGGGATTTGCAAAGCCTCAGGTGCCCACAAGCAGGCTGGATGAGGAAAAGAGCAGAGACCATTGCCAAGAAAAGGTAAGAAATCTTCCTGGCACACAACCATGAAGTGATGAATTTACGGGCTAATCTATGCCAAACAGTGATTTTCCTCCCCACATACTTCAGGATAACCACTGGTGACTGCGTAGGAAGGTAACGATACAAGCTGCTTCTCATCTCTTTCACAGGCAGTATTTTTGGTACAAGCCATGTTAAACATTTCAGCATATGACAATATTATGCTCCCGATCACAGCGGGATGAGTCCTTCTCCTCAGTGATAGAAATTTCATGCACTTGCTGGTGTTAGATGAAACAACAATTCTCAAAAATCAGCTGTCATATAATCCATTGACTGGTGCCCAGTGAATAGGTTTTGGGGAATTAGGAGTGAGTTCCTGACTGCAGAATTCACAGCATCTGACCTGTTATTCTGGACAGCATTTATATGACTGTTTTAATTAAGTTTCTGATTAATGGTTGGGTTGGTTTTGAGAATTTGATAAACTATGTATCTCACCCAACATCAATCCATAAATAAGCTCTTTTATACCTCTGCATGTGTGTCTGTTAATGGCTTGTCTGCTGTGTGTGAATGTTGGGTTGACTTCTGAGCACCGTTCAAGAAGAGATTTAAGTTAAACATTGTTTATATGAGACAGTATTTCTGTGAATTTTTAGAATGTATTCTGAATATTTATGTTCATGCTGAAGCCCTTTCTACAATATTACATCTCTTCTGAAGCATCACTGCAATTATAGCAATCCTATAATTTACATTGTCATCGCTGATGCTCCAAGCTGGTGGTTTGCTGGCAGGCAAGAATTTTTTAAAAGTGAAAAAAAAACTGCAAAGCACATGAGGGCTCAGAGAAGCTGGATGAACCTGTCGGCTCTTGTGAGTTTGATGCCGCGCAGGATGACATTTTGGTCCATTTCATCTCCCGTCCCTTCATAATCAATCAGATGTGAGTTCTAACCCCACTGCTCCCCCTCACTTCAGCTGTCAGGACCCATGCTTACTGGAGCATGAGACTGATGGAGTGTCAGTTGTGCCCCTGAAGGGCATAGCTTTGTCTGCTAGCTGATGATTACGATGAAGGAAGATTTTTGAATGTTTGCCTTCCTCACTCGCCCATCTTTTCAGTGCAATTTTTCTTACTGTTAACCTAAGGTTAAGGGGACAAGTTTGACATTGTTTATAAAATATTACTGAAATTTGGGGCAAAATATTCCTGCGTGATACAGGAATTATCACAATAAGATTTGGTGATTTCAAATGCCGATTAGAGTTGCTTAATTTATATGCACTACTATAGCTCAACAAAGCCAACTTCCTAATCCCAACAATACAATATTATTTGAACATACGTAATCTACTGAGGCCCATTTTCAATGATGATACTGAACTCATGCATATGAAGGGACAAGGCATTTCTGAATTCACCCTTGAGATTACATGGTGGAAATTTGGCGAACTCTTTCAGCCCCGCCTTGTTCCTCAACTTTAGCCGATTTGTTCACAGTTACATCGCATTTCTTAGTTTTGTTTTTCCAATTTTAAGGTACCATTCCCAGCATTTTATTCAGTACTGCAAGGCTTTGTGGTTGTAGTTTGTTTTTATTTAAAATGTAAAATTGTATGAAAAAAATGTGGGCAATTATGGTTTATCCCGGTCGGAGCAATTTGATGATTTTTGACAGACAGAATGAAAAGTTTATCTGCAACATCACTGAACTTTGCTAAAATGATAGTTTTATTATACAAAGGCCTGATTATCACAGTTACTAAGGGAATAATAGGTATACCTGACAAAATTGCAAACAAGGGTTTCTTCTTGTATTTGAGTTTCCTTATTTTATACTGTGCTTAACCAGCATTATCAAAACAAAGATCAACTTTGGAATTGTTTCTGTTCCAAGCTGTTTGTTGAGTTTGAAATCTATGACAGGAAATCTCCTTTTTACCCTCCAGGACCACACACAGTTATTGCTCCCGAGTTGAAGTGCTCACACCTGCCAAATGAGTAACGACACAGACTGGTATTGTCCTGGTGCAGAGTGAATTTTAATTGCTGTTTTCCTGTATACACTGCAATCCCCCTGGTATCAGAACATACGCATGTAAAAAATTTGTTTGTTGCTCTTAAAGAAACTGTCAGTTTTCTGCACAATTTTGAACTGTTCTTGGCACGCCAGACAAGAGCCGTAGTTAGAATTGGAATGATCCAAGGCAGCAGGAAAAGATGGAGGCACAAGGCAGGTGGATTTTTGGAAACGCTGGAAGGGATTCTCACAAGCTGATGTGAAGAGAGAACAAAAATGTCAGAGGCACAGAGGAACATTTCAAAAATGGACAGCTGGACAAGAAAGTGCATCAAAGAGCATTTTGCAAACTCAGACGACAGTTGGAATTGAGCAGCATGTCAAGGATGAACAGACCTAAGAGATCAGAGCAGAAGTAGACCATTCAGCCTTTACAGTTTACTCTGCTATTAAATGTGATCATGGATGATCATAATCTTCAACTCCACTTTCCTGTCTGTTCCCTTAACTCACGATTCCTTTACTGATTAACAATCTATCTGTTTAAGCCTTGAATGTACTTAATGTGCAACCTCAACAGCCCATTATAGTAACAAAGTTCACAGATTACTTTTCTGAACAGAGAAATTCCACCTTATCTCTGTCTTAAATATGCAAACTCTTCCTCTGAGATTACACCCTTTGGTCTTAGACCCTCCTACAAGGGGAAACAACCTTCCTGCGTCAAGTCCTCGAAAAATCTTGCGTGTTTCAAGATCTTGCATCTCTCATTCTTCTATGTTCCAATGAGTACAGGCCCAATCTACTAAACCACTCCTCATAAGATAGTCCCTCCATACTGGTATCAGCCTCATGAACATTCTTTTGACTGTCCTCAGTGTTAGTATATGTTTCCTTAGGTAACAGGACTAAAACACTTCACAGTTTTCCAGCTGTCATCTGACTCGTGCTTTATATAGTATTAGCAAAGCCTCCCCATTATTACATTCTATTCTCTTTGAAATAGAGATCAGCATTACATTTGCCTGCCCAATATCCACTGTACTTGGATGCTAGCTTTTTCTGCTTTTTTCAAAGACTCCCCAATCCAGATGCGCTGTAGCTTTCTTCAGAGTTAAAAAGCGTGGCACTGGAAAAGCATAGCAGGTCAGGGAGCATCTGAGGAGCAGGAGAATCAGCACTTCGGGCATTAGTCCTACAATAGGAATTCTGAGACCTTGACTCTCCTGTTCCTTGGATCCTGCCTGACCTGTTGTGCTTTTCTAGCACCACCCTTTTTGACTCTGACTCTTTAGTATCTGCAATCCACACTTTCTCCTTGTAGCTTTCTTAAAGCTTTCATCTCTATTCTTCCTGCCAAAGTACATTACTTCTGATTCCTCCACATTATATTCCACCTGTAATGTTTTGCCTATTCACTTAATGTGCTATGTCCCTCTGTAGACTCTTTGTGTCATCCCCATCAGTTGTCTTCCCACCAATTTTTGTACCACCTGCAAACTTGTCTATAACACGTTCACTTTGATTATCTAAATCACTCATATATATTATAACTAATTGTGACCCCCAACACTGATCCCTGTGGCACATCATTAGTTACTGATTGCAAGCCTGTAACTGTCCCTTTATCTGTAATTTGTCTTCAATTTGTTTGCAAATCCGCAATCCATGTTAATACACTACCTCCAATAACATTGGCTTTTAACTTACACCTTTTGAAAATCGAAATATATTACCTTCACCTTTTCCCCTTTATGCTGCTTGCTACCACCTCAAAGAATTCTAGTATATTTGTCAGTCATGATTTCTCCTTCATGAAGTCAAGTTTAGCAGATGATCCATGCTTCCAGAAACTAAGGGGAAACTGTTCAATATATTTTTATTAGAAATTTTACATCTCGAGAGATAGAAAATTAATTCTAAGGTGAATTCAAATGAATAACTGACTGGAAAGTGTTAAAGGAGTGAGATCTTATTTTCTTGTTGCTGAGAGCTGAAATAATTTGTTTTGCTACATAAAACACCAATAGCATAGCTACTTCAACGAACAAAGCCAGACATAATGGGCTGAATGGACCTCTTCCCTGCTCTGTGCCTCTATGTTATATCAAAACCATTATCAAAATGAATGTGCAAAAATGTAAAACATTAGTGTGCATTATCTTTGTACAAAGCTGATAATACATTTTTTTTCTAGATAATATTTCATTTGGTACATCCATCAAATAAAAGTCCAAATATATATGCACAGCTAGCTCTCTGAAGGGGTACAAATGTTTAGCTATTGACATGTCATACATTCTAAAGTGAAAGGCAGCACATGTATCTGAAACGAAACAAAACTCAAATTGCAGTTTCAATTATGATCCGAAATGAAATTGATCATACCTGCTTAATATTATACAAATTAGACTATTTTGCAAGAAATAAAATGGTCTCTTTGCATTTGATACAAACTTTGTTTAAGTACAATTTGATTTAAATGGGAGCTTAATTCATCTATTAAACCAAAGACCCTGATACAGTTCGGGGACTGGGTTCGAAACCTGCTGTGTTAGATGGTGGAATTTGAGTTCAGTAAAAATCTGGAATTGGGAGTCTAATGAAAACCATGAATCCATTGTTGCCTGTCAGGGAAACCCCATCTAGTTCACCAGTGACTTTTAGGGAAGGAAACTGGCATCTTTACCTGGTCTGGCCTTCAGGTGACTCCAAACCCACGGCAATGTGTTCACTCTTGACAGTCCCCTGGGCGATTAAGGATGGGTAATAAATGCTGACCTAGCCAGTGATGTCCATATCCCATGAATGAACATTTGAACAATCTGAATTAATAAATCAAATTTGGGTTTATGAGAAGGAGTTGTGCTCTAGATTTCCAAGGAATGATAAAAAGGCTTAAGATAACCCAAAAATCATTAATATCCAATTTATAAGCCAAAGTCTGTGGGGCTTGGTAGGGAACAGGTATTCTCCTGCAAAACAGTTATACTGCTCTGGATACTGCTGGGTGGAATGATCTTGGAGGAAAGTAGCAACAGGCAACTTTGTTGCACCACAGTTGGCTGTTCGTACGAGAGAGGAGGAATATGTGTGGGAATGTTGTAGTAATAGAGAATTCAATTGGAAAGGGAATAGACATTCTGTGGCCAAAGACAAGACTCCAGGTTGCTATGATGCCTCCCAGGTCCAAAGGCCAAGGATGTCTAGGAGCGACTACAGAACCTTCTGGAATGGGAGGGTGAACATCAAGTCGCAGTGAGCATAACAAAATTAGAAATGGATGAGGTTCTAGAAGCCAAATAAAAGGAGTTAAGAAGCAAGTTAACAAGTAGGACCTCAAAGGTATTGATCTCAGGATTGCTACCAGTGCCAAATGTTACTGAGAATAGAGATAGCAGGATACATCAGATAAATACATGTTTGAAGAGTTGGTGAAGCATTTTAGATTCTTGGGGCATTTGGACAGTTTCTGAGCAAAGATGGCACCAGTACAGACTGGACAAGCTGCACTTGTTACATCAACATTACTTTATCCAAAACAAAGTAAAGATGATCTAAGGGAAGTAAAGTTAAGAAGTGGCAGGTTAACTTGCTTGAATGGAATGTCTGCCCTATATTATTTTGGAAATCATGGATCCTACTGGTCCCCTTGACAACCATATGTACAGGTAGTGCTGCCAGATGAAGAAATGAGAGCCCAGGGTTTCAGAGCTTGAAAGGAGTCATGACAGCATGTCTGTAGAGTTAAAAACCACATGGATAGTATGTTCAGAGAGATGGTCACACCCAGCTTAAGGATTTGGAAAAAGAAAGGGAATGAGCCACCATTAGGAGATCAAAGAGAAATGTGGAAAATGCAGGAGTCCCCTGGAGTCCTGCAGTGAATCAGCTTTCTGTTTTGGAATCTGCTGGTTAGTTGCAAGTTCCTCAATGGACTGCAGTCAGAGGTCTGAGTAACATGAGTCTGCTCCCATAAGCAACAGAGGAGTACTTGAAGAAGAGAAGTTGAACAATAGTGATAGGATTTTAACAGATACGTGGACAGTCAAGCATTTCTCTGGTTGTAGGTGGTATGCTGCTGCCCTAGTGTCAGGGTCAAGGCTTCCGCAGAGTGGCTGCAGGGCATTCTTCTTGGGAGGTTAAACAGTCAAAAGTTGTGGTCCCCTTTCATAGCAATGACTTACTTAGGAAGGATGATGTGATCCTGCAATCGCAATTTAGGGAACTGGGGAGAAAGTTAACAAGCAGGACCTCAAATGTATTAATCACTGGATTACACTCAATGCCATTTGTAAGTGAGTACAGAAATAGGAGGATAAGACAGATGGATGTGTAGCTGGAAAGATGATGCACAGGCAATAGCTTTTGATTTCTAGGATGCTGAAACTGGCTCTGGGGATGATGGCATCAGTAAAACAAAACTGAGACTGAGTTCCTTGTGGGACATTTTGCCAGTGCTGCTGGGAGGGCTTTAACCTAATTTATCAGGAGTGTGGAAATCAAGAGAGATTAATAGCTCAGAATATCAAATGATTTAGAGTAACAGACAGCATACAGAATAGAAGGTTAATAGGCAAAATCAGAGTAAGGGAGAAAATACTCTAAATCCAGATTGAGTTATTGTGTATGTATGCCAATGCATGGAGTATAATAAGTCAGGTGGGCAGTTACAGATCTAGATTGACACATGGAAGCATGATGTTATGGCAATAACAGAGACTCAGCTCAAGGAGGGGCAGGACTGAGTTCACAATATTCCTGGTTTCAAATTGTTCAGAAAAGAATGAGAAGGAACAATAGGAAGAAGGTTGATGTTATTGATTAAGGGCAGCATTGTAGTGCTGAAGAAAGAGAATGTTCCAGAGAATTCAATGACAGAATGAAGTTGGCTAGAGCTAATGAATACAAAGGAGGCAATTGCATTGTTCAGTGTAATCTATAGTCGAGATTGTGGTGCTGGGAAAGCACAGCTGGTCAGGCAGCATCCGAGGATCAGTAGAATCGATGTTTCGGCATAAGCTTTTCATCAGACTTATGCTCCAAACATCAACTCTCCTGCTCCTCAGATGCTGCCTGTCCGGCTGTGCTTTTCCAGCACCACACTCTTGACTCTGATCTCCAGCATCTGCCGTCCTCACTTTCTCCTCATTGTAATCTATAGAGCAGTAAAGATAAACATTTGATCTATCAAGCTAGGTTTCATTCTGTTATCACATATTGCCATCAGCGGACAGCATAACAATAGACTGCTGACTTGTGGGAAGGATGTAGAGGAACAAACCACGAGGGAATTTTCAGACTAAGATGAATGCAATAGCATAACGATATGAGGAACATTAACTTTTTAAATGCAGACTTGGACAGTGGTAACCCAAAGGGAAAGCATTCTTAGATTGTATTCAGGCATATTTTCAATTGCAGTAGATGCCCAGTCCAACAAGAACGATGCAATGTTTGACCTGGTTCTTGGAAATACGTTGGGCAAAGTCGTTAAAATATCAGTGCGGGACACATTTAGGAGTCAGTGATAATTGTATCATAAAGTTTATCACTTCTGGGGAAATATCAAAAAATGGCTGAGGTCACTGGATACTGTAAAGCCTGCAGACCCTGATAACATCCCAACATGCTCCAAAATTAGCTGCAGCCTTGCCAAACAGTTTGAATACAATAACACTAGCACCTACCTGATATTAGGGAAAATTGCCCAGGTCAGTCCTACCTAAAGAGAATAGGATAATTCCAACCAGCCCAGTCAGTCTATGGTCAATCATTAGCAAAATGATGGACAGTGTCACTTATTAGGCAATAAGTTGTTCACTGATACTCAGTTTAGGTTCCACCAGATCTTCACAGATTGAGACTTAGTACAAACATGGGAAAATGGGAAAATATAGAGAGAGTGACCTCCACTGATACCTAGATAACATCCAACTGAGTAAAGCAGCTAGGAGCAATTGCAAAATTGATATCAATGGAAATTAAAGGTGAGCTCTCCATCAGTTGGAGTCACACATAACACACAAAAAAGATGGTGATGGTCACTGGAATTCAATCATCTCTGGATCAAGGCATCAATACAGGAGGCCCTCACAGTGTCCTGGGTCTAACTATTTTCACCACCATACGGTCAGAAATGGAGGTATTCCCTGATAATTGTGCTGTGTTCAATATAATCTGGAACGCTTTAGATACTGATGCAGATCTGTGCCTTCATGCACCAATACTTGGACAATACCAGGTTTGGGTTCATAAGTGTTAAGTAACATGTGCAAGTCAATTATCATCTTCATCAAGAAAGAATGTAATCATTGTTTCTTGACATTCAATAGCATTCCCAGTGCTAAACCCTGCAGCATCAACATCATTGACTGGAAACTGAACTGGACCAGTAATACCAATACATTGTTACAAGGGTATGTTAGATATAGGAGATCCTGCATCAAATAACTCAATTCTTGATCCCTTCAAGTCCAACATTCATGAGAAACAAATCAGGAGTGTAAAGAGATATCCTCTACTGCCTGGATGAACAATATTCGAGACTCTCAAAACCCATCAAAACAAAGCAGTCTGTTAGATTAGCACCTCATTCACCAGCTTCAATATTCATTCCCTCCTCCATCAGGACATAGTGTCACCAGTGCATACCATTCATAGGATGCATTGGTGCAATTCACCAACCTTGGGCCATATCTTCCAAACCCAGGGGACCTATCAGCTAGAAGGACGAAGGGAGCAGATGTATTGGAACATCACCACCTGCAGGCTCCCCCTCAAGTCACACACCATCCTTGGAACAAAATCACTATTTCCCCACTGTTGTTGGGTCAAAATCCTGGAACTTTCTCCCTAACAGCACCATTCATGCACTCACATTTTTGAACTGTGACAATTCAAGAAGGTGGTGCTTCACAATCATTTGTTCAAATGCAATTCGGGCTAGATAATAAATCCTGACTTTACCGGCAATGTTCACATATAAGGAATGCATTTCTTAAAAATTCTGTGCAGCATCCTGCCCGATGCTGATGTGTGCTTCCTGTGGTACAATGCCCAGATCTGAGTTCAGTACTCCGTATCAGAGATATAACCACATCTTCATATACTATAAGCAAAGCCCTCAGCACCATTGTGCTCCATTAAGTTAAATCTATGTTAGGGGTTTGGTTTCACACTGATAACTAGTCAGGCACTTGCTGGGAATTGGTTTGTGACAGACTGGAAGACAAATCACAGGAAATACCAGAAAGATATCCAGTTCTGATTCTCGAAGGGATTTTGCCTGCATGTGTCTCTTTACTCTCCGTGGGTGCTGATAAACTTGCATTATATCTCTACTTTTTCCTCGTTTTGTTTCAGGGATTTTTTTATTTGGAAATGAAATCACTTCTGTCGAAACTGATTAAGTTGCTCTCCGCTTTATTCTGTCCATCTCATCCCCTCCTGCGAAAAATCTGAATAATTGCTGCCACATCGTGTTATAAGTAACGAATATGAAAGAGAAGTAAGTAGATTTGATTAATGCATTATTTATTGCACCAGATGCTATCATCATTGTCAAGACTGATTTTTTCATTGCACCTATTGCTTATTTATGATTTGCTGTTTTTATTAACCTTGTATTCATTGTGTATAATATCATTGATACACAGCTGCAGATATTTATGAATTTAGTGCATATGCATACACAGGTTGAACTTTTGAAAAGTCAATGAAATTATTATACATTGTTCAGGATCAGTAATGTCATCTTAGATTGGTAACAGTTTATATATGAGGCAAATCATATAAATGTAGATTTACGGTCAGTCCCTGGGTAGTGATGCAGTTCCATCATTCAGTTGTTCACAAGTTGATTTATGCCCAAGTTGGAACACAATCCTGGACAATATAAAGTAGCCATTTGAATGAATAGGAGATGTTTGCATATCAGGTTTTAAAATTATACCCATGTATGGGATCGCATCCATAACAACAAGCATTCATGAGTCAGATGTTCAAATCCTTTTAAATATTCTACTCTGTGGAATTCTTTACTACTGAGGACTGTAAAGGCTGAGATAGACAGACCTTTAATGAGTAAGGGAATTGACACCTAAAGGTTAAAAAGCAGGAAGTGGAGTTGATGATTGTCAGATCAGCCATGAACACACAAAGATCTACAACACAGCAAAAGGCCTTTTGGCCGATCGAGCCTGCACCAGTGGAAAAAAGCAACTACCAATATTTTTTTCAATTCCAATGTACTCATTGAACAGCAGAGGATGCTCAATGGACTGAATGGCTTCATTCTGATCCTATGTCTTTATGGCCGATATCCTGTAAAATAGAAATACGGGAACGAAGAAGGTAACAATGGTCTAATAAAATGAACGCTTGAAGGACAATATTGACAAAAGCCTTGGGCACAGAGTAGATTCCTTAGAATAATGCAAGGAAAACTGATGAACTGTATGGAAACTTTACAATTCAGACCATTTCTAGGTGAAGAGATCGGTAGCAAATAATAAAAGAAAATTCGAACTGAATGATTTGACAGGAAATTCGTAATCAAGCTACTCCAGCACCTTGCATTCATGTGGCATAACATGTCATAGAGTCTAACAGCATTGAACAGGCACTTTGACCCATGTCTATGCCAACCAACAATCACAAAACTATACTAATCCCATATACCTGCACTTAGTCTGTAGCTATTATGACTTAGCATTTTAAATTCTCATCCAGATGCTTCTGAAAAGTCGTGAGCGTTTCTGCCCTCACTCCCCTCTCAGACAGCACGTTTCATATTTCTACCAACCTCTGGGTGGAAAAATACCATAAACTATGCCCTCTGGTCGTAGGCACATCTGCCATGGGGAAAAGACTGTAATGATTTACCTAATCTATGCCTCTTATAATTTTGAACACCTCAATCAGATACTCCTCAACCTCCTTAAAATTCACTGGCTTATCCCACTTTCCTACATCTGGCTTCCCAGTGCTTTCCCTAACCCACCAACACTGTGATTTCATGTGGCCTACTTTATTGCAGTGAAAATACTGGAGCTTTTTAACTTCTCTTCCTCCTTCGAGGGTTTTCTTGTTACCCTGTGGTAAGTTATCCTCATGATCTTCACCGATATTTACCTTTCCCTTTCCAAGTGAGGATTTCTCTATTCCCCAATTTCTATTCCTCACAGACTGAAACTGATTTTGGAAGCCAAACTTTGATTTATGGACCAACTCATAATTGTCAGCCATTTCAATATCAAACCTTGCTGTTTTAACTCTCTGTTCTTCTACGTGAGTTCCTAATTTCAGAAAGTGAATTTTTGAACTCCTGTCTGGGTGCCATTTTCTGAAGTTTAAGCTTCCTCTCTTTCTTCATTTCCTCTCTGTCTTTCTCCCTCTCTTTCTCTCTCGTTTCTCTCTCTTGCTCTCTCGTTTTCTCTTTCCTCTGCTTTTAGTCGTATTTCCTTAACTTTTGCCTCTAATTCAAGCTGCTTCATTTTCAATTGAACTTTAGCCATCTCTAAAGATTCTGATGCTGTTTTCAGCAAATTTAAATGCGAGCTGTCGCTGTAATTATCTCTCCGTTCCTCGTGGATGGAGGCAGCTCCTGCTAATTCCTGAACTTGGCCTTAATCATCTTTTCCAAAACCCCCAAGGTCACTTCTTTCACCCCCAGAAAACTGAAAGAGCCATAGTTATCCCAAGCACTGTTTAAACCAACCGAACTCAACACCCAGAACAAAAGATACTAACACCTATCACTCGCTGCCTTCAAACCCAACAAACCTCATCTCAAATCAGAATAACAGAACAAGTTTCACAAAAAAACCCCAATCTGTTATGGACCAGGCTAGACCTCCTCAAAAAACAGTTCAAGAGAGTAGGCGAAAGCCTAACTTTGCCGTTGTTTTCAGCAAATGTACAGTGGATATTCCAACAGAGATGCAGCTGGTCAAACAACTTAGTTTTAAACAAATCATAATTTATTTACAAGATTACCCAATGAAACACAAACAACAGGGAACAGAATACTGAATAAATTAACCTAAAGAATATAGAACATGGAACAGTACGGCACAGTACAGGCCCTTTGGTCCACGATGTTGTGCCGAGCATTTACCTTAATCTAAGATCAACTTAAACTACACATCCCTCAATTTACTGCCTTCCATATGCTTGTCTAGCAGTCGCTTAAATGTCCCTGATGTCTCTGATTCTACTACCACCAATGACAGTGCATTTCATGCACCCACCACTCTCTATGTAAAGAACCTGTCTCTGACAGCTCCCCATTAGCTTCCTCCAATCAGCTTAAAATTATGACGAGTCATGACAGCCATTTCTACCCTTGGGAGGAGTTTCTGGCTATCCACTCTATCAAAGCCTCTCATTGCCCTGTACACCTCTATCAGTGTGAAAACTCTGAGCTCACTCAACTTCACTTCATAAGACAAGCCCTCCAATCCAGGTAGCATGCTGGTAAATCTCCTCTGCACCTTCTCTAAAACATCCACAATCTTCCTATAATGACGCAACCAGAACTGGACACAATATTCCAAGTGTGATTGAACCAGAGTTTCAGAGAGCTGCAACATATTTGGATACGAGCATAAGAGGTACAGTTAGTAAGTTTGCAGATGACACCAAAATTGGAGGTGTTGTGGACAGCGAAGAGGGTTACCTCAGATTACAACTGGATCTTGACCAGATGGGCCAATGGATTGAGAAGTGGAAGATGGAGTTTAATACAGATAAATGTGAGGTGCTGCATTTTGGGAAAGCAAATCTTAGCAGGACTTATACACTTAATGGTAAGGTCCTAGGGAGTATTGCTGAACAAAGAGACCTTGGAGTGCAGGTTCATAGCTCCTTGAAAGTGGAGTCACAGGTAGATAGGATAGTGAAGAAGGCGTTTGGTATGCTTTCAGTGTATTGAGTACAGGAGTTGGGAGGTCATGTTGTGGCTGTACAGGACATTGGTCAGGCCACTGTTGGAATATTGTGTGCAATTCTGGTCTCCTTCCTATTAGAAAGATGTTGTGAAACTTGAAAGGATTCAGAAAATATCTACAAGGATGTTGTCAGGGTTGGAGGATTTGAGCTACAGGGAGAGGCTGAACAGGCTGGGGCTGTTTTCCCTGGAGCGGCGGAGGCTGAGGTGTGACCTTATGTAAGTTTAAAAAATTATGAGGGACATGGACAGAGTAAATAGGCAAAGTCTTTTCCCTGGGTGCGGGGAGTCCAGAACTAGAGGGCATAGGTTTAGGGTGAGAGAAGAAATTTATAAGGGAGACCAACGGGACAACCTTGTCACACAGAGGGTGGTACGGGTATGCAATGAGCTGCCAGAGGAAGTGGTGGAGGCTGATACAATTGCAACATTTAAAAGGCATCTGGATGGGTATATGAATAGGAAGGGTTTGGAGGGATATGGGCCGGGTGCTTGCAGGTGGGACTAGATTGGGTTGGGATATCTGGTCGGCATGGATGGGTTGGACCGAAGAGTCTGTTTCCATGCTGTACATCTTTATGACTCTATAACCTTGTGACTCTTAAAACTCAATCCCTCACCAATTAAAACCTAAACACCATATGCCTTGTTGTGGTTCTGTTCGCCGAGCTGGGAGTTTTTTGTTGCAAACGTGTCCAGCTATCCTTAGTAGCCATACACTCAGATGACAAACAACATGAATTCGATTGGGACAATACCACTATTATAGGGCAAGCCAAACAGAGAACAGCCAGGGAATTCCTAGAGGCATGGCACTCATTCACAAATTCTATCAACAGACACATCGACCTAGACCCTATATACCGGCCACTGCAGTGGACAGCAACTGACAACCGGAAGCGGCAGATTCAAACCACTATAAATGCTGGAGGAATCAGCACAGAAGCGCTTCACAGGAGGCTCCCAAGCACTGAGGATGTCACCTAGAAAGGGGATGAAACGTTTGCAACAAAAACTCCCAGCTCGGTGAACAGAACCACAACAACGAGCACCCGAGCTACAAATCTTCTCACAAACTTTGACCATATACCTTCTTAACAGCCCTATCAACTTGGGTGACAACTTTGAGGGATCTATGTACATGGACTCCAAGATCCTGCTGTTCCTGCACACTGCCAAGAATCCTGCCTTTAATTCTGTATTCAGCATTCAAATTCAACCTTCCTTAATCAATCACTTCACATTTATCCAGGTTGAACTCCATCTGCCATTCTCAACCCAGCTCTGTATCCTGTCAATGTAATGTTGTGGCCTAAAACAGCCCTTGACACTATCTACAACACCACCGCCTTTTGTGTCATCGGCAAACTTACTAACCTACTCATCCTCTTCTTCATTCAAGTCGTTTATAAAACTACAAACAGCAGAGGCCCTAGAACAGATCCCTGTGATATACCACTGGTCACCGACCTCCAGGCAGAATACTGTCCATCCATTACCACTTGCTGCCTTCTTTTGGCCAGTCAATTCTGTATCCAGACAGCCAGATTTCCCTGTATCCCATTTTTTCTAACTTTCTGAATGAGCCTAACATGCGGAACTTTATCTAAAGCCTTACTGAAATTTACATACACTACATCCATTGCTTAATCTTCATCAACTTGTCTTTCATGTCCTCAAAGAACTCACTCGGGCTTGTGAGGCATGACCTACCCCACGCAAAGCCATGCTGACTATCCTTAACCAAGTTATGTTTTTTCCAAAAGTCACAAAAATCTCAGAATCTTTTCCAGTACATTGCTTACCACTGGTAAGACTGACTGGTCTATAATTCCCAGAGATTTCCCTATTCCCTTTCTTGAGCAGAGGAACAACATTTGACTCTCTCCAATCATCCAGTACTACTCTCCTGGAGAATAACTATGCAAAAATCATCACCGAGACGCAGCAATCTCATTCCTCATTTCCTGCAGTAAGCTTGGATATTTCTGGTCCGGCACTGGTGCCTTATCTATCTTGATACTTCCCAGAATTTCCATCACATCCACTTTCTTAATATCAATCTGTTCAACACTATTAACCTTGTCCACAATGTTCTCATTATCAACAATGTCCCTCGCTCTTGTGAAACTTGAAGCAAAAAACTCACTTAGGGTCTCCCCTACCTCTTCAGACTCCAGGCACAAGTTCCCTTCACCATCCCTGGTTAGCCTTACCCTCTCTCTGATCATTCTCTTATTCCTCACATAAGTGTAGAATGCCTTTGGGTTTTCCCTAATCCTTCCTGCCGATGCTTTCTTGTGCCCCCCTCCTGGCTCCCCTCAGTCCATTTTTGAGTTCTTTCCAGCTACCCTGTAATTCTCAAAGGCTGTTCCAGGTCCTTGCTTCCTCAACCTTAAGTAACCTTCCTTCTTCCTCTTGATGAGAAGTTCTTCTTCTCCTGTTATCCATGGTTCCTTCACCTTACCATTCCTTGCTTGTCTCAGTAGAACAACATCATCCAACACTCGCAAAAAGTGTTCCTTAAACAGCCTCCACATTTCTGTTATGCATTTCCTGTGGAACAATTGTTCCCAATTCATACTTTACAACTGCTGCCTCATAACAATAAAATTTCCTCTCCTCCAATTAAATACCTCCCCATATTGCCTGTTCCTATCGACTCTGTGGCCATGGTAAAAGTGAGGCAGTTGTGGTCACTGTCACCAAAAAATGCTTTCCCATTTGGAAATCCGACATCTGGCCTGGCTCATTGCCTAGCCCTAAATCCAATATGGCCACTCCCATAGTCAACCTATCTACATTTCGAGTCAGGAATCCTTCCCAAACACACCTGACAAAATCGACTCCATCCAATCTATCTGCACTAAGAAGGTTCCAATCAATACTGGGGAAGTTGAAGTCACCCATAACAACAACTCTGTTACATCTGCACCTTTCCAAGATCTGCTGTTCAATCCATTTTTCCATCTCTCTGATGCTATTGGGGGCTCTATAGAAAACACCCAATAAAGTGACTGCTCTTTTCCTGTTACTGACTTCCACCCATATTGACTCAGTCGACAAACCTCCTCAACAAACTTCTTTTCTGCAGCTGTGAAACACTCTCTAATTAACAATTTTACTCTTTACACCCCCCCCCTGTTTTTTATTAAAATCTAAACCCTGGAACATCCAGCAACTATTCCTGCCCTGTGAAATCCATATCTCTGTAATCTGAATATCTAACAGATTATCCCAACTTAATGATGCTGTTCCAAATACTTGCAACAATCACCTTAAATACTCCTTGGCACAAAAGGTAACGCCAAACACTGGGTGTTACAGGAGAGAAGTCAGAGAGAGAGGACTAGCCTGAATCTCGTTCTTTGGGTCCAGCAGCTTCAATACACTCCTGCCAAAAACCAAACCAAACCAGAGAGGAGCTGAGCTGGGAGAACTGGCCGCTCCCCTTTTATGGTACAAGTGTTTATTTTCAAAACTTGAAAGCCTTTTTCCTGAAGTGGTATCTGTTAGCTATAAGCAAACTGGCCCTAAAACCCTTCAAATGTAGACTTTTCAGAATCTGTGTCTTTTATGACCAAGGACATAAAAACCAAGGACAACATAACCTTGTAAAAGGAGCAACATGAGAAAGTTATGTCATAGTGCTGTCATATCACATGGAATTGCAACTGGGGCCAGTGACGTTGCAGAAAGATGTCCTAACCTTCCTTTTTTATATAGATTTTTAAAAGAAATGCCTTTTAATCGTCACTCAACTGCACGTCAAACTGATATTTCTTCAGCCCATGGTGTTGGAAGTGGTGCAATGGGTTGGACCTGCCTTTAGATGGAGATCTCAAGATGGAGAAATGAAGTAGAGTATCACTTGGCATAGACATTCTCATGATTTGCTGTTTTGCAAGTATGAAACCAGGTAAGGTGTTTTAATTCTGGCCCGGCCAATAATTTATCCACATTTATCGCTTGGCATTTTCATTAAATTTTAAAAGAACAAGATTTCATGTGATTTTAGTTGCCGATTTTATGAATTGCTCCACTTGAAAATTGCAAGAAGTGGAACAATCAGTTATTTGAAGAAAACCAGGGAAGTTCACCCCAGAGACCTGCCTAATAATTATCCCTGAACCAGCATCACCAAAACAAATTATCTGGTCACTTGTTCATTGCTTTTACGGTCTTTGCTGTGTGAAAATTGTCAGATGTTTCTGAAGGTGAAATAATGCCAATACTTTAGTATTATTCTCTGGCTCTAAATCACTTTGGATGTCTGAGGTTGTGAAAGACATTACATAAATTCTCATCTTTCTTTCCTGATGATGAGTTCCAGATGATTTATATCATCTCTGACTTTGGGAACTAAGTGTGACCTTATAAAGAATGCTGTTTACATGTTTCAGTCCAAAATACATGCATTAACCAGTAAAGCCTCTCTTTATCAGAGGCTTTAGCCAAGTTGTATTATCGTTGGACTATTAAAGATCCAGGTAATGTTATGGAGGCCTATTTTCAAATCATGCCATGGCACTTGGTGGAATTTGAATTCAATAAAAGCCTGGACTTAAGAGTCTAATGATAACCTTGAATCAACTGTCAGAAGAAAACCATCTGGTTCACTAATGTCCTTTAGGGAAGGAAATTGTTATTCTTACCTAGTTTGACCTGCATATGATTCCAGGCCCACAGCAAGGTGGTCAACTCTTAACTGTCCTCTAGGATGGGCAATACAGGCTGGTCCTGCCAGCCACACCCTCATTCTGTGAATAAATAAAGAAACAAAATTTGCACATAGTATAGATGTGTTGAGCGAATGGGTAAAATCCTGACAGATGGAATTTAATGTATGAAGTTCTTGACGTTGGTAGAAAGAACAAAATAAAAACGTCACTGAAGCAAAGAGTGACTGTAGAATTCTGAAGTGTAGAGGGATTTAGGTGTTCCAGTGCATGAGTCACACTGTGTTATGTATGGATACAAAACGTAATCCAAGAAGTCTTATGGTATTCTAAGAGGAATTAAATATAAAAGTAAGGATGTTATACTTCAATTAGACAGGGCATTGGCAAAATGGCTCAGTAGCTAGCATTGCTACCTCACAGTGCCAGGGACCCGGGTTCGATTCCACCCTCAGGTGACTGTCTGTGTGGAGTCTGCATATTCTCTCTGAGTCTGCGTGGGTTTCCTTTGGGTGCTCCAGTTTTCTCCCACAATCCAAAGATATGCAGGTCAGGTGAATTAGCCATGCTAAATTGCCCATAGTGTTCAGGGATGTGTTGGCTAGGTGGGTTAGCAATAGGAAATACAAGGGTAGGGGATGGGTCTGGGTGGGGTGCTCTTTGATGTGGACCCATTGGGCCAAATGGCCTGTTTCCAAACTGTAGGAATCCTATGAAGATCACATCATGAATACTCTGTGCAGTTTTAGTTTCTTAAGTAAAGGAAGATGTAAATGAATTTGAGGTGGCTCAACGGACATTTACCAGATTGATACCTGGAATGAGCAGGTTAACTGATGAGGATGGGTCGGACAGGCTGGGTGCTTTCCACAGGAGTTTAGAAAAACGAGACATAATTTGGTTGAAGCGTAGATGATCCCGAATGGTGTTGAGGAAGTGGGTATATAATGGATGTTGCCTCTTATTAGTTTGTTCAGAACAAACTGTTTTAAAATGAATGGTAGCCCCCTCAGGACATAGATGAAGCAGATTATTTTTCCTCTCTGAGGATTGTGTGACTTTGGAACTCTGTGCTTTAGAAGTTGCAGAGGCAGGATTCATGAAATATTTATAAAACAGAGATTAATGGATTCCTGTTAGGCAAAAAAAACAGGAGTTATGAACTGTGAATGGGAATGTGGAATTCATTGCACAAGCAGTTAGGCCATGATCATATTGATTGGTGGAGCAGACTTGAGGAACCAAATGGTCTGCTTCTCCTCCATGTTCTCTTCGACCCAGTTGCACCACTGACAAACTTTCTTTGAGGGCAAGAGTCTAGCTGTGACACATGTTGGGACTCTCAGACTGTAAAGCATTCTGTTGTCCAAACAGCCTTTTCAGCGGTACAAATTGCACTGGGCCCCACACAGAAGGCATGGACACAACGTGACTGAGCTGCTTGCCTCAACAGAAATGTAAGTGGAGAGATTGCGAAGTGTCATTTTGGTTGGAACTTTGGATTGGTAACATAATGGCAAATGGCGAATGGTCTCCGATCACAGTCACACTTGGAGCTATGTGGACAATGCTTATCTTTTATTACTGAAAGGACATAGAGGCACTGGAGAAAATGCAAGAGGGGCAAATTGGAATGCTACACATCAGAGAGGTTCTGAGGGTTTTTTTACTAAGGAGAAAATTGAAGAATGATCTGATAAAGGTGGTTAAAGTTGTGAAAATGTTTGATACAGTAGATACAGACAATATATTTCGATTTGTAGACAAGACCAGAACTAGGGACCAGTATGATCTGATAGTCACAAATAAATTCAATAAGAATTCTGAAGAAACTTCCTTACTCAGAGAATAGTTTGAGCATGGAACTACACAGAGTGGTTGCAGAGCCACTCTGCAAGAGACAGGAGAAGCTAGATAAAGATGTCAGAGAAAAAAGAATAAAAAATGCTGGCTTCTGTAAATGATAAATGCAGGAATGGATCGAGTGGGCAATTGCCTTGTTTATCACCATAAATACAATTAATTGTTTTTACTATTCTCACTGAAAGCCTTTTTTTAAAATACAGTTCGATGACAACAAGGTCAAAAGTGAGCAAAGGCTTGTGCTGTTACACAAGTTGACAACGAAAAATATCTTCACAAGCAAATGTCTAAATATTGTGTTTGATTTGGAATATTATGGCAGTTAATCATGTAGCAAAGCCGATGTGATGTTAAAATGTTGATGAAAATGTTATCTTTAATGATCTTCTCACTGAAGTGGTTATGGGAGTTGTCAGAGCTCAGAAGATATAGTGACGAACACTGATGGGCTGTTTCCTTTCTGGGGGAATTCAACTCAAAAGTTCTTCAGGAAGAGACAAAAATATTCATTAACCGTTACTTTTCTACATCATGAAATATTCACTTCAGGGAAAGTATGTTTATTTTTCATATTTATAAAATTCTGTGAATACCTGCTGATATGTGAAAACATATTACAAAGTCTAATTAGGCCTAAACTTAAAACCATGAAATAAAATTTAAACTTATTTTTGTTTCTTTGTGTCAGCAATTCTTTTACCAGATTTCATCCCTTCTTAATAAAAAATATTGACTTTACATGCAGATTGCTTGCATTACTCAAAACTGTTATTTGTCCATTTATCTGTCATAGCTCTAACCTCCCTCTGTCCATCCATTATTTAGTCCTTTCTCCATCTGTTCTTCCATTCCCCAGTTCCTGTCACCACTTGTCCATTTATCTATTGGTCCCTCTGTATATTTCTCCGTTCATCTATCTGTCTTTTTGTCTGTCTGTTCTTCTATCTATCTATCCATCCACCAATCTGACCATCAGTCTAAGTTCATGACGATCAGATTCATATAAATCTATTAATTTGATTTTACAATTATCATTTGACATTGTTTAGACTCAATTAACTTCTCAACTGGATGAATATCCTACATTCCATTTTATTTACATTGTCATTATTCACAATCACAGCAAACCTTTCTTTGTCTCAATTTTATCTTTACATGATGGATGTCATTGTTCATGATGAGCGACTCAAAGAAACACAGTATTTTCAAATATGGAATCTGTGACTGGAAGTTCTAGGGGCAAACTCTGTCAGGGTAAGTGTGGTAGACAGTCAGGAGGCTGGAAGAACACAGCAAAACAGGCAGCATTAGAAGGTGCAGAAGTCGACGTTTCAGATGTAATCCTTCTTCATGACTAAGGGTGGGTGTAAGGAGAGCTGCAGATAAAGGGGGTGGCAGGACATGGCGGTGAGGAGGAATAGGTGAAGACAAATAGAGGGTATGACCTGGTTGGTCAATGGGACGAATGAATCCAGTTGGTGGCCTGGAAGAGTGGAAGGGGAGGGGAAGGGGCTGAGAAGGATGTCGGGGGATGGGTAGGGAGGTTATTTAAAATTGGAGAACTCAGTGTTGAGTCCTCCGGGCTAAAGGGTGCCCAGGCTGAGGATAAGGTTTTGTTCCTCCAATAGGAACTGTGGTTTGTTTTGGCAATGGAGGAGACCAAGGATGGTCATGTCGGAAAGGGAGTGTTTGGAGGAATTGAAATGGGTGGTGACTAGGGGGTCTGGTTAGCCCCTGTGGGCCTAGCTATGATGCTCGATGAACCGTTCCCTAAGTTTACGTTCTGTCTCCCTGACGTAGAGATGACTACATCAGGAACACCTGATGCAGTAAATTATGTTGGAAGAGAGGCATGTGAACCTCTGACTCACCTGCAAGGACTGTTTGGGGCCCCTGGATGGAGGTAAGGGGAGTGGTGTCCAGCCGCACCACTTACATTCCCTGCTCCACCACTTTAATCCTCCCCCCACCCCATGCAATAAAGTCACATTATCCTCACCTACCACCCTACCAGTCTCCGCAGCCAATGCATCATTCTCAAACACTTCCACCAACTCCAAATAGACCCCACCACCATGAACATCTTCCCCTCCCCACCTCTCTCAGCCTTCCACAAGGACCGGTTCCTCCTACAGTCCTTGGTTCACACCAATACCGCCACCGAACCCCCAGGTACCTTCCCATGAAACCAGGAAAGATACAAAATCTGCCAGTACACCATACCCCTCACCTCCATCCAGGGCCCCAAACAGTACTTCCAGGTGAAACAGAGGTTCACACACTTCTGATTTTTGTTTTTTTGTCTCTAACTAGGGTAAGTGTGGTAGCCTGGACTCCATGTTCAATATTGCTGAAGGCAATACTGATATTTGTGCAGCAATGACATTGCACTGATACAAGCCCAGTCACTATCCTTGGCCCAGAGACCCCAGAGACGCTCATGAGATAAAATGATCTGTAGAGTTTTTGGCCTCTATTGAAGACATTTAGAATGCTTCAATTCTTTTGGAAGGTTTCAAAGGGACATGTTTCAGGTTTTGTTTTTATTCATCCTTCATGATGCGCCAAGCCAATATTTGTTGGCCAGTGCTAGATGCCCTCGTGAAAGAGGTGGTTAACTAGACATGGCATTTCTGCTGAGAGCATGGGGGAAGGAATTTAACAAGGAAATGTAGGCACATTCCTAGCACCTGGCTGAAGTTGGGAATTAGTGGAGGGAAATTGGTTCTTCTCATTCTGAATATTAAGGTTCAATTGAAGTCTGTTAAAATTCTGGAGGACGAGGAATGAAGCTGTATTTCTGAAGCCCACATAGAAATACAGGTGTGGGAGTAGGCCATTCGGCCTACACTTATCCAATGGGGGATATCCCATCACAGTCATTACTTGAGCCTTTTGAATCGCAAATATACTTTGCAGACAAAGAACAGAGAAGGTTACAGCACAAGAGCAAGCCCTTCGGCCCTCCAAATCTGCATTTATTCAGATCCTCTATCAGGATCTGTATGCCTCTGCTCTATATCCATTTATGTACCTGTCTATGTACATCTTAAGTGACACTTGCTTGCCCACCTCTACCACCTCCAATGGCAATGCGTTCCAGAAAACCACCAACCTCTGCGTAAGGAACGTTCCGTGCATATCTCCATTAAACGTTTCCCCTCTTAAATTGAACTCATGAACCTTAGCAATTGAGTTCCCCACTCTGGGAAAAAGCTTCTTGCTATCCAGCCTGTCTATACCTCTCAATCTCTGTCTTTCCAATGAAAATCATGCTAACCTACTCAACCTCTCTTCATAGCCAGCGTCCTCTATACCAGGCAACATCCTGGTGAACCTTCTCTGCACCTTCTCCAAAGCATCCCAATATCCTTTTGATAATGTTACAAACAGAACTGTACGCAGTATTCCAAATGTGGCCAAACCAAAGTCCTGTACAACTGTCACATGACCTGCCAACTCTTGTACTCAACACCCTGTTCAATGAAGGAAAGCATACCTTTTCCCTCCTTGACCACTCTATCGACCAGTGTTGCCACTTTCAGGATACAATGGACCTGAACACCCAGATCTCTCTGAACATCAGTTTTCCACAGGGCTTTTCCATTTACAGTATAGTTCACTGTTGAATTGGATCTTCCAAAATACATCATCTCGCATTTGCTAGGATTGAACTCCATCTGCCATTTCTCTGCCAAACTCTCCAAAGAATCTATATTCTGCTGCTTTCTCTGACAGTCCCCTTCACTGTCTGCTACTCTACAAATCTTAGTGTCATCTGCAAACTTGCTAATCAGGCCATGTGCACCTTCCTCCAGATAATTTATGTATATCACAAATAA
Organism: Hemiscyllium ocellatum; assembly: GCF_020745735.1. NCBI lineage: Eukaryota > Metazoa > Chordata > Chondrichthyes > Orectolobiformes > Hemiscylliidae > Hemiscyllium > Hemiscyllium ocellatum. Next base: position 107,394,519 of record NC_083405.1, read on the forward strand.
CAGTGGTCACAATTCTCCATTTTGAGAAACTCCCTTCCACTACTACTCTCTGTCTCCTGTTGCCCAGCCAGTTCTCTATCCTTCTAGCTAGTACAGCCTGGACCCCATGTGACTTCACTTTCCCCATTAGCCAAATATGGGGAACTTTATCAAATGCCTTACTGAATACTTGATTTGGGAACTCCCTACTCTCATCCTCTTCTGTACCTGTCCTACAATTTTGGTTCCCATTCCCCTGCTGTATTAGTTCAAATCCACCTTAAATAGTTTTAGTGAATTTCCCACCCAGGATATTGGTACCCCTCTGGTTTAGATGAAGACCATCCTGCTTGTAAAGGTCCCACCTATCCCAGAAAGAGCTCCAATTATCCAAAAACCCGAAACTCTCCCTCCTGCACCATCCCTGTAGCCAAGTGTTCAACTCCTTTCTCTCCTTATTCCTCACCTCACTAGCACGTGGCATGGGCAGCAAAGCAAAGAAAACAACTCTGTTTGTCCTAGCTCTAAGCTTCCATCCTAGATCCCTGAATTTCTGCCTCAAGTCCCCAAGAGTAGGATTCTTGGGAGTGCAGATGAGCAGAGAGATCTTGGTGTCATGTACACAGATCCCTGAAAGTTGCCACCCAGATTGACAGGGTTGTTAAGAAGGCATACAGTGTTTTGGCTTTTATTAATAGAGGGATTGAGTTCCGGAACCAGGAGGTTATGCTGCAGTTGTACAAAGCTCTGGTACGGCACACTTGGAGTATTGTGTACAGTTCTGGTTACCACATTGTAAGAAGGATGAGAAAGCTTTGAAAAGCTTTGACTAGGATGTTGCCTGGTATGGAAGGAATGTCTTACGAAGAAAGGCTAAGGGCCTTGAGGTTGTTCTCAATAGAGAGAAGAAGGTTGAGAGGTGACTTAATAGAGACATACAAGATAATTAGAGTGCTAGAAAGGGTGGACAAGGAGAGCCTTTTTCCAAGTATGGGGACAGCAAACAGGAGGGGACACAACTTTAAAGTGAGGGGAGATAGGTATAAGACAGATGTCAGAGGTAATTTCTTTACTCAGAGAGTAGTAAGGGTATGGAATACTTTGCCTGTAATGGGAGTAGATTCACCAACTTTAAGTGCATTTAAGTCGTCATTGGACAGGCAAATGGACGTACATGGAATAGTATAGGTGGGATGGGCTTCAGATTAGTATGACAGGGCGGCACAACATCGAGGGCTGAAGGGCCTGTACTGCGCTGTAATGTTCTATGTCTATGTTAAGACATCTACAGCCCTTCCCTCATCAATCAACCTTGTCACTTCCTCAATGAATTCTATTAGGTTGGTAAGACATGACCTACCTTGCACAAAACCATGTTGCCTATCACTGATAAACCCATTTTCTTCCAAATGTAAATAGATCCTATCCCTCAGCATCTTCTTCAGCAGCTTCCCTACCACTGACATCAGGCTCACTGGTCTCTAATTACCTGGAGTATCCTTGCTATCTTTCTTAAACAAAGGGACAACATTAGCAATTCTCAGTCCTCCGGGACCTCACATGCATTCAAAGATGCTGTGAAGATATCTGTTAAGGCCCGAGTTATTTCTTCTCTCACTTCCCTCAATAGCCTGGAATAAATCCCATCTGGATCTGGGAATTTGGCCACCTTAATGCCTTTTAGAATATCCAACACTTCCTCCTTCCTTATGCCATCTTGACCTGGGTATTCAAAAATCTATGCCTAACCTCAATATCCATCATGTCCCTCTCCTTGGTGAATACCAACGCAAAATACCCATTAAGAATCTCACCTATTTTTTCTGACTCCACGCATAAGTTTCCTCCTTTGTCCTTGAGTGGGCCAACCCTTTCTCTAGTTACCCTTTTGCTCCTTACATATGAATAAAAGGCTTTGGGACTTTCCTTAACCCTGTTTGCTAAGGATATTTCATGATCCCTTTTTGCCCTCTTCATTCCTCATTTCAGATTGGCCCTACTTTCCTGATATTCTTCCAAAGCTTTGTCTGTTTTCAGTTGCCTAGACCTTATATATGCTTCATTTTCCCCCTTAGCTAGTCTCACAATTTCACTTGACATCCATGGTTTCCCAATCTTGCCATTTCTATCCCTTATTTTCACAGGGACATGTCTGCCCTTCACTCTAATCAATGAAGGAACTAAGTTACTTGTGGCAGGATTCCTTGCTTCTGCCCTCATTTAGTAGTGAGAGCATTTATATAGCTAGCCCATTTCAATTTCTGGTAAACCCCAAGATGTTGGTAGTGGGGGAATTCAGTGATGGTGTCCAGTCTGAACAACAACCTTCTAACACCACCCTCTGTCTCCTACTGTCAAGACAGATTTGTATCCAATTGGCTGGCTCTCCCTGGATCCCATATGACCTCACTTCACAGCCAGTCTTGGTGGGCTTACTATAGTCAATGTAAAAAATGTCTACCACTCTGCCCTCAACTGTCTTCTTGGTCAAGTCCTCAAAAAACTCAGTCAAGTTTGGGAGACACAATTTCCCATGCAAAAACCCATGCTGACCAATCCTGATCAGTCCTTGCCATGTAAATGCTGTTAATCCTGTCTCTCAGCCCTTCACCATTTAAATTGCAGTGCCGCTATTGAAGCTGGAAGCAACATGCATACAATTTAAAGCTATCACTGCTTTAAATTGGCATATCGATAAGGAATTCAGGAGACACAGTCACAGGAGAATTTCATAACACAGATCCCAATTGAAATTAGTTTTCCAAATGGAATGTAGTTATTGAGTTTATTTGTATGTGAGGCGGGTGGGATCCAGGGCTGAGAGGGTGGATGTTTCCCCTTGTCTGGCATACTGTAACTAGAAGGAACAACGTCAAAATAATTGATTTCAGATGGAGATGAGGAGGACTTTGTTTTCTCAGAATTTTGCTAGCCTTTGGAATTTTCCACTCGAGAAGCTGGGGAGCCGTAGAAACATCCTATTTGGATGCATCACAGCACGGTATGGCAACTGCTCTGCTCAAGATCGCAAGAAATTACAGAGAATTGTGAACACAGCCAGTATATCTCGAAAAGCAGCTTTCCTTCCATTTACTCCATTTACACTTCCCACAGTCTCAGGGAAGCAGCCAACATTATTAAGGACCCCTCCCATCCCTGTTATTGATCTGCCCCATCCCCTACCATTGGGCTGAAGACACAAAAGTTTAAAAATGTGCACTTGCAGATTTAAGATCAGCTTCTTCTCCACTGACATCAAACTTATGAATGCAGTTTTCACATATTAAACTCAATCTTTCTCTGCAGCTGTAATGTTATATTCTGCATTCTGTTCTATTACCCTGATGTACGGTATCATTTTAGATTAGATTACTTACAGTGTGTAAACAGGCCCGTCGGCCCAACAAGTCCAAACCAACCCTCTGAAGAGCAACCCACCCAGACCCATTCACTTCCGCCTTCACCTAACACTACGGGCAATTTAGCATGGCCAATTCACCTAACCTGCAATCTTTGGACTGTGGGAGGAAACCCACGCAGGCACAGGGAGAATGTGCAAATTCCACACAGACAATTGCCTGAGACGGAAATTGAACCCATGTCTCTGGTGCTAACCACTGTGCCACCGTGCCACCCAACCGTCTGGTAAGCGCACAAAGCAATACATTTTGTTGTATTTTGATACACATGACAATAATAAATCAAATCAAATATTCAAAACTGAAGCAGACAGATTTTTGATCTACAAAGGTTGAAGGAACTGAGGGCACTGTTGCAAAGTTGCAGATAATGAAAAGATCGGAGGAGGGACAGATAGTGTGGAGGAAGCAGAGGGGGCTGCAGAATGTCTTGGAAATGCTGGGAGAGTGGTCAAAGAAGTGGCAGATGAATATAATGTGGGAAAATGTGGGATTTTGCACTTTGATTGGAAAAATACAGGAATAGACGATTTTCTAAATGGGGAAAGGCTTTGGAAATCTGAAGTGCAAAGTGTTAGGAGTCCTAGATCAGGATATTTTTAAATTTACCAGTCAGATTCTATTGGCAGTTTGGAAGGTAAATGTAATGCTAGCTTTCATTTTGAGAAGGCTCAAATACAAGAACAGAAATATAATGCTACGGTTATATAAAGCCCTGGTCAGACCATATTTGGAATACTATGAGAAGTTTTGGGGCTATGTGCTGTGGAAGGATGTGTTGGTGTTGGAGGGGGTCCAGAGGAGATTTGCAGGAATGATCCTAGGGATGAAGAGCTTGTCATATGAGGGTCTGTGTTCAATGGAGTTTTGAAGGATGGACGGGCCTGATTGAAACTTACAGAGTACTGAGAGGCCAGGAGAGAGTGGATATGGGTGAGATGTTTCCACTCATAGGAGAGGCTAGAACCTGAAGGCACAGGCTCAGATAACAGCGGCATTACCTCATCGACCTTTTCTGTTACTTTTCTGTATCTTTTTCCCTCCTTGGAAGAGAACACTCAGAGAGAAAGCAAATTAGGTCAAAGAGACAATCACCCAGAATTCAAAGATATCTACAAATTCTGCTACTGTTGAGGATATAAGTCAACTACAAAAGAATTTTGGTCTCAGATAAAAATCTCACATCTGAAGAACTCAAAGTATGCCTCAATTACTTTATTCTTCCTGTTTGTACCAGGCATGATCTCCTTTTGAAATTATTATCTGTGTTTGTTTAACATTCCATCTTTATTTTTTCCTGGGGTTAGTAGAGTTCATAAAATTCCTCATTCTTTCATTTCAGTAAGCCTCAACAATCATCTCCCTCATTTTGATTAAGTGAACTAAGATTTAGTTAAAGTCTAATGGCTGTGTGCGAAAAAGAAATAAAAATATTTGTGGCAATGGGATGAGAGGGTATTCAAAAAAAGGGAGCTGAATTTCTTCTCCTCAATTGGCTGTACCAGCTATGCAGCTAGTAATTTTCTCCATTTGATTGTTTTGCTTCTCTGTTTATGTGATTCTACTCTTTATATCCTCTGTGTGGGATAATCAAGATTGCTAGCTGTTCTCAATGTTTGTTTCTTAATGCAATGGTTAATTTTGTCAACAGCATTAATTTTGACCGACATACCATCGTCTTACTTTTTCCCTGTCTGAGCTCATCTGCTGCTGAAAATCTCATTCATTCCTTTAGTACATTTGGTCTCAACCTTCTACTATACTCCTGGCTGGTCTTCTACATTGCATTCTCTGTAAACCTTCGGTCATTCAAAACTCAACTGCCCACATCTTAATTTGCAGCAAGTCCCATCCCACAATTGCCCCCATATTCACTGACCTATAATGGCTCTCGATCAAGCCATGCCTTGATTTAAACATTTTCATCCTTGTTTTCAAGCTACTTTGTGGCCTTGCCATTCTCAATATCTGCAATCAGCCACAAATGTCCAAGATATATAGCCTTCTTTAGCTCTTGCTTCTTGAGTGTCCCTAATTTTAATTACTCCGCCATTGGTGGCTGAACTCTGGAATACACTCCCTATACCTCCCCGCCTCTCTTACTTCCCTTTCATCTTTTAAAGTACTCATTAAAACCAATCACTTTGACTAACCTTTTGATCATTTGACCAAATACCTCCTTATGTGGTCTGGTGTTGGCCTTTGAGAATGTTCCTATGAAGCATTTTGGGACATTCCATTACGTTGAAAGTCCAATATATAAATAAGTTTTGTTGTTGTTTAAAATACCAGGCCTACTGCAGCCAGCTGGGTTAATAGTCTTAAGAGCGTGTGCACTAGAAGACTTGACCCTTGGTATGCACAGATAGGCTTCATAAGATGCTCTACAGAAGAGGGTGTTGGTAAGGTCACAGTTCAACAAATGCTGAAAAGCTAAAGGGGGATTTGTAGATCAATAAAACTCAGTACTTGTGGATTTAGAAATAATTTGAGGTAAACTACTACTTGGGATAATATTTCACTCATAAATCCAAACTTTCTTTTCCTTGGATTTAGTAACTCAGTCTGTGAAAAAATTAATTAGGCCCACTTTTCCCTGGAGGTGTGTTTAAGAAAACTGATGTGCCATTGGAAAGAAATGAGGTTATGACAGAAAATCATTTGGACAAGAACAGTGCAATTATTCTTTTTTTCACTTTACACAAGTGTCACTTATTTGGCTGGTCAACATGCTGATTAAGTGCTGGAGAATTGTTCTTAAGTAGTTTTTTATTCCAATATTATAGATTTATTTTGGCAACTGAAAGGTCACTGTAATTTTATTCGAATATGAGGGGGGGGTTTTGCCGGCGGGTCAAGCTGGTACGAAACACAAATATAGACATCACTTGCTGGGAGTAAGACGATAATGTTAAAACATTCCTCAAAGCACGTGCTGACCAATGTGATTAACACAGAGATTCTTTCACTTTCCCTTGGGAATAGATGGGACGCCTATGATTATTTGTTGAGAGAAGAGGCCTAAGAAGTGATCTGATAGATGATCTCAAAATCATGAGCGGGTTGGCTAGAAGATAGAGAGAAAGTGTTCCCGCTTGTAAAAGGCACAAGAATGAGGGGGCATTGACTTGGAGTGATTTGCAAAAGAAGCAAGGACAATATGAGACAAAAAAAACCTTTTCACACAGTGGACTATTAAGATACGGAATGCACTACCTGCAAATGTGCTGGAGGCAGGTTCCATTGCAGCATTCAATTGGATATTATGCATTGGGTGATTATTTGGATAAAAATAACATGCAAAAGGAAAAAAAAACAGGAAATTGGCATTAGTTAATGAGCCTTATTTGATGATAAGCTGAATGGCTTCTTTCAGCCTTGAAAGACTTCTGTAACTTTGTGATACTCTCCTAAAAAAGTAGGTTGCACAGGATGCTTTCCTTCAATTCCCTGACCAACAGTCACCATGTTTTGAATAACATGACCCTGCCACCACAATAAAATAAAGTTGCTTTAGAAAGCAAAGTCACCAGAAAGGAAACCTAAAAGATGAAATGAAACGCCAATTTTAATGCTCCTCCAAATATTATCAGTGGAATATAAAACCCGGCAAGGTGCAAAACAAATACTGCACCCAATCCTGTCAGTTTTCAAATGGTGGGGTGGGTTAAAATTTCCATTAATGGGTATAAAATTAATGTTTCACATAATCCTATGGATTTTCCATCTGATAAATTGCTATTTGGTTGTTACAGAAGGTGCCATTCAGCAAAAAAGCCATCGCTGAAATATGGCATCATGTTCGATAATTTGAGTGAGCTACCGTTACAGATGTTTGAAGCCAGTGGGCACTATTTCTTAAGCTTTTACCATCGTTCAAAGAATCATAGAGATATAAAACACAGAAAGAGGTAACAGAGCCCTATGAATGGCCAGTTGTGCTAAGTATATGACTTTCCTTTTGTAACTCTGTAAGTTCCTTAATGTTAAATAAATGTCTTACACAGTTCATCTTGAAATCCCTTGAATGCAATCTGCAGGTTCAAGAGTTGCAGTTCTGAATAAAATTAATAAAATAAATGTTCTTATTTTAAAAATAAAAGAGAGTGAATCAATCTTGGAGGCTTCACCTATTTTATGGAATTAGTCAATGATGTTCAGTGTCATTTTGGAGCAATAAAAAAGCAGGCCATTCAGCCCAAGTGGTCCATATTGGTCTTTGTGCACAGCATTAATCCTCTTTCTATGCGCCTTTATCTATTCTATCGATATTAACTTGAAATGGCTCTGTGCCATTTGCTTCATTTATTCCTTGCAGTACTAATGTCCGTATTCATGTCATGCATGGGTTAAAAAGGGTTAATACTGAAGAGTGTGACATGCAGTATCCACTATGACCATGTCATTTGGATTTGTGGGTAGAACATTTCAGGATTTTAAAAGAGTGAGAATTCATATCTGGTGCTCTTCAAAGTTCTTGTAACAGTGGCCCAGATTTTCCAATGGTGAAGTAATTATTTCTATCGCATAAATGGGAGGTGGGTTTTGGAACCCTGTGGAATCTCCGACACAAGCAACTCTCACTCCAGCATGTACAACCCTTCAGAAAAGGCTTGGTTGCTCAGTTGGCTGAATAACTGGCTTGCAATGCCAGCAGCATGCATTCAATTCCTGCATTGGTTGAGGTCATTGCCTTCTCAAACTCACCCCTCACTTCACGCTTGGTTGCCCTCAGGTCAAGTCGCCACCAGTTGTCGCCTTCTCTAATGTGAGAGTGGGGCTATTGCATCTTTGCATTTTACAGAATCCATTTACACGAGACTCAGCTCGATTACTTTGGCCAACCATGTACCTTTTTGTAAACTGTCCCTCAACTATCCCTCAGGCTGTTAATTTAATTCCATTCAACCCATAAATTATTGAGGCTGAAGATTTCAATTAAATTTTGCATTAATTGATCAATAAATGAAGAAATGTTAAAAAGAACATCACACTAACTCAATTATTAAAGAATTGCAACATGGTATTTGGCAGTAGTGCTCAATATTATTGGACACCTCATCCCAGTCACACATATCTATTATAACTTTGACTACTTTTGAAACTCTTCTCTTCTCGGTTGGTGAATTGATGGTAGGGGTGGAGGTTACTTGTGGTGCAGTGGCAGTGTTCCTACCTCTAAGTCAGGAGGTTTAAGTCCCACTTTCTCCATTAGGTGTACAATGTCACTCTGAACAGATTGATTTTGAAAATACCTTAAGCTGTTGTTGGCTGTTTTAATTGAGGTGTCAAAGATGAAAAAATACTTTGAGTTATATTTAACTTTTGAAAAGCTTTAGATATCTAAAAACGTTTTACAGTTACTGAAGCACCTATGAAATGTGATATCTGTAGAGAAATATAGCTGCCAGTATCCGTACAACAATGAAATAAAGGATTAGTTAATTTGTGAGATAGGTCCTTGATTGACTGTCTTAATTTAAAGATAGCATTTCCTGACAGAGCAGTACATCCTCAGAACTGGGGTTTGGTATCAATCAAGATTATACAATCAGCCATTAGGAGTGGAGCTGCAACCCTCAAATATCTGATATATAGATAAGAGTACCACCACTGATCCACAACTGCCTCAGCTATTTAGAGAGCAGAAAAATTCATGAAATGGAAACACAAAACTTAATGAGCTTGCTGTTAGTACAAGGTAATGGTAACTCTTCTTTGAAAATACATTGTATCTAATCTGGACAAGTTTGATGCTGTTGTGTAGTGATAAACTTGGTTAAAAAAATAAAGGTTCCAATTTCCAGTCTGTGGCCTTTCAGCTTGAGAAACACAAAAATTCACACCATTGATTACAGAACAGAAAAAGTTCATGTTCCTCATTCTCGAAGGATGCTCAGTCTCTCGTGTTTCATGGATAAGGGAGGATCATCTGTATGTGGGAGAGGGGAATCAAAAGAGAATTTTGCAAAAATACTAAATTACAGCAAAAGAACAGAGTTATATTGTAATTTTATTTGATAATAGTCCAATTTTGGAAAAGCAGAATGAATGGTATTAGCAATGTGGGTGTGTTGTCCAAGGTTAGAATTGTAATTTCACATGAGTTTATACGATACTGCTTAATTTTTTTTGCTAAACGCAAGTATAACAAACAATGTAAGCTTCTATCAGCTTTGGCTGTAATAGAGCAAGGCTCATTTAAAGTATGGCATGCCATTTTGTTTCATGCTCTCTCTCCTAGTCATTGTTTTAATATTTTTGATGTTCCCCTTTACTTTGTTGAGTGTGCAAACATTTTGTATATACCAACTGAAATGTTCAAAAACTATCGTTCCAATTATCATCATCCAAATTTAAATTTTGAGATGGTTCTGACAAGTAGATAAGTTGTTTGTTTCGGCTTTTAAACATTCAGTTGCACAGCAACACCTCCCAACCAGCTTTCAGTGATCAGCTGAATGCCTGTCTCAGATTGGCAGTGGCATGACTCAATATCCCCTCTGCATTCCTAGCCCATATGAGAGACTCAATATCATCCCTTCCTTATGCTGCACAATCACTTATTGCTACAATAAGCTATCTTAAACTGCACTGGATGCCAGGATGTTGAATACGTTTAAGGAGGAGATAGATAAATGTTTAATTTGTAATGGGTTAAGCGTTATGAATTGTGGGCAGGAAGGTGGAGTTGAGGCCAAGATGGGATCATCCATGATTTTATTAAATGCAGAGAGGCTGAATTGTCTACTTCAGCTTTCAATTCTTATGTTCTCAGGTTCTTACTAACGGTGGGATACCACAAAAAGCAGTTATATAAGCACAATACTAATTTCTTTCAAAACAAACTGTTCAACTAAAGGTGAATTGCCAAGCTAACTTCGGTCTTCAATATAACTTAATTGGAAGGACATACTGTGATGATATTATCCGTCAAATGGTATAATATACACCCCAAGGAGGGTACATACTTTATCTGCACTATGGAGCCTAATTCTTTATGCTGTCAAGTTTTTAGCTAACTTTGTTCATAGAACACTCTCAGCTGTATTACCATGACATTCCAATTTTAACTTTGCAGGAATTTTATCACAACCAGATAAAATGTTTTGAGTCACTTGATGGAATGAAATATGACTCCCATCGTTTGTGATTTTAAAGGATACTTCTGTTCAGGCAGTTAATTTGCCTCGTTGGGTCTATCTTCTATCGTGAGGTATCAAGATACCAACTGCACATAATAGATTGATTCTCACAAAAATACATAGGCTCAAATATTCCAAGCCTTGTGGGGGCCCCAGTAAGAGTGGAGAATCCCATTGGACAGAAATATTCAGGATGGGAGCGAGAGCCTCAAAGAACATGTTGACTTGATTGGAACTAGTAGGTTACTTTCAGATCATCTTAAGCTGATATATGATGAACTATTGACGGGTTGGACCAAAGGGTCTGTTTCCATGCTGTACATCTCTATGACTATGACTCTTATGACTAAGTCAACGCAACTCATCTGCTTGTTCTGGTGCAGTCGCAGAGAAGCCAGTGGAGTGTGACACAGAGCAATGTAAAGCAATAGTCAGGTCAACAACAAGGAGATGCTGTAGAGGAGCAAGCAGGGATGGTTACTCAAACTCAGAGATAGTGGGATGTTGGACCTCAGAGCAACTGATCGTGCTCCATGTGGTGCAGGTTCTTCTCAAACTTAATCCCAGTTAATGCCAGAAGCGACAGTCAGTCACACAAACATATTTCAGGGAGTTCTAATGGCCCATTTGGAAGGGCAAATGAATTTGTTAGGTGCAGCTTTGAAAGAGGGAACAAGTTAGGAGAGTTATGGAATAGTTTTTGACAAGTGTGAGTGGCAATTGACTGCACATGTGTGGTGCTGGGAGCTCACTGGGATTGGCTGACAGCATGCATTCTCAGAAAGGGGATGGGTTTCAATCTCTGATTGGACAGCCACATTGTGATTACAGGAAATAAATCCTTCAGGTGCCTGCATGCTCAATGGGTAGCTCTCATGATTTGTCTGACCTCACTAACTTGCAGGTGTCAAGAAGGTTTTTTCCTCTACCTCATCAGCTGCAGGGTTGGCTCCTGTCTCCCATTGTCCCCAGTGCAGAAGCTGTGAATTCTACCTGAGCAAGGTACTGTGTGGCCTTTGCTTCAACAATGGAATAGACTCAATAGAGCAAATGATTGGACTGCTAAAGGTGGGGTTCCACTGCTTGGACAGTTTGGGGAGTGTTCTACAATACTTATAGAGTCATAGAGATGTACAGCATGGAAACAGACCCTTCGGACCCCAACCCAATTTAGTCCCACCTGCCAGCACCCGGCCCATATCCCTCCAAATCCTTCCTATTCATATACTCATCCAAATGCCTCTTAAATGTTGCAATTGTACCAGCCTCCACCACATCATCTGGCAGCTCATTCCACACACGTACCACCCTCTGCATGAAAAAGTTGCCCCTTAGGTCTCTTTTATATCTTTCCCCTCTCACCGTAAACCTCTGCCCTCTAGTTCTGGACTCCCTAATCCCAGGGAAAAGACTTTGCCCATTTTTCCTGTCCATGCCCCTCATAATTTTGTAAACCTCTATAAAGTCACTCCTCAGCCTCCAACGCTCCAGGGAAAACAGCCCCAGCCTGTTCAGCCTCTCCCAGTAGCTCAGATCCTCCAACCCTGGCAACATCTTTGTAAATCTTTTCTGAATCCTTTCAAGTTTCACAATATCTTTCCGATAGGAAGGAGACCAGAATTGCACGCAATATTCTAAAAGTGGCCTAACCAACGTCCTGTACAGATGCAACATGACCTCCCAACTCCTGCACTCAATACTCTGACCAATAAAGGAAAGCATACCAAATGCCTTCTTCACTCTCCTATCCACCTGCGACTCCACTTTCAAGGACCTATGAACCTGCACTCCAAGGTCTCTTTGTTCAGCAACTCTCCCTAGGACCTTACCATTAAATGTATAAGTCCTGCTAAGATTTACTCTCCCAAAATGCAGCACCTCGCATTTATCTGAATTAAACTCCATCTGCCACTTCTCAGCCCATTAGCCCATCTGGTCAAGATCCTGTTTCAATCTGAGGTAACCCTCTTCGCTGTCCACTACACCTCCAATTTTGGTGTTATCTGCAAACTTACTAACTGTACCTCTTATGCTCGCATCCAAATCATTTATGTAAATGACAAAAAGTAGAGGACCCAGCACCGATCCTTGTGGCACTCCACTTGTCACAGGCCTCCAGTCTGAAAAACAACCCTCCACCACCATTCTCTGTCTTCTACCTTTGAACCTGTTCTGTATCCAAATGGCTAGTTCTCCCTGTATTCCATGAGACCTAACCTTGCTAATCAGTCTCCCATGGGGAACCTTGTCGAACGCCTTACTGAAGTCCATATAGATCACATCTACTGCTCTTCCCTCATCAATTTTCTTTGTTACTTCTTCAAAAAACTCAATCAAGTTTGTGAGACATGATTTCCCATGCATAAAGCCATGTTGACTATCCCAAATCAGTCCTTGCCTTTCCAAATACATGTACATCCTGGCCCTCAGGATTTCCTCCAACAACTTGCCCACCACCGAGGTCTGGCTCACTGGTCTATAGTTCCCTGGCTTGTCTTTACCACCCTTCTTAAACAATGGCACCACGTTTGCCAACCTCCAGTCTTCCGGCACCTCACCTGTGACTATTGATGATACAAATATCTCAGCAAGAGGCCCAGCAATCACTTCTCTAGCTTCCCACAGAGTTCTCACAGTATTGGTAAAAGTGACCACAGCCTTGTGGAGACAAAGCCTCATCTTCACACTGAGAATACAGTCCATCGAATTGTGTGGTACTATCACAAGACTAAATATGTAGAGATTTTCTATCGAACTAGCAATTCAAGGCTGGAGATCCTTGTGACAATGTGGGCCATCGTATCAACAAAATATATTCCAACGCAGTCTGCAATCTCATAGCTCAGTATATCCCTCAGTCTACCTTTACCATCAAGTCACGGATCAATCCTAGTTCAGTGCAGCAGCACCTGGCATACCTAAAAATGAGATGTCAGTCTGGTGAGGCTATGAGACAGGACTACATGCATGCCATACAGCAAAAGCAACATGCCATAGACAGGGCTAAATGATTGAACAGTTAATGGATGAGATCTGTGCCCTGCAATTCTTGCATGTCCAGTTGTGAATGGTGGTGGACAATTAAACCACTCACTAGAGGAGGAGGCTCTGAGATATTCCTTCCTTCAATGATGGGAGAACATAACATCAGTGCAAAAGATAAAGTTGAAGCATTCTTCAGCCAGACGTGCTGAGCAGCTGATCGATTTCAGTCTTCCCACAGACCTCAGCACTCCAGATGATATCAAGAAATGGTTGGAGGCATGAGGCACAAGTCAGGACTTTGATAGAACGATTGCCACTTGCCTGAATGAGTGCAATAACATTCAGGAGGTTTGACATCATCCAGTTAGTTTGATTGGCACCACATCCATAAACATTGATTGCCTCCAAATCGGATGCTCATTAGCAGCATTGTGTGCCACTGACAAGAAGCACTGCAAACATTCATCAGATCTCTCTAGACAGTACCTTCCATCTGGAAGGACAAGGGCAGCAGACACATGAGAACACCACCAGCTACAAGTTCTCCTCCAACCCACTCACAATCATGACTTGGAGATATATTGCAATTCCTTCACTATTGCTGGGTCAGAATCTTGGAACTTGCTCCTTAATGGTGCTGCACCAAATAGACTGCACTGGTTCAAGAAGGCAGCTCAATATCATTCTCTCAAGGGAAACTAGGTCTTGTTACCAGAGGCTTGTCTTCTGGTTGGAGGTCTGCATAGAGATGAGAAGAATGGCTGGTCTCAGCAATTCTCCAAGCGTCAGCGATTTCGGCTGGCACATCTTCTGTCAAACGTGTGCACTTGACTGTGATGTGCTCCTTTGGCCAGTCTAGAATGTGAAGCCACTGAGGTGAATGTGTCTGCACTGCTGGAGGGTACAGGGCATGCTGGTACAGTGCCTCATCAGAGGGAGTCATGATTCTCTGAGATAAAGCTGCAAGTGGAGGTGCAGTTGGGGAGAATTTAGCTTCTCTTCCTAACTTTTGACTTGCTGTGAGAACCATTGGTTGAGAAGATAAATAATTATCTGATGGCTATGCACTGTCCCTTTTCCCAGCGCCTGTTAAAGAGAAATTGTCAGAAGCTATTATTAAAGAATTAAAAGCTGGATATTTAGATAGATTCTAAGCAATCAGACAATGTTAACATGGTGCTGCTTACGAGAAGCCATGTTTAACCAACCCCTATCGCAATTCTTTGAGGAAGTTGTATATGCTGTTGTTAAAGAGAAACCAGTGGATGTACATATATCGATTTCAAAGGCATTTGACAAAGTGTATCAACAATAACTATTTCAGAAAATACAAGCTCATTTTATATGGTGCAGCATATTGACATAGATGGGAGCTTGGCTGAGTAATAGGAAATGGAGTATAGGCATAAATTGTTATATTTCAGGTTGGGAAAATATATCAAGTAGTGTGCCACAGACGCCAGTGTTTAAATTTATATAAATGACTTGCACAGAGGATGAAAGACGCATTTGGAAAATTTGCTGATGACACAATATTAAGGTGGAAACTAAGTTGTGACAATAACATGATTCCTGATGAAGGGCTTTTGCCTGAAACGGTCAATTTCTTTGCTCCTTGGATGCTGCCTGAACTGCTGTGCTCTTCCAGCACCACTAATCCAGAATGTGACAACAACATACTGAGGCTACAGAAAAATATAGATAGATTAAGTGAATGGCCAAAAATCTGGATAATGGATTGTGTATTGTGAGAAAATGTGAACATTTCTGTTTTGGCAGAAGAATGAAAAAGAGCAAATTATCTAAATGGTGAGAAGTTGCAGAGCTCCAAGATGCAGAGAGATTTGGGTGTTCCTCCTGCAGCTATCGTAAAATGCTTATTTTCAGGGCTAGCAAATAATTTAGGAAAATTAATAGAATGTTACCATTTATTACAAGTGCAGGTGAATACAAAAGAAGGAAGTATACTTTTCAGTTATACAGGTGATTGGTGAGACCACATCTGGAGTACTGTGGATAGTATTAATCACCTCATTTAAGGAAGAACGAAAATGCATTGGGTGCAGTTTAGAGAAGATTTAGCTCTGAAGCTGTGGTCTTTGTGAAATCAAACAGTTGGTGATGATCCTCACCATCAAATTTAATGGCATTGTTCACAGTTGGGGGTCAAAGATTGAAATGTCTGTAACACCTCCTCTAGTCTGATTGCTTTTCCATCTACTATGATCCTATGACCAGTTTACTCATGTTGGCAGAAAGAAGGAATAGGTATCATCCCAATGTGTACAAGCACTTTATGAGCTTGCATGCCTATGACAGCTCCTGTGCTGATACCCACACTATCCTGCAAATGGTATGATGTTCATTGCATGAAGTTGCTGCCACAAATTCAGTCCACGTGTTCCATCTGCTGCTGAGGCCTGCATTTAAGTTTTCCTACTTTACATCCCTCTGCACTCACTCATTTACACTGCTTGATCACCCAAAGAGAGTCATTGTGCAGTGATCACACAATGCCATTTACTTTAGCGTAGTACAACAGATTGTTCATCCTCTTCCTGGGTTCTATTTAGTAGCTATTATATGCTGTGACTTCCATCCATGCTGTCTTGGTCAGATAGGATCTCTTTTTGTTGCTCGCCCTGGGTAACAGGACATCCTGCCTTTCCTGGGCAGCTTGGAAGTGAACTTGGAGTGAGCCATTACTGAACGCCAAGGCTTTTACCCTTTCCATGACATGAAAACATGAACACTATCGCTGAAAGAGATGTTGGGGCAATGAATAAATTTTCAGTAAAAATATTATAATGTGGCTACAATGCTGCAGAAACTCAGTAGGCTTGGCAGCATCTGTGGAGAGAGAAACCAATTTTACATTTTGAGTCCAACATGGTTTTTCTTCAAAGTTTCTCTCTCCACAGATGTCACCACCCCTGAAAATGGCTTCAATACTCTCAAAATTAAAGCCTTCTCTTGCCAATCCAGAAGAAAAACCCTTTAATACTTGTTATTGACAGTCAAAATTAGAGTGGTGCTGGAAAAGCACAGCAGGCCAGGCAGCATCCGAGGAGCAGAAAAATCGACGTTTTGGGCAAAAGCCCTTCATCAGGAATGAAGGCAAGGAGCCTCCGGAGTGGTGAGAAAAATGGGAGGGGTTGGAGCTGGGGAGAAGGTAACTAAGAGTGTAATAGGTGGATGGAGGTGGGGATGAAGGTGATAGGTCAGAGAGATGGGTGGAGTGGATATTCTTGCCAAAAAATGATATTCTTGCCCTTTGCAAAATCAACCAGTAGGCAAGTGATCACGTGAAAGGACACCCAAGACTCACCATGAAAAAATGAATGAAGCTACTCAAGCAACAATTAACAAATGTATTATGGTTGAAATATTCAAAAGATACACATTTCTGTCAGATAAACCTTAGATTTTGGAAGTGGTACAGGATGAAATTCATTTGTGAATAAATATTTACGAAACTAATTTGATATTTAAGTTGTGGAAAGGAAAATATGGTTTACTCCATTGTCTGACTTGCTGGAATTTATTTCCCACCCAAGAGGCTTCATTTTGTTTTTGCAAGTCTTTTACATTCTAACCTTAAGGCTAGGAAATATATACTGGATAGCCAACCTTCTCCTTAACAAATACTGATAGTATTGCCTGACATGTAGACTCCTGAATTAAGATCCAAGACTCCAAATAGATTTGGACTATTTGCATGTAAACACAGATAAATTTGTGCAAGCATTCCAGTCCTCCCAGTGCAGTTCTGTCACTGGAATCCCTGCACTGATAAGGCTGATAAGGTGGCTGTCTCACCTCCATCTCTATGTGGGTTCTGTCATACGTCATTCTGTTTGGACAGATGGGGTTGTCTATCAGGAGCCCACAAACAGTCTTTCAAGGTGATTAAAGAACAGCAAAATGTTAACTTTATGTGTGCATTCTTTAAATGTATACATTTCCTTTACTGAATGGGAACACTTGTAACGCCAATGTTTAATTGTAATAAATTAAACTACCAATTTATAATACACCTGGCCTGCACTCTTCTGTGAGGTATAGCTATTTTGCAGTGTAACAGTTAAAAAAAACAGAAAAATACGTGAATGCTAGAAATGTGAAAAAGAAAACAGGCAATGCTGGAAATAGTTTTAGAATATAAACATCTTAGTTATCACAAATACTTTGTCTTCTTGTGTTAAAACAAATCCAAATGAGTGGTGGGGAAAAGCAAGATATATTATTATAGTACAGCACAGGAACAGGCCCAGCAACCCACTATGCCTGTGCTGATCATGATGCTAGTTTAAACTCATCCCATCTGCCTGCACATGGTCCATTTCTGTCTCTCTCTGTCTGTTCATGTGGCTGTCTAAATGCCTCTGAAACTTTGCCATTGTATCTGCTGCTATCACCTCCCCTGGCAGCACTTGCCATGCACCTACATCTGCATAAAAGACTTGCCTTGCACATCTCTCTTCAACTTTTCCTCTGAAATTATATTATATTCCCTACAGTATGGAAACAGGCTGTTTGGCCAATAGGTCCAAACCAACCCTACCCCTACCTATTCCCCTATCCTATATTTACCCCTGACTAATTCACCTAACACAATGGGCAATTTTAGCATGGCCAATTCACCTGCCCTGCATATCTTTGGATTGTGGGAGGAAACCCACGTAGACACTGGGAGAATATGCAAACTCCACACAGATAGTTGCCCGGGTGGGAATCAAACTAGGATCCCTGGAGCTGTGAGGCAGCAGTGATAACCACTGAGCCACCATGCCACCTGAATAGAAACCTTACAGTGTGGAAACAGGCTCTTCAACCCAGCCGGTCCACACCAACCCTCCAAAGGGTTACCCAAACAGATCCATTCCCCTACTCTATATTTATCCTGACTAACGCACTTTACCTACATATCCCTGAACACTCTGGGACAATTTAGCATGGCCAATTCACCTAACCTGCACATCTTTGGACTGTGGGAGGAAACCAGAGCACCCAGATGAAAGTACAAATTCCACACAGAGAATCGCCCGAGGGTAGAATCGAACCTGGGTCCCTGGTGCTGTGAGGCAGCATTGCTAACCACTGAGCCACCATAGCTGTCTCAATTTAAACCATGCTCTCTAGTATTTGACATTTCTACCCTGGGAAAGAGGCTCCAACTATTCCCTCTATCCATGCCTCTCGTAATTTTATCTACTTCCATCAGGTCAACCCTCACCGTCTGACACTTAAGCAAAAACAATTCAAGTTTGTCTAAGCTCAGACGACTGTCTGTGTAGAGTTTGCATATTCTCCCCGTGTCTGTGTGGGTGAACTGGCCATGTTAAATTGCCCATAGTGTTAGCTGCATTTGTCAGAGGGAAACAGGTCTGGATGGGTAACTCTTCGAAGGGTTGGTGTAGACTTGCTGGGCCGAAGGGCCTGCTTCCACACTGTAGGGAATCTTATCTAATCTAATTTAATCTAAACTAATCTAATCTAATCTAATTTAACCTGTGGATGAGCAGTCTATGAGCTCTCTATTTCTCTGAGCTTCCTAGTATCATGCCATTCCTTCTCTCATTATATCTTCCGAAGTGTATCACTGCACATTTATCAGGATTAAACTCCACCTGCCACTGATTTGTTCATCTGACTGTTCACCAATGTTTTCCTGTAATCTAAAACCTCTTTTCTCATTGTCAACTGTCTGGCTAATCATCATGTCATCCGCTTATTTATCATTCCTTTCCCCCAGCCCTCTGATCTACATTGTTTATATACATTACAAGTAGTAAGGGATTCAGAACTGATCCCTATGGTATGCCACTGGACACTCAGCTCCAGTCACACAAGCATCCTTCTATAACCACCTCCCGCACCTCCGCCCTCAGACCCCACCCCTCCAACCGTAACAAGGACAGAACGCCCCTGGTGCTCACCTTCCACCCTATCAACCATCGCATAAACCAAATCATCTGCCAACATTTCCACCACCTCCAAAAAGACCTCACCACCAGGGATATATTTCCCTCCCCACCCCTTTCCGCCTTCCGCAAAGACCGTTCCCTCCGCGACTACCTGGTCAGGTCCATGCCCCCCTACAACCCACCCTCCCATCCTGGCACCTTCCCCTGCCACCCTGCAACTGTAAAACCTGCGCCCACTCCTCCTCCCTCACCTCTATCCAAGGCCCTAAAGGAGCCTTCCACATCCATCAAAGTTTTACCTACACGTCCACTAATATCATTTATTGTATCCGTTGCTCCCGATGCAGTCTCGAGTAAAAAATGAGGTCTGCAGATGCTGGAGATCACAGCTGCAAATGTGTTGCTAGTCAAAGCACAGCAGGCCAGGCAGCATCTCAGGAATAGAGAATTCGACGTTTCGAGCATAAGCCCTTCATCAGGAATAAGAGAGAGAGAGCCAAGCAGGCTAAGATAAAAGGTAGGGAGGAGGGACTAGGGGGAGGGGCGATGGAGGTGGGATAGGTGGAAGGAGGTCAAGGTGAGGGTGATAGGCCGGAGTGGGGTGGGGGCGGAGAGGTCAGGAAGAGGATTGCAGGTTAGGAGGGCGGTGCTGAGTTGAGGGAACCGACTGAGACAAGGTGGGGGGAGGGGAAATGAGGAAACTGGAGAAATCTGAATTCATACCTTGTGGTTGGAGGGTTCCCAGGCGGAAGATGAGGCGCTCCTCCTCCAGCCGTCGTGTTGTTGTGTTCTGCCGGTGGAGGAGTCCAAGGACCTGCATGTCCTCGGTGGAGTGGGAGGGAGAGTTAAAGTGTTGAGCCACGGGGTGATTGGGTTGGTTGGTTCGGGCGGCCCGGAGGTGTTCTCTGAAGCGTTCCGCAAGTAAGCGGCCTGTCTCACCAATATAGAGGAGGCCACATCGGGTGCAGCGGATGCAATAGATGATGTGTGTGGAGGTACAGGTGAACTTGTGGCGGATATGGAAGGATCCCTTGGGGCCTTGGAGGGAAGTGAGTGTGGAGGTGTGGGCACAAGTTTTACATTTCCTGCGGTTGCAGGGGAAGGTGCCGGGGGTGGAGGTTGGGTTGGTGGGGGGTGTGGATCTGACGAGGGAGTCACGAAGGGAGTGGTCTCCCTCTAAGAAAGCTATGTTGACCATAGAGATCAAACCTTGCTATCCTGATTGGACATTTACTTTCTCTTTCAAAATTCATCTCACTGATGTGAGACTCTCTGGTCTATAATTCCCTGCTCTACCTTTACCACCCTTCTTGTAAAGTGGAACTACATTAGCTGTCCACAGTTCTCTGCCTCTGCTCCTGTGGTTAGAGGGGAATTAAAAATTTGGGTCAGGGCCTCTGATTTCCTCCCTCATGTATTAGGCCATGTTGAATAGGCACCAACTAAGTGACAACACTGTGAGTAAATACATAAGTTTCTTACAGTAGTGAAAATGAGGCAACCATGAGAGACATTTAGGACTGAGATATACAGAATTTCTTTTCATCCAGAGTGGTGAGCCTGTAGAATTGTTCTCCACAGAAAATGGTTGAGGCCAAAGCAGCAAATATTTTCAAGAACGAATTAGGTATATTCTTAGGCCTAAAGGGATCTAAGGGATTGGGGAGAGAGTGGGAGTAGGGAAGCTGGACGATCAGCCAGGATCATGTCGAACAGCAGAGCAGATTCAGAGGGCAGAATGGCCTACTCTTGCTCCTATTTTGCATGTTTCTATGAGAAATCTGATTTACTTCTTGAAGAGCTCATGAAATGAGTTTTTGATTGTATTGGTATCACATGTATGATCTGACAATGTAGGCATTAAGTCGATTTTATGTTAAAATATGCAGATATAAAATTTTCAATTTTAGGGTTTATGTTTAAATTTCCTGTATTTGTATTTTCCTGTATCTCCTATCACTGGTTCTATCGAAAGTATGTTGAGATTTCTCATAGAAACAGAGATGATAGGAGCAGGATTAGGTCATTTGGCTTTTGACTCAATATGATGGTTGATGATCCAACTCAGTACCCTGTTCCCACTTTCTCTCCACATTCTTTGATTTCTTTAGTGCAAAAACTATGTACAAATCCATCTTGAAGACCTTCAATGTTTTCCACATTGTGCTATTTGCTTCAAACTGCAGTGATCTTGGTTTTATTTATTTTGTATCTGGTAGAAATTATGCAGAGCAACTGTGAACATGCACATCATTGAAGAATATGTATAAGGGTAAGGTGAAATGAGAGTTAACATTTCGGGCACAGTTCCTCAGAACTGAGGAAGGTTCACCAGACCTGAAAGGTTAACTCTGATTTCTCTTCACAAATGCTACCAGACCTGCTGAGCTTTTCCAGCAACTTCTGTTTTGATTCTGATTTACAGCATTCTTTTACAGTTCTTTCATTTTTTTATCAGTGAAAGGTGATGCATTTGTGCAGGGCAAACGAGGCAAGGGTATACCCATTAACAGTATGACTCTAGGAAGCATTGGAATCAAAGGGACCTGGCCATGCATGCCCATTGGTCCCTTAAAGGTCATGGGACAGGAAGGTGAAGAGTCTAAATGCCTTTATTAGCCAAGGCACAGGGTTTAAGAGCAGGGAAGTTATGCTGAAACTATATAAAACATTGGATAGGCCAGAGCCTGAGTATTGTGTGCAATTCTAGAATCTACTTGATTGGATAGGTGTGATTTTACTGAAGAAGGTGCAGAGGAGATTTATTAGGATATTACAGTAAGAAGACCATAAGAAATAGGAACAAGAGTAACAGTTTGGTCTGGTCTAGAAAGTTTTAGTTATAGAGAGAAATCCGATAGACTGGAGTTGTTTTCCATAAAGCACTCATGACTGAGATGTATAAGATTATGTGGGACATTGATAGGTTTGACAGGAAGGACTTTTTCTCCTTGGTGGAGAGAGTCAAATGACCCAGGGGCATAGATTTAAGGTAAAGGGCAGGAGGTTTCGAGGAGATGTCAGGGAAAATGTTTCATCCAGAGAGTGGTGGGAATCTGGAGCTCACGATCTATAAATGTGTTAAGGCAGAAACATTTAATAAGTATTTAGATCTGCACTTGTGATGCCAAAGTATGCAAGACTATGGGTCCTAGTGCTAGAAAATGGGATTAAAATGGAGTGTAGCTGTTTTTGTCTACTGCCAATGTGATAGATTGAAGGGCCTTTTCCTGTGTGTTTTAGATCTCTGATTCTATGACTCCAATACAATTTGGATGTACAGTAGCGTCTCGACATACAAACGACCCCGTTCATGAACAAATCGGTTTATGAACAGGATTGTATGTAAAACTTTGCTTCAACGTATGTAAGAAATTCAAGGTACGAATGAAGGTACGAATGCAAAAAGCCCGTGTGCGACCAGGTGGTTTCATTGTTCTGCTTTGCTATGTGCTTGTTGAACATGTGATCTCATTCAATTCATCTTTGGCCATCCAAGCATTCTTAAGCTATCCGAACAATGGGAAAAATTGATTCAGTTTGCGAAATTTTCGGTTCGTAAACCGGGTCCCGGAACGGATTAAGTTCATAAGTCGAGGTGCTACTGCACCACGGTTTCTTCAGACAGCAAAGAAGATATGATTAGCTCGATAGCTGTACTCAATGTTGGAGGGAAGCTCAGGTGAAGCGAAGATAATGGCATTTATTGCAAAACAAGATAGAACAAATGATGAAATTTCATAAGAACATAACAATTAGCAGCAGGATTACACCATTTGGCCCTTTGATTCTGCTCTGCTATTTGATAGAACTATGGTAGATCTTTTTACTTTAACACCACTTCTCCACATTAACCTCATTTCTCTTGATTCTCTTAATTTCCAAACAGCTGTCGATCTCAGTATCCAACTACTAAGCATCTGTAGCCCTCTCGATTTGAGAGGGCCCCGAATAATTAGCAAGCATTTGGTTCCAGCTATCATAATTGATCACTTGACAATTATATTAAACCTCAGCACAATTACAATGAAAATTCCTTTAGCCTTAGCCAAAGCTACGGATTTGTATGAGATTAATTATGGGTGAAATCACTTACAATTTACAATTATCTTGCAACTGTGTTTATCTAGCTAATGGAAAGAGCCCCTATCACCAAAGCTGATCTCTGCGCTCAAAATATTACAACTGGATTGGAGTGGTTGGACAAACTTGGATTATTTTTACTAGTGTGTTGGAGGCTGAGGGGCGACCTAATAGAATTATATTAAATGATGAGAGGCATGGATTGGGTGGATAGTTGGAATCTTTTTCCCAGGGTGAAAATATTAAATACTAGGGGGCATAACTTTAAGTCGAGAGTGTGGTGCTGGAAAAGAACAGCAGGTCAGGCAGCATCTGAGGAGCTCATCAGGAATGAGGCTGGTACCCTCCTGATGAAAGGCTTTTGCCCAAAACGCCAATTTTCCTGCTCCTTGGCTGCTGTCTGGCCTGTTGTGCTTTTCCAGTACCACATTCCCGACTCTAATCTCCAGCATCTGCAGTCCTCACTTTCGGCACAGCTTTAAGGTGAGAGGGGAAATATTTAAGCAGAATGTGCGAGGCAAATTGTTTACACAGAAGGTGGTAGGTACCAGGAATATGCTGCCAGAGGAGGAGGTAAAACCAAATATGACAGCAATGTTAAAAAGGCATTTAGACAGATATGTGAATAGGCAAGGAATAGGGAAATATGGACCATGTGCAGGCAAATGGGAATATTTTAGAATGGCATCACGGACATGATGGGCCAAAGAGCCTGTTCCTATGTTGTGCTGCTCGACTGTCATCTAAGTATCACTTCTTGTTTTATCTGTTGTAGTTTAATCAGTAACTTCCAACATATTACTTTGGATGACTGAGAGGTCTCACCTCCCTCTGTGATGAGGCTTTGCCACTTTTCCTGGGTTTATGTTAACCCTGCTGTACCATTGACAAAGTGGAGATGTTGGTAATGGTAGTCATAGGGTATGCACCATCTAATTTTCTGAGTCTGATTGCCCTCACATTGTATCCCACGTATATTGAACAACAGAGTTAGCCTTAATGCCTTTACCTTCTTCAATTAAAAAAACAATGATTTGTACCAGTATTTTTTTACTATATTCCTGAACTTATTTCAACATATTTAATAAAATAAATCAAGAATGCTGGTGACAAGATATTTTCTCAGAGTTTTCTCAGAGTTTAAGCATATTATTGTGTGTCTGAAATAGGTAAGTCACTTTCCATGTTGAACAATTCTCTGCTTCCTATGGGAACTAGGTTTTGATCATTTTTCTGACGGATATTAGGGGTTTTATGGCTTTATTTATCACCAATGTAGGTGGGATAGAACAAAGACTCTGGGTGGTACGGATTGACATGTTGACTGGGGTTGTGATAGGCTTACAACAGTCAAAGCAAACTGAAGGGAAATCAGCCCTTGTTGCAGATTCCTGTCATATCTATGAGCAGATGCAGCTTGGCTGGTTAAAAGCTGGCCCAGTTCCAGTTTATTTGACAAACTGTTGCTAAGCTACTAATACTATAACAAGGTGTCCATTGTTGCTAAGCCAATTATGTCATAAGGCTTCCCTTTTCTAAAATCTTCCAGTCTGTTATGTCTGGGATTCAAGGAAGGACAGAAACTTTAAATTTAATGAGTGACAAAGTGAAGTTCAACATGATTGTGGCTTGTATGATTCTTGAAGTCAAGAGTCCCCAATCTCAGCTGTGTCAAGTACTTCTCAAGGAAAAGAAACAGAGAGAAAGGAATCACCTCAGGCTATTCCTACACATCTCGGAACACTGAGTTACAGAATAGAATTGTCAGAAACCTGTGATGTAGATTGCAGTACCATCCCTTCACACGTGTATAAGGCAAGGTGCAAACAAAACTTGAAGGAAAAAAGGGAGATAAAACTAAGCTTGCAAAAGAATAATTCATTGAAAAATATTCAGTGAAGTTCAAAGTTCGAACTCTTAAGATTTCAACGGATTTTTCCTGCATCAATTTGTGCCTGATTTCAAACAAATAGGCTGGAATCTTATAAGGGTCTCAACAGCATGGACTATGGTCAGTTTTGTAGCTGAATCAGATTATTCCACCAAGGCCTGTCTCAACATT
Organism: Hemiscyllium ocellatum; assembly: GCF_020745735.1. Classification (NCBI taxonomy): domain Eukaryota; kingdom Metazoa; phylum Chordata; class Chondrichthyes; order Orectolobiformes; family Hemiscylliidae; genus Hemiscyllium; species Hemiscyllium ocellatum. The sequence goes on from NC_083405.1 coordinate 107,420,119, forward strand.
GGAAACATCCCGCACTGTCTTTGATTCTTTTGACAAGCAGACTGAGGAGGTTCATGAGAGGCAAGTTGAGGTAAGATTCAGCCCATAGCTGAATCACCTTAGCATCAAATAGAAAGAGGTCATTTGTTTCATGGTGACGTGTTGTCACTACCTGACTCTCCACCTAAAGTATCTGTCTCGATTTATCAACGGTTTAGCATAATTATGCATTTTTCAATTCTAAACTTCTAAAAATATAAATTGTGCACAACAATGGATCTAACAATGACCCCATGGGATTCCAGTTCTCACTTTCTGCCACTCCGAATAATTATTCTTCACCTGACTGTTCTTTGTCCATTGCAGCCAGCAGTTTGCCATTTTACTCCTTTCTCCTGACTACTAATGCTCTGACATTTATTGGTTTATTTTGGCTGTTGTTTATTAAAAGTCTTGCACTTAAGCCAAAAAATGTAAGATTCAGCCCATAGAATTACACAGCATCAAATAGAAACATGCCATTCGGTTCACAGTGACATGTGTGTTTCTACCTGACTCTCTACCCAATCGATGTGATCTCGATCTACCAACTGAACACTCTCACTCCTCACTCACGTATCTGTCTAGCTTCCTTTAAATGCATTATTTCAATATATTATAACAACTGGATTATTATCCTTGTTGATTCTGTTGCCACTTCAAAGATTCCAATTATATCATTCAAATAAAAAAAAATCATTTTAAAAGCTATGTGGATTATTATAATTTTAACTCATAAGTTTTTACTCTATTTTCTTCTTCCTTTATAGAGATTCCACTATCTTTCACTCAGTTAACTGCTCTATAATTCCCTGTGCATGCTCTATCTCCCTTCTTAAATATAACATTAGCATCTGCCAGTCCTTAGGCATTCAAGCTTTTCATAATGAATAATTAAATGATTGCTAATGCCTCTCATCTCTCTTTCTGAGATTCTTCTAAAATGGGCAGATGCAATCTGGCTCGAGCAGGAATTTTAACCCTCTTCGAATTTAATTAATTCAGTTAATACTTCTCTGCATTATTTTAAATTTGGTCATGCAATTTTTAATCCACTATTTTGATTTTATATCAGCCTCACTCCTGATAGATTTGCATTTTTGTCGGCTATTCTGTTTGTGTTCCTGAGCAATTTAATTTCAGAACTTCCCATTGTCTTTCTAATTCATTTTCTGGTTTTGCTTCTCATCTGAATCAAGCAGTTATCAGAGTAAAATATTAAATATACCAGTCAGGAAGGAGAAAAGTGGGATTATGAGTTTGAAAGCCCTTTGACCTGAGAATTTGAGGAAATTAAATAGTTGAATTAGAGTCGTAGAGTCATAGAGATGTACAGCATGGAAACAGATCCTTCGCTCCAACCCATCCATGCCGACCAAATATCCCAACCCAAACTAGTCCCACCTGACAGCACCTGACCCATATCCCTCTAAACCCTTCCTAATCATATACCCATCCAAATGCCTTTTAAAATCACAATTATACTAGCCTCTACCACTTCCTCTGTCAGCTTATTCCATAAACTACCACCCTCGGTATGAAAAAGGTTGCCCCTTAGGTTTATTTTATATCTTTCCACTTTCACCTTAAACCTATGTCCTCTAGCTCTGGACTCCCCCACCCCAGGGAAGAGACTTTGTCTATTTATCCTATTCATGCCCCTCATGATTTTATAAATCTCTATAAGGTCACCCTTCAGTCTCCGATACTCCAGGGAAAACAGTCCCAGCCTATTCATCCTCTCCCTGTAGCTTAAATCATCCAACTCTGGCAACATCCTTGTAAACCTTTTCTTAGGTTTTTCAAGTATCACAACATCCATCCGATAGGAAGGAGACCAGAATTGCACGCAATATTCTAAAAGTGACCTAGCCAATGTCCTGTACAGCTGCAACATGACCTCCCAACTCCTGTACTCAATACTCTGAGCAATCAAGGAAAGCATACCAAACACCTTCTTCACTATCCTATTTACCTGTGACTCCACTTTCAAGGAGCTATAAACTTGCGCTCCAAGGTCTCTTTGTTCAGCAATGTTTCCTAGGACCTTTTCTTTAAGTATATATGTCCTGCTATGATTTGCTTTCCCAAAATACAGCACCTCGCATTTATCTGAATTAAACTCCATTTGCCACTCCTCAGCCCATTGGTCCATCTGATCAAGATCCTGTTGTAAAGTGAGGTAACCTTCTTCGCTGTCCACTATACCTCCAATTTTGGTATCATCTGCAAACTTACTAGCTATATCTCTAATGCTCACATCAAAATTATTTATGTAAATAATGAATAGTTGTGGACCCAGCACCGATCCTTTTGGCACTCCACTGGTCACAGGCCTCCAGTCTGAAAAACCAACCCTCCACCACAACTCTCTGTTTTCTACCTTTGAGCCAGTTCTGTATCCAAATGGCTACTTTTCCCTGTAAGCCATGAGATCGAACTTGCTAACCAGTCTCCCATGGGGAAACTGTTGAATGCCTTACTGAAGTCCATGTAGATCACATCCATTGCTCTGCCCTTATCAATCCTTTGTTACTTCTTCAAAAAATTCAATCAAGTTTGTGAGACATGATTTCCCACACAAAAAAGCCATGTTGACTATCCCTAAACAGTCCTTGCCTTTCCATATACATGTATATCCTGTCCTTCAGGATTCCCTCCAACAACTTACCAGCATCGACGTCAGACTAACTGGTCTATAGTTCCCTGGCTTGTCCTTGCCACCCTTCTTAAACAGTGGCACCACGCTAGCCAACCTCCAGTCTTCTGACACCTCACCTGTGACTATCAATGATACAAATATCTCAATATGAGGCCCAGCAATCACTTCACTAGCTTCCCACAGAGTTCTAGGCTACACCTAATCAGGTAGGCAAAAAGTGAGGACCGCAGATGCTGGAAATCAAAGTCTAGATTAGCGTGGTGCTGGAAAAGCACAGCAGGTCAGACTGCATCTGAGGAGCAGGAAAATCGACGTTTCAGGCAAAAACCCTACATCAGGTCCTGGAGATTTATCCACTTTTATGTGTTTCAAGACATCCAGCACTTCCTCTTCTGTAATATGGATATTTTTCAAGATGTCACCATTTATTTCCCTACTTTCTACATCTTCCATGTTCTTTTCCACATTAAACACGAATGCAAAATCTCTTTTAGTATCTCCCCTATCTCCTGCGGCTCCACAGAAAGGCTGCCTTGCTGATACAACATTGTTGTACTACTCACTTAATGGCATGTGTTCCATTAATAACAATTGGTTAGCTCAGTTGGTTGGATGGCTCGTTTACAATCAAGAGTGATACCAACAATCTGGGTTCAGTTTCTGCACTGGCTCAGTTTAGAGTGAAGTTTATATCTCCTTCTCAAAGAATTTTTCCTCCTCTCTCTCCACCCTTCAGGCTCTCTGCCTTTATTCCTGATGAAGGGCTTTTGCCCAAAACGTCGACTTTACTGCTCCTCGGATGCTGCCTGAACTGCTGTGCTCTTCCAGCACCACTAATCCAGAACCTGGTTTCCAACATCTGTAGTCATTGTTTTTATCTCCTTCTCAACCTTGTCTGACGTGTGGTGACCTTGAGTTTGAATTACTACTTGTTTCTCCCTTGTAAGTGAGTGGGACTATGGCAACTTTACTTCCATTAGTAGGTTACCTTATGAGTGGTAAATGTAATCAGAAGGATTACAGTTGTCCTGTAGGTTTAGTTTTCCCACAGAGGCTGAGGGATGGAGGGAGTGTGCAGAATGGCTAGAGAGAAATGTGAATGCTTCTGAGATTGGTGCATGAGGGTTTGAGGGAGAGTTTGATTATGAATTTACAAGAATGAGAGATGACTTTATTGAAAGTAAATTATTTTATTGGACATCCTGAGATAACTTCACAGGTTGACTGCTGAGAGATTATTTCCTGTGTAAAACAGACTAGAATAAAGGGGCAAGCTTAAAAATAAAGGCTGAAACTGACATTTAAGCCCAAGTTTAAGAGAATGATTTCTCTCAGAACATAATTCCTGAATTCTCTTCCATAGGGAACAGTGGTGACTAAGTCATTGAATTTACTTATGGTTGAGTTAGATAGATATTTGACCAACAAAGGAATCAAGAGTAATGGGTTGGACAGGAAGTGGAGTTGAGTCCACAGTCATAGAGTCAGAGAGATGTACAGCATGGAAATAGACCCTTCGGTTCAACCTGTTCATGCCGACCAGATATCCTAACCCAATCTAGTCCCACCTGCCTGTTCACCCAGCCTGTTCAGCCTCTCCCTATAGCTCAAATCCTCCAACCTTGGCAACATCCTTGTAAATCTTTTCTGAATCTTTACAAGTTTCACAACATGTTTCCGATAGAAAGGAAACCAGAATTGCACGCAATATTCCAACAGTGGCCTAACCAATATACAACCACAACATGACCTCCCAATTCTTGTACTCAATACTCTGACCAATAAAGGAAACCATGCCAAACATCTTCTTTTCTATCCTATCTACCTGCGACTCCTTTCAAGGAGCTATGAACCTGCACTCCAAGGTCTCTTGGACCTTACCATTAAGTGTATAAGTCCTGCTAAGATTTATAAACCTCTGTGAGGTCACAGCTCAACATCCGACACTCCAGGAAAACAGCCCTAGCCAATTCAATCTCTCCCTATAGCTCAAATCCTCCAACCCTTGCAACATTCTTATAAATCTTTTCTGAAAACTAATGCTGAAAGTTACAGCTGAGGTACACAAGCCATTCTTTTTCTTTCATGCAGTTTTATGAGCAGGATTTTTTGTCACAGTTTTACTGTCCAGTTCTAGTTGAGTCTGATGCCCTGCTAAAGAACAAGTGTAGCTCTGGGAGGTTACCCACAAATTTGAGGCAGGAGAAGCTGCTGTAGTGTGTTCAAACATTGTGCAGTTGCAGCTAGGTCAAACTTTGAAGTCCCACTTGTACATTGGCAATATCCAATCTGTCTTCTGTTGAGGGTAGTCTGCATGCTCCAGGGTGGGGAGATTGATGTCTGACTATGGAAATTTTGGGTCAATATGGGCAGAATTTCCCCATTTTTCAATTAAAATGGTTTGTCAAGTGAGATTCTTGGTGACCAAAAAATGTTGGCTGGGAGTGATGTTTCTTGCGTAACCCCCTACTCCACATCTTGTTAATTTTGCAACTGGGCTTTCCGGTGGAACCATATATGAGAAGGAGTGCTCTGCACGTCAGGGACCTTCTAGTGCTCATGTCATTGGTGCCGTACTTAAAGCCAAACCGCATACTGCTTCAGGCACTGAAAGCTATGAACTGCTCCTCGCTGTGCTCCTGTACCATTATCCCCGAGGAAATGGCTCAGGGACAGTTCCTAATAGGTACTGGTGGGTGATGGTGAGTTGGAGGGGGTATCTTCTTCCCTGTAGACTGCCTGGTGTGCTTCTTCTGTTATATTTAAAGAATGTAGATCTTGTTCTGCAGGGGACAATTTCAAAATTTGCAGTTGACACAAAATTTGGAAAAATTGTGAACCATGAGGAAGAAATGTAGAACTTCAGAAAGACATTGACACATTGGTAGAATTGGCATTTTGGCCTCTTTGCATTGTGGAAATGTGGTTGAGTGGTCTAAGGTGCTGCATTTAAGCTCCAGTCTCTACTGAGTTGTGGATTCAAGTCCCATCGTGACCAACATTGTAAGTGAACTACTTCAGGCAGTTGTGGGTGACAGAACTATGTAAGTGCTAATATTTCTTTAAGCGGAGTCCTGCACAACTCTATTCTTTGGCCTCTGCTCTTTGTAGTTTTTATAAACGACTTGGATGAGGAGGTTGAGGTGTGGGTTAGTAAATTTGCAGATGACACAATGGTTGGAAGTGTCATCGATAGTATAGAGGGCTACTGCAGGCTGCAGTGTGACATAGACAGGATGCAGAGCTGGGTTGAGAAATGGGAGATGGGGTTCAACTTGGATAAATGCGAAATGATACATTTTGGAAGGTTGAACTCGAATGCTGAATATAGGATTAAAGACAGGATTCTTGGCAGTGTGGAGGAACAGAGGGATCTGGGTATGCAAGTACATAGATCCCTCAAAGTTGCCACCCAAGTGGATAGGGTTGTTAAGAAAGCATGGCTGGCATGGTGGCTTGGTGGTTAGCACAGCTGCCTCACAGCACCAGCATCCTGGGTTTGATTCCCACCTGTCTGTGTGGAGTTTGCACATTCTCCCTGTGTCTGCATAGGTTTCCTCCCACAATCCAAAGATGTGCAGGTCAGGTGAGATGGCCATGCTAAATTGCCCATAGTGTTAGGTACATTAGTCAACGGTAAATATGGGAATGGGTTGGGGTGGGTTTCTCTTTCGAGGGTCGGTGTGGACTTGTTGGGCCGAAGAGCCTGTTTCCATGCTGTGGAGAATTGAATCTAGTCACCTGGTGTTTTGGCTTTCAAGAACACGGTGGCACAGTGGGGGCGGCACGGTGGCACAGTGGTTAGCACTGCTGCCTCACAGCACCTGAGACCCGGGTTCAATTCCCGACTCAGGCGACTGACTGTGTGGAGTTTGCACGTTCTCCCCGTGTCTGCGTGGGTTTCCTCCGGGTGCTCCGGTTTCCTCCCACAGTCCAAAGATGTGCGGGTCAGGTGAATTGGCCATGCTAAAGTGCCCGTAGTGTTAGGTAAGGGGTAAATGTAAGGGTATGGGTGGGTTTCGCTTCGGCGGGTCGGTGTGGACTTGTTGGGCTGAAGGGCCTGTTTCCACACTGTAAGTCTAATCTAAAAAAAACAAGGGGATTGAGTTTAAGATCCACGAGGTTTTGCTACAGCTCTACAAGTCCATGGTGAGACCACACTTGGAATATTGTGTCTAGTTCTGGTTACCCTACTATAGGAAAGATACAGAGGCTTTGGAGAGGGTGCAAAGAAGGTTTACCAGGATGCTGCCTGAACTGGAGAGCTTGCCTTATGAAGAAAGGTTCAATAAGCTTGGACTTTTCTCTCTGGAGAGAGGAAGGAAGAGAGGAGACCTGATTGAGATGTACAAAATAATGAGAGGAATAGATAGAGTCAATAGCCAGAGGCTTTTCCCCAGGGTAGGATTGACTGGTACAAGAAGTCATAGTTTGAAGATATTAGGAAGAAGGTATAAAGGAGATGTCAGAGGTAGGTTCTTTACACAGAGAGTTGTGAATGCATGGAATGCATTGCCAGCTGCGGTGGTGGAAGTGAAGTCATTGGGGACGTTTAAGCGACTGCTGGACATGCACATGGAGAGCAGTGAGCTGCGGGGTGCGTACATTAAGTTACTATATTTTACATTAGGATTAAATTTCGGCACAACATCGTGGGCCAAAAGGCCTTTTCTGTGCTGTACTTTGTTCTATGAAGTTCAATGCAGGGACTTTGAGGTGATGCACTTTGATGTAAAAAAAGGAGTGAGAGACAGCATAAAATAAAGGGCATCATTCCAAAGGGTGTACAGGAGTAGAGAGACATTGGTGTATATGTACATAAGTCATTAAAAAGGTGGCAGGACAGATAGTGGGAGTTAATAAACAAGCGCACAGTATTTGAGGCTTCATAAATAGAGGTATAGAATGCAAATTCAGGGAGTTTATGATGAATTCATATCAGACACTGGTTCAACATCAGCTGGATGCTATGCACAATTCTGTGGCATCAGTAGATGGAAACATTCTTGATGAAGACCTTATGTTCGAAACATTGATTCTCCTCTCCTCGGATGCTGCCTACCCGGCTGTGCCTTTCCAGTGCCACACGTTTTGACTCTGATCTCTAGCATCTGCAGTCCTCACTTTCTCCTCCCTTCCTTGCGCAATTCTGGTTACCACACAAATGGACGGAGCTGAATGTGTTAGAGAGAGGGCAGAAGATGTTTACGAGAATAGTTCCAGTGAGGAGGTATTTCAGTCAGGAGGGAAGATTGGGGAAGTTGGGATTGCTTCCCTTTGAGTGGAGAAGGTAACAGGAGACAAGATAAAAGTTTTCAAAATCATGAGTCCTCTACACATACTGAATGTAGCGAGTGGTTCTGTGCTGAAGAAGATAGGGGACAAAAAGGAACCGTTTTAAACTGTTTTCAAGAGGATCAAATGATAAAAAGTTTCTTTTTCACTCAATGGTTGGTCCAGATTTGGAAAGCATTGCCTGCAATTGTAGTGGAAGAATTCAAAAGAGAATTAAATGATTATTTAAATACCAACAATGGGCATGGTGCAGGAGCATAGACAGGGGATTGGCACTAAATTAAAATGACTTTCCAGCCTTTCCCCAATTCTTCGAATCAGAGAATCCCTGCAGTGTGGAAGCAGACCATTCAGCCCACTGAGTCAGCACTGAAGAGCATCCCAACCAGACTCAACCCCTTTCCTCTTCCTGTAACCCTGTAATTCCCATGGCCAATCCACCTAACTTGCACATCTTTGGACTGTAGGAGGAAACCAGAGCACCCAGAAGAAACCCATACAGACATTGGGAGAACATACAAAAGCTGCAAAGTCACCCCAGTGCGGAATCGAGCCCAGGTCTCTGGTGCTGTAAGGTAGCAATGCTAACCAGTGAACTACCATATTTTGTTCAGCCTTCATAAATAATTATTAATGTCTTGGCATTATACCTGCAGCCCGTGGCTTTACAAGTTATCATATCCTTGTTGTCTTTGCACTGTCTCTTTGTACAGTTTATAATGATAATGCTCTGTGATAACTCCTTTTCATAGATTCTTCAATCCACTCCTATGGAGTCTGTGATCCTATCCTTCTATCTGGAATTGTCCTCTTCATTGTAGTTGGTCCTTTAGTGTTGCACTGCAATTTTCTCCATTCTCAGAATTGAGTTTTCCAGGGTTCCATGGACTGTTCTCCTGATAAATCTCCCGGATAATTAGTGAGCAAACTACGAAGATTGATTACGTCCCAACTCCCAAAGTGACTAAACAATACAGTCCAGATTGAACATGGTCCAATTCCCAAACAAACACCTCCACGGCAACCCAATTGACCTTATAATCCATGGACTATACCTACGTGACCTGCTGGACTGACTGGCCCAATCCCCAGACTGCAAGGATACAGATCTCTGGAATCTGGCAGGACAGAGTATTAGCCTGACTGTGGCCATCCCCCATAGGATAGAATTTAAGAATAGGGAGGCTTTATAGAATCATAGAAACAGACTCTTCAGTCCAAACCATCCATGCCGACCAGATATCCCAACCCAACCTAGTCCCACATGCCAGCACCCAGCCCATATCCCTCCAAACCCTTCCTATTCATATACCCATCCAAATGCCTCTTAAATGTTTCAATTGTACCAGCCTCCATCACACCCTCTGGCAGCTCATTCCATAGACGTACCACCCTCTGTGTGAAAAAGTTGCCCCTTAGGTCTCTTTTATATCTTTTCCCTCTCAACCTAAACCTATGCCCTCTAGTTCTGGACTCCCCTACCCCAGGGAAAAGACTTTGTCCATTTATCCTATCCATGCCCCTCATAATTTTGCAAACCTCTATGAGGTTACCCCTCAGCCTCCGATGCTCCAGGAAAAACAGCCCCAGCCTGTTCAGCCTCTCCCTGTAGCTCAGATCCTCTAACCCTGGCAACATTCTTGTAAATCTTTTCTGAACCCTTTCAAGTTTCACAACATCTTTCTGATAGGAAGGAGACCAGAATTGCACACAATATTCCAACAATGGCCTAACCAATGTCTTGTACAGCCGCAACATGACCTCCCAACTCCTGTACTCGATACTCTGACCAAGAAAGGAAAGTATACCAAACACCCTCTTCACTATCCTATCTACCTGCGACTCCACTTTCAAGGACCTATGAACCTGCACTCCAAGGTCTCTTTGTTCAGCCACACTCCCGAGGACCTTACCATTAAGAGTATAAGTCCTGCTAAGATTTGTTTTCCCAAAATGCAGCACCTTGCATTTATCTGAATTAAACTCCATCTGCCACTTCTCAACTCACTGGCCCATCTGGTCAAGATCCTGTTGTAATCTGAGGTAACCCTCTTCGCCGTCCACTACACCTCCAATTTTGGTGTCATCTGCGAACTTACTAACTGTACCTCTTATGCTCGCATCCAAATCATTTATGTAAATGACAAAAAGTAGAGAGCCCAGCACCGATCCTTGTGGCACTCCACTGGTCACAGGCCTCCAGTCTGAAAACCAACCCTCCACCACCACCCTCCGTCTTCTACCTTTGAGCCAGTTCTGTATCCTTATGCTGGACTGCATGAAATATTTGTTAGGTCACAGCTAGAGTATTGCATGCAGTCCTGGCATCCACATTGTAGGAGTGATGTGATAGCACTGAAGAAAGTGCAAGGAGGTTTACCAGGATGTTGCCTGGAGAGTTTTAGTTATGAAGAAATTTTGGACAAACTGGAGTTGTTTTCCTTGGACCAGAGGGGATTGAGAGTGGACATAACTGAGATCTGTAAAATGATGAAGAGCATAAATAGGGTAGACAAGAAAAAACCTTGGGTTACGTGGTGGTTCAGTGGTTAGTATTGCTGCCTCACGGTGCCAGGAACCCAGGTTTGATTCCATCCTGAGGTGACTCTCTGTGTGGAGCTTGCACATTCTCCCGGTGTCTGTGAGGCTTCTCCTTTGTGGTCTGGTTTCCTCCCACAGTCCAAAGGTATGCAGGTCAGGTGGATTGACCATGATCACTTGCCCATAATATCCAGTGATGTGTACGTTAAGTGGATTAGCCATGGGATATGTAGGGATGAGGTGGGTATGGGTGGGATGCTCTTTCGAGGGTTGATGTGAACTCATTAGGCTGACTGTTGGGCCTCTATGATTTTCTCCTTGATGGAAGCTTCAATGACCGGGGTGGGGCTGCATAGCTTTAAGGTCAGGGGCAGCAGGTTTGGATGTGATTTGAGGAAAAACACTTTCACCCAGAGGGTGGTGGGAATCTGGAATTTATTGCCAGTGAGGTTGGTGGAGGCAGAAACCCTCATAACATTTAAGAAATATTGTGATGTGCACTTGCAATGCCAAAGCCTACAAGGCTATGGGCCAAGTGCTGGAAAATGGGATGAGAATAGTTCGGCGATTATTTTTAACTGAACTGGACAAGATGGGCCAAAGGGCCTTTTACTGTGCTTTCGATCTCAAAGACCCTCTGACAAACCACCTGCCTGTCTCTCTGACCTAGAAAGCAACGCAAGCCAGTAATACTGGCAGCTTCCAAATAAGCGAAAAGTGAATGAGCGTTAAGAGCCATAAAGACGCATCAAGGATAGATGCTCGTGTAGACAAAGTCACCTAGGGGAGCATACAAATTATAGGTGCCTCTGAACACTAGAGCAAAGTGTTAAAGGTGTGAAGTGGGAAGAGAGTTGGACCAAGAGCTGGTAATATGATATGATGAGGCTGGTGGCTTGCTGCTGCTGACTGACATGAGGGAAGGGTTGAGGAGGCTGGTAATTAAGGAGTATGCAGGGGCTGTACTGTGAAAATGTCATTTGAAGGCCAGCACAAGCATTCAATAAACTACAGCCTTCAGGTACCTACTCCTATTTATACATGGGGATTTGCAGTTTCTAGTTTCTCAAAGAATGGCATATAAATGAGACGATTAAGTTCATAATGAATACAAATGTGTGGAAAGAAGGAAGTCACAGCTCAATAGTGAAATTCTGAAATCAAGATTAAGGGGAAAAATCAACTCTGAAGTGCTGATTTTCCATTCTTGCCATACATTCTCAACTTTTAAAATCATGCCCCTGCCACAACTTCTGCCCATTGTATATCTTTGGGTGAGTATTTTCTTCCTGAGCTTTCCTCAGATGTAGACAATGGACTGAAGCTAAGGAATGAAGGATCAGCTACAATTTTATGAAATGACACAACAGGTTTCAGAAACCAAATAGTCAACTCCTGCGCCTGTTTCTTATAATCTTACCATTTCTTGTTTTGGTTGGACAATGAACTAATGTGTTCCAAATACTCCAATCTAAATAGGAAATAGTTGGAGATTAACTATGGTTTACAATCAAATTGGGTGGTGGGATTAACATTGTGGTTAAACGTATTTATTTTCTGTTAATCAACATTAATCAAGTTACCACTTTTAAAAGTTTACATGAGCTATTTTAATGTGGATTATTTTCTTTCAAAAAGGTTTAAAATTCTGCCCAGGTTGCATGTTTTGCATTTATTGATGTAAAATATGTTTGATCAGGAGAAGTTGTTGCAGTGGAGGGAAGAACATTACTTTTGAAACAGATCTAATTCTGAATGTAATTTGCATTGACTTCGGCAAAATACTTCAGCGTGATTTTGCTTTAATGATGCGATTGTAAGGTAAACAAAAATGGCTCAGATACTTGTGAATCATTATTATTGTTGATTTTGATGAGTTGGAATAATAATACCTGGTAATTGCTTCTGACAAGCAGATTCGCTCAGCAGACCCTAGAAAATAAACAGTGCCAGCTGTGATGAAGGTTTTTGGTATATAGTTATTATTTGGAAGCTTGGGTTCTAAAGTGGACCATGTTTAGCTTTAAGTTTCATTTATATTTCTATTATTATTGTAAGACAGGGACAGAGTTTTTGCTTAATTCTTGAGTTCTGAGTGTTTATGGATTGTCTGGAAATGTGTCAACATGCATGTTATGTTAAAGAAAAATAACTGTTGAGATGAATTTTTCAGTCTTTTAGAACAACCATGCTAGAAGACAGGAAATAAATGAGTTATTGCCTAGCAACAAGGTGTCCTATGACACAGGGAGAAAGAGACAGAAACATGTTTCCTTCTGGAAAGAAAGACAGAACCTTCCAGAAGATCTGTGGGTTTTGCAAGTTTCTTTCAGTTTATCAGTCACCAAAACAGTTAGGGCAGTAGAAAAGAAGGCCTGAGTGTCTTATAAGTTATTAAGAGAAAGGCCCCAGAACCAGAAGGCTTTATGGTGTTAAAGAGTAAGGCATCCTCAAAAGTTCTTGAATGCATCAGTTGAAGGAACATTTATTAGGGGAGTATGTAAGCTGTCTTGAAATTTGTTTATGAAGCCTAAAAAAATTGCAAACATAAACCAGGTTCCACTCAGGGATCTGGCTTGTCCTAAATCAACGTGTGTGTGTGTGTGTGTGTGTGCACGCGCGCGCGCGCGGGTGGGGGGGGGGGGGGGGGGTGAGGGAGGTGGGTGGGTTTGGGCTTTTAATATAACTTTGTTGAAGAGGTCTAGCTGATGAGCTACAACTAATTGTGAAGGACATCCACTTGAGTTGAAAAGAATGAAAGAGTAAAAGGCATATCTGATACTAATGACAAAAGTAACATAAAGTTTGGGGTGTAAAGCCTGTATGTTGGTAAGTGTAAGGTGAAAGTTGCATCATTTTGGTGTAGAATATAGTTGTTTTTGCAGTAAAGAGGGAGTAGGAGGAATCATCCTTACAAAGAAAAGCACAGCTGCTGGTACAACTCACAGAGCATCAAGCTCTTCAGGCTCTCTTCACAGAGCAGAAATTTCAAAGGTTGTGCCTTTCATCATGAGATATCCGTACTACTAGATATTCTTGGGAAAGGTATAACAAACTGACTGGTTTTGAGTAGAGTATTGAACTGAGAAGTTTTTAAACATAGAGAAAAATGGTATTGTTATGACAGTGGAATGAGTGCATTGTGAATGTAAATGTTTTCATACAATCAAACAAAAGCTTGTCTTCCAGTCATTTTTCCACATTAAACAATTCCACTAAACAATCAACAAGTCTTTTAAGTATTGAAAATAACTGTGAAGTGCTGGTTGATTTTGAAGTCCAGAGAAATTGTACCTTGATCATGACAGGTGGCTATATCAAAGACAAATTATTTAACAGCCATGAAAGTGATGATTTTAATTTTCCTTAATCATCTGATCCTGCTGCAAATCAATATCAACGAATCATTTTCTTGTTGATGAATGATGAGGAGTAGAGGAATAGGTTTGCATTTCAGCATTCTTTATCTCAGTGTAGAACTCCAATCTACCACCGTATGAACCTACAAAGCTACATTTGCATTCTTAAACATACTGTTAAGTCTAGAATTTGTTCATGGTGGCACAGGCAGGTCATTATGTTGCTGGTATATGCTCTGTCTGCTCAATATTTTGTTGAATCACAGTTGAATAACACAGTTCTGAATTCAGTATATTTACTTAAATCTAACATCTTTGTCCAATGTGTTTATGTTTCACATAATTTATATGATATACAATATATAATGATAAACAACGCAATACTTTCTCTGATGGGGAGTCCAGGGTATACTGATAATATTGCTAATGCCAGGATATGGGAATGTATGCTTGAATCCTATCATGGTTAATGGAAAAATTAAAAGTTCATCTAAAGGCGACCATGTGACTACTGTTGATTTTTACATTGGGTTCATTAACGTTCTTTAGGTAAGGAATTGTGTCATCCTTATCTATTCTGGCCTACATGTGACTCCAGACCCACAACTGTGTGGCTGACTTTCAACTGCCCTGTGAGCAATTAGGGCTGGGTGATACATGCTGATCTAACCAGTTACCCTCTGACTCTGTGAATGAGCAATAAAAAAGCAGCAAGGGATGTAATTTTAGAAAAGCCTTTCTGAATCTCATTGCTGTTGGGAATTCTAATTCACCCAGATGCTGAGGTAATATTCAGAAGCAATAACATGAAACGTGCTGGTTTAATGGCAATTCCATCTGCTGAGATATCCTTCACGACATTCACAAAAAAAAGGCATTGTTGCAGAGAAATATCAAGCCCTCTTTCATCCATGCCCTTACATGGACTTGCTTCCTTCTCTGAGTGAATAGGGAAGGCCACCAGCATCTCAGTCACAGCCTCAGCAAATGCACAGCAGAACAGAGAGTCTGAGTTCAGCAGCCCAGTGTCTTTTGTCATTAACGTCTGGGACGACCTGGACAATGCTGTCCGTGCCATTGTTGGGAAAACAACTGATGTTTTGATGGCAGTGGGAATGAAATTGGCTCAAAGTCAGAAAGCAGAGAGTAGTCGTGTATTGTTTTTCACAGTGAAGAGAGGTAGGCAGAGGCATTCCACAGGAGGCAATATGAGGACCACTGTTCTTTTTGATATATATTTTTGACCTGAACTTGAGCAACATTTCAGAGTTTGCAGGTAAATCAAAACGTGGAAATGCAATAAACAAACAGGAGGATGGTAACAGATTCACGAATACAGAGACAGGCTGGTGAAATGGGCAGATGAAATTTAATGTAAAGACATGTGAAAGAGTGCATTTCGGTTGAGAAATATCCTGGGGTAAAAATACCTGGAAGGCGATAGTGTAAGATATTACACCTTTTTATGTTTAGACGATGGACTGAAAATGTGAGTAAAAATGACAAAATGATTCTGCGGAAGGGTCACTGGACCTGAAATGTTAACTGTACTTTCTCTCCACAGATGCTGCAAGAGGTGCTCAGCCTTTCCATCAATTTTTTTTTAGATTACTTACAGTGTGGAAACAGGCCCTTCGGTCCAACAAGTCCACACCGACCCGCCGAAGCGCAACCCACCCATACCCCTACATTTACCCCTTACCTAACACTACGGGCAATTTAGCATGGCCAATTCACCTGACCCGCACATCTTTGGGTTGTGGGAGGAAACCGGAGCACCCGGAGGAAACCCACGCAGACACGGGGAGAACGTGCAAACTCCACACAGTCGCCTGAGGCGGGAATTGAACCCAGGTCTCTGGTGCTGTGAAGCAGCAGTGCTAACCACTGTGCCACCGTGCCACCCATTTTTTTTTTTATTTTTATAATGAAACTCCATTTCATTATAAAAATTTCTGTTTTTGTTTTTGATTTCTAGTGTCTGCAGTTCTTTGGTTTTATGACAAGTTGAGAAAGCTGTTCAAAAGAAATGTTTAAGATCCTTAGCTTCATAAATAGAGACTAAGGCCTGGATTTTTAGTCCCCTCCACACCCCAGGTCATGTTAACACATGGGCTGCTTTCAGCAAAGCCAACCCATTCTCATCTACAATTAGCAGCTTTTCCTTCTACCTGGCTTCCCATTATTCATCCATTTTTTTCTGTCTAACTGTCTTTCTCTCCCGCTGGACACTATCTCTATCACTTACTCCTTTCCCTTCCCCAACCCTGTTTTCAGCATATATATACCAACTTTCCCTTGCAACCATCAGTCCTGAAGAAAGGTCAATGGACCTAAAACATTAACTCTGTTTGCTCTCCACAAATGCTGCCAGGCCTCTGAGTTTAGGCAAAAGTGAGAACTGAAGATGCTGGAGATTAGAGTCAAGATTAGAGTGGTGCTGGAAAAGCACAACAGGTCAGGCAGCATCTGAGGAGCAGGATAATCGACGTTTTGGGCAGGAGCCCTTTATCAGCCCTTCATCTCAGACCTCTGAATTTCTCCAGCAATTTCTGATTTTGCTGATGAATTTTTCAGGTTGCAGGGTTTCCCTTGCCACCATTGGCAAAGCCTCCACTGCTAGTAATAGCTGCCTCTACTTGATTGGTTATCAGTTTGTAGTCCGGATGACGCCAGAATTTACAGCGAACCAGACTGGGATTGCAAGCAGTCCTGAAAGACGAGGACAAGGGAAGTGTGGAGGTTTTATGATGGCTGTGTTGGGGAGTTGAGGTGCTGAGGTATGGGTGAAGGGATGGCTTGAAGTGTTGGGGTGGAGGCTACAGAAGGAAGGAAGCACTCATAGGGGCTAGATATTGGAGGGTGGAAAGAGAAGGTGCCCTTCCTTTCTTACCACCTGAAGCTTGAGCAGGGTCATCTTACACGATTCTCCCATTCCTGAAATCCTCCCAACAGCCTGACAAATTGAAGTTGGGTAAGGGTGAACTAAGTTCTCAATTGGGAAAAGTGTTGGCCAACTTAATCCTTGCCAGTCACCTTGCAAAGTACTTGCGAAGTCATGGAGAATGGGGAACCTGGTGTGATGACCATGTGAGGAATTTTATAGGCTTCCCCACAATGCATCCAAGATCTATTCCCCACTCTCCTCCCTCTCAATAAAAATACCACCATATGCAAACATACTGTCAAGGGAAAATAAAATTCTGCTCATAGACCAAATGCGCAATAACGCAATGCTAACTCGTTATAAATCACTGATTAGGCCCCAGCAGGAGTTTTGTGTTCAATATGGCAGGATCACATTTCATGACAGACACCAAAGATTAAAAAGGGCGCAGAAGAGATGACACTTTGGATTAAGAACTTCAATTATGTAAAGAAACTGGAGAACCTGAGCTTATTCTCTGCTGAGCAGAGAAGGCTGAGGAGATTTCATTGAGATCTTCAAAATCATGATTATTTTTATTAACATAAATAAGGTAAGTTGTTTTCAGTCAAGGCAGTCACAAACAAAGACATAGATTTGCTGCTATTGTAAAGCTTTGGTGAGGTCACACTTAGAGCATTGCAGACAGTTCTGGTCACCACACTACAGGAAGGATGTGGAAGCTTTGGCGAGGATGCAGAAGATGTTTACCAGGATGTCACCTGGATTAGATGGTATGAGCTATAAGGAGAAGCTAGAAAGACTTAGGTTGTTTTCTCTGGAGCAGTAGAGGCTGAGGGGAGTTTTGATAGCAGTCTGTAAGATTATGAGGTGCACAGATAGGGTTAACGGTCAGAATCTTTTTCCCAAATATCTAATATTAGAGGGCATGGATTTAAGGTGGGGACGGGGGAGTTTAAAGGAGATGTAAGGGGCAAGTTTTTTTTCACACAGAGTGGTAGGAGTCTGAACGCACTGCTTGGGGTGGTGATGGTGGAGGCAGATACTAATAGGGTGTTTAAAGGGCTTTTAGATAAGCACATGAATATTCAAGAATTGGAGGGATATGGACTAAGGGTAGGCAAAAGGGATTAGTTTAATTTGGTGTCATTTTTGGCACAAAACTGTGGGCCAAAGGGCCCATTCCTGTGCTGTACAATTCTATGTTCTACTTTCTAAAGAGGACAAGAATTGACATAATAAGATATACTCTATGCAGCAAGTTTTGCTTTAAAATACACAGCCTGGAAACAAAGTTTCCAGTTAAATAAAATTTAAGGAAATAAATTCAATAAGAACTTCCAAACATAATTTGGATAAGTACCTGAAGAAGAGAAGTTTTCAAGGCTCTGGGCAATGGATGACTTCGATGTCTCCTTTAAAGAGCTGGCACAGACGGAATATTCTTCTTCAATGCCATTTCATTCCCGAATTCTGGAAGGACACAATGATTAAAGCACAATCTGATATGGCAGGATCATCAAGCAAACCAGCTCAGAAATACAGGGCCAGCTCAATCCCATGGACGCTCACAGTCAACCACCCCACTTACCCCTCTCAGTGTGAATAACCTTCACAGAGAACCCGTATACACATAATGGTCAAACTAGAATCATCAGCGTACAAACCAGGAACAAAAAAATTGTCTCTGGCAACTTAAAGAGACAAGGGCATTGGCAGGTGGAAGAGAAAACTGGCAAAGCAGAATAGACTCAGGCTTCTGATGGAAGTAAAACAAAATAAGACAATATGCAGGGTGCAGATCATCAGATAAAAATAAGCAAAGGGAGCTGGAGACAGGTGCTCTGAGTGAAATTACAACATTTAAAAGGCACCTGGATGGATATATGAATAGGAAGGGTTTAGAGGGTTATGGGCCAAGGTTGGCAAATGGAACGAGATGAGGTTAGGATACCTGGACGAGTTGGACCAATGCATCTGTTTCCATGCTGTACATCTCTATGACTCTATGAGTAGAAGTGGGACTGTGAAATTGGGTGTCAAATATTGTCTTTCAAACAACACAGACATTTGTAGCCACTGGTCATAACATGGGCTTTAACATCTTCAGGATTTCCTCTTCCTTTCTCTCTGGCAATTGTATTTTGTGCCTTGGAGATGTGCAGAGATGGCACACCTGGTTCTGAAGCTGAACAGAAATTTATTGCAGATGCTTTTGAAAAATGTCCCTAACGTGAAGCTTCCAAAGTACTTTCAGCCTCCCTTTCTCTATTGGAATCATTGTAACAGAATTGACTAATAATACACAGGACTGAGAATAATCTGCCAACATGTATGAAGAAATATCAAACATTTGAACGTAATAACTGGAAATGAGGATCATGTTTCTGGAGACCAGGGATGGGAGAAGGAATGAGTGTTCGTAATGAGGACCCAAGATCATGATAATGGAGGGGTAGGTAGGATCAGAGGTGCGGTTTTGCTTACTCAGTAAAATGAAGAGTGAAAATTATAACCTAGACCACAGAGGTGGCATCAGCTTTGTACCCTCACCTTGGTAATAATAATCCGCATACAGGGGAGAAAAGAGATGGCAAATGAACACTCTTAAGTGAGTAAGTAAAAGAAAAGGGCAGATTGGTGAAGAGGGAAAATGAATGGAAGAAATCTTCATGCGAACATACAATCTAGGAGCAGATGTGGGCCATTCAGCCCCTCAAGCCTATTCTGCCATTCAATAAAATCGTGGTCAATTTGCTTGTAGTTTGAATTCCACATTTGCCTTTAGCCCCTATAATCTTTGGTACCCCTGTCTAACAGATCTGTATCTACCTCCGCCTTGAAAATATTTAATCAACCCACCTCCAGATGGGGTGATTAAATGTGTGCAAGAGGGTTTTCTGACACAGTAGGTAGACAGGCAAACAAGGGCCAATGCCATATTGGATTTGGTACTGGAGAATGAACCCGAGCAGGTGTTAGATTTGGAGATAGGTGAGCACTTTGTCGACAGTTATCACAATTCGGTTTTGTTTACAACAGCAATGGGCAGGGATAGGTATATGCCACAAGGAAACAGGTATAACTGGGGAAAAGAAATTATGATGCGATTAGGCAAGATTTAGGATGCATAGAATGGGATGGAAACTCTTGAAATGTGAAGCTCATTCAAGGATCAGCTACTATGGATCCTTGATAAGTGTATACCTATTATGCAGGGAGGTAGTTGTCGAAAGAGGGAGCCATAGTTTACTGAAGAAGTTGAATTACTGGTCAAGAGGAAGAAGAAGGCTTATATGAGGATGAGGTATGAAGGCTTAGTTAAGGGGATTGAGAGTTATAAGTTAGCCAGAAAAGATCAAAAGAGAGAGCTAAGAAGAACCAGGAGAGAACATGAGGTGTTGTTGGTGGATAGGATCAAGGAAAACCCTAAGGCCTTCTATAGGTATCTCAGGAATAAAAGATTGACTAGAGTAAGAGTAGGGCCAATCAAAGATAGGAGTGGGAAGTTGTGTGTGGAATTTGAGGACCTAGGGGAAGCACTTAATGAATACTTTTCATAATATTCACATTGGAAAAGGGCAATGTTAGTGAGAATACGGAGATACAGGCTACTAGATTAAATGGGATTGTGGTTGACAAAGAGGAGGCTTTAGCAAATGTGGAAGATCTGAAAATAGATAAGACGCCTGGGCTGGATGGGATTTATTTTCAGATTCTCTGGGAAGCCAGGGAGGATATTGTAGAGCCTTGGGCTTTGATTTTTATGTCCTCATTGTTGACAGGAGTAGTGCCAGAAGACTAGAGGATAGCAAATGTTGTTCCCTTGATCAAGAAGGGGAGTAGGGACAACCCAGTGAGACTTACTTCGGTTGTGGGTAAGGTGTTGGAAAAGGTTATAAGAGCTAGGATTTATAATCATCTGGAAAGGAATAATTTGATTAGGGATGGTCAATACGGTTTTGTGAAGGATAGATCGTGCCTCACCAATCTTTTTGAGGTCTTCGAGAAGGTGATAAAACATGTGCAGAAGAAAAAGCGGTTGATGTGGTGTATATGGATTTCAGTCAGGCATTTGATAGTGTTCCACACAGTAGGCTATTGCACAGAATGCGGAATTTCAGGATTGAGGGTGATTTAGCAGTTTGGATCAGAAATTGGCTAGCTGAAAGAAGACAGAGGGAGGTGGTTGATGGGAAATGTTCATCCTGGAGGTCAGTTACCAGTGGTGTGCTGCAAGGTTCTGTTTTGGGGCCACTGCTGTTTGTCATTTTAATAAATGATCTGGATGTGGGCATAGAAGGATGAGTTAGTAAATTTGCGGATGACACTAAAGTAGGCAGAGTTGTGGATAGTGCAGAAAGATGTTATGGGTTACAGAGGGACATAGATAAGATGCAGAGCTGAACTGAAAAGTGGCAAATGGAGTTTAATGCAGAAAAGAGTGAGGTAGTTTACTTTGGAAGAAGTAACAGGAGTCAGAGTACTGGGCTAATGGTAAAATTCTTGGCAGTGTCAATGAACTGAGAGATCACGTTCCACGTGCATAAATCCCTGAAAGTTGCCACTCAGGTTGATAGGGTTGTTAAGAAGGCATATAGTGTGTTGGAGTTTATTGGTAGGAGGATTGAGCTTCAGAGCCATGAGGTCATGCTTCAGTTGTACAAGACACTGGTAAGATCGTACCTGCTGTATTCCACACAGTTCTGGTCACTGCATTATTGGAAGGATGTGGAAGCTTTGAAAAGATTTCATAGGAGGTTTACTAGGATTTGCCTGGTATGGAAGGAAGGTCTTATGAGGAAAAGGCTGAGGGAGCTGAGGCAGTTTTTGTTGGAGAGAGGAAGGTTGCGAGGTGACTTAATCAAGACATGTAAGATAATCAAAGGGTTAGATAGGGTGGACAGTGAAAGCCTTTTTCTTCAGATGGTGATGGCTGTTTTGAAGGGACATAGCTTTAAATTGAGGGATGATAGATTTAGGACAGATATCAGGGGTAGTTTCTTGACTCAGAGAGTATTAGGGGCATAGAATGGCCTGCCTGCAATAGGAATAGACTCACCCTGTTAAGGGCATTTAAATGGGCATTGGATATATGCATGGATAATAATGGAGCGGTTAATCAAATTAATTTCACAGTTTGGCGCAACATCGAAGGCCGAAGGGCTTGCACAGCGTTGAAACACTCCAAATTCTATGTTCTCCACTGCCTTCTCAGCCAGATTCACAGTGTGGGTTCCTAGAAATAAGAAAATACTTTGTTATGTTAAAGTAATTTCTGCTCTGGTACCAGAGCAGCTGATTATACAGCTTCTATCACTTGTGGTTAATTGGGGTGCAGCACTAAAGGAAGTACGGTCAATTTAATGTGGTAGTAGGAGGCTATTTTGAAATTGGAAAAACAAAACAAAAATTCTGAAAAATAACTAATTGTGGGAGACTAATTGTCAAAACACTTTGAAATGGTGGATGAAATTATGTGTTTATCACATGAAGATTGGCCACCTGGAAAGTCATTGGCCCCAGTAGAACTATTTTGCAGTATGAGTCACTGCTCGGATACGGAATGTAATCCCCTAGCCTTTCCAGTAATTCATATCTTAACAAATAGACCATCAACAAGGCCATGAGAGTTCAATTTCAGCACATTGAGTGAATCCTTGAAATGAAATGTGACTGCGATTGTGATTTGCTTGACTAGGTGGTGGTGAAGAATTTCAAGCCTTGCCCTGAGGTAAAGGTGGGAGTGGGGGCCATTTAATCAGGCCAGAGGTGACAATCAATGCATCATTTTGCCAGCGCTGGTGTTCATCCAGCAGCGAGTGAGGGGGTGTTTGAAAAGGGCATCCTGGTAGAGTCCCTTGTCCAAAGCGATTCAGTGTGTTTCGATTGGCGAGACATTGGAAAGGAAGAACTCACAAACAGCCATAACCTGCTCTTTCTTCTTTTCTCACCCCTTACCCCCACCCACAGCCCAATATCATATGCCTATGACCTGGGACATTTAGTGATCCCGGTCATTAGGTAGGTGCATTATGGCCAGTACCACCATTTCACCTGTCAGCCACAGGTTTGACAGCATTGATGTCAAGGGAGTGAGATTTCTGCATCTGGGAACCTTGATCCATGTGTAGACTCACTGCTATCCATTTTTAACAGGAAAATGATGTGACAAGCCTTCCTAAAAGGAGGTAACAATGGATAAGAGCCTCGTCACTTCTGTATTCTTTGATAATTTGATTAATTAGATGATATTATTCTTTATATTATTCTGGGAACTGGCCCATGAACACTAACCTTGATTGCTTTGGATGAAGCCAACAAAATAACAAAACTGAGAAATTCCAGAAAGAGCTGAGGCTTTGAGCTATATCAGACACCGAGCCAGCATGGACTCGATGGGTCAAAGGGTCTGTTTCTATGTTGTATGACTCACTGATTTCTGTGTGTTAAAAATCCTGTGCATTCTGAGATGGTTTAAAGTACTGTAAATAAATATGTTGTAGATTTAGTACGTATCATCTTTGCATTGCTGTGAGATAAATTACGCATCTGAATTATTTAGCAATATACAAATACATGATAGCTTTATTAAATACTTTTTTTAATTCTATATCTATAATTACAAAATCAAAGCTCAATTATGACTAATATCATCCCATCCATGCACTGCTCAAATATCTGTGTGTGTGGAACTGTGTCTGAGGATGTGCACTCAATTGCATGAGTATGTATTTGCAATTGTGTGTGAGTATTTAAATATGCATGTGTTTGTACGTGCATGCTTGTATGAATGCATAAGCGTGTATATGCTTGCAATTGTAAGAATTGGTGAATGTATTTGTGTGTTTGTATTAGTGTCTGATTATGCATGTGACTGTGAGTGTGTGTTTGTGATTGTCTTTATGCACATACACAAAACATCATCTTTTTGGAAACTGAAACTACTGAGTCCCCTTGAGTAGAATATAACCTAAATAAAAAGCTAATCAATGAAGAAAGTTGGAGTGCATTATTTTCTATGTGGAGCCAAATCAATAATATTCTACCAATGTGTCATTGGCTTCTAACAGCTGTTTAACTGAAAATAAGAGTTTACACAGTGAAAAGTACAGTTTTAGTCAATTACTTTCTTTTAAATGCTTTTCTTAACCACTAAGTATAGAGAAGAACAAAATTGCACTTATTCTGGAATCATACAGCACAGGAGATCTTTTGATCTTTATTGTCAATGCTAATTAATTTTCTTTTACAATTTATATCTAACTCCTTTTTGTTAGCTGTTGTGGATTATACTGCAACTACCATTTCAGGAAGTGCATTTCCAGGTCATAACAAAACTACATTTTTAAAAACTGTTTCCTCACTTAACTCTGAGCTTGAATCAGTGTCAAACCTCCTAATGAAGAAAACAATTTCTCCCCATTTACTCCTCCATTTAACTTCACATCACTCTTTTAGTCCAGTAACTATTTTCCTCTAAAACAAAATCCTAAATTCTCAATCCTCTTCACAGCCCTCATCCTTTCTTATTTTCTGTGAGGACTCAATGTCCTCACAAAGGCAGTGACAAAATGTCCAACGTGGATGCTCAGAATTGGATTCAATGCTCCAGCCTAAGATATAACCTATGATTTATCATGGTTTATCACCAGTTCTTTACTTTGTATTCTGCTCTATTTTTAAAAAGAACCAAGGACCCCACATAACTTTAATTCCATTCTACTCTTGCACTGCTCAAAGGTAAGCCCCTGACTCATCGTCTGCTGATGCTCCATTTTGAGTCACTTTCTTTAGCAGTTATTCTCAGCAGTGATTTTAGATTCATCGAGTCATAGAGTTCTACAGCACGGAGATAGGTGTTTTGGTCCATGTCGATCAAAATGTCCATCCATGCTAACCCCATTTCCCTGCACTTGCCTATATCCTTCTGATCCTTTCCTATCCATGTATTTGTCCAAATGCCTTTTAAATGTTGCTAATGTACATTCCCTGAACCACTTCCACTGGCAGCTCATTCCATGTGCGTACCTTCCTCTGTGTAAAAAAAGTTACCCCTCAGATTCTCTTTCATTTTTTCCTCTCTAACCTTAAACAGATGCCGTCTCATCCTTGATTCCCAACTCTGGAAAAAAGGCTGAGTGCATTCACCTTATCAATGTCTCTCATGATCTTATACACCTCTGTAAGGTCCCTCCTCAGTCTCTTATGCTTTCAGGAAAAAGCCCACGCATGTCCAACCCCTCCCTATAACCCAGACCACACTGACTCCAGGCAACATCCCTGTAAATTTTTTCTGCACTTTTTTCAGTTGAATAACATCGTTTGTATAACAAAGTGACCAAAACTGAACATAATACTCCAAGTGCAGTTTCAACAATGTCTTCTATAACTGCAACATCACTTCCCAACTTCTATACTTAATGCCCTGATTGATGAAGGCCAGTGTGCCAAAAGCCTTCTACACTGCCCTGTCTACCTGTGCCTCCACTTTCAGAGCACTGTGAACCTGAACTCCAAGATCCTTCTGTTCCATTACACTCCTTAAGACCATTCACCATGAAAATCCTACCTTGATTTGAATTCCCAAATGAAGACCTCACACTTCTCTATATTAAACACCAATTGCCACTTCTCTGGATGGCCAAAGTCCTGCTGCAGTTTCTGATAACCTTCCTCACTGTCCATGCTACCACCTATTTTAGTGTCATTGGCAAACTTACTAATCATGCCTTGTACATTCTCATCCAAATCATTGATATAGATAACAAAGAGTAGTGGGCCCAGCACCTACCCCTGAGGCACTCCAGTATTCACAGGCCTCCAATCCGACAAGCATCCTTCCACTATTACCCTCTGCTTCCTACCATCAAGCCAATTTTGTATCCAATTAGCTCAGTTTTCTTGATGCTGGTTTGGAATGCAAAGTGACATTATCAGCATGGGCTTCATTTCCTATAGTGGCTGAGGTTGCTATGAATGTCTTACCTTCTCACCATTGTCCATCAACTGCGGCAGGAGCTGGTGGAGGCTCATATTGACTACATCTGTAGGAAGCTGAAAATGTGTTGCTGGTAAAGCACAGCAGGTCAGGCAGCATCCAAAGAGCAGGAGAATCGATGTTTCGGGCATGAGCCCTTCTTCAGAAATGAGGAAAGTGTATCCAGCAGGCTAAGGTAAAAGGTAGGGAGGAGGGACTTGGGGGACGGGCATTGGAAATGTGATAGGTGGAAGGAGGTCAAGGTGAGGGTGATCGGCCGGAGTGTGAGTGGGGGGCGGAGAGGTCAGGAAGAAGATTGCATTTTAGGAAGGCGGTGCTGAGTTCGAGGGATTTGACTGAGATAAGGTGGGGGGAGGGGAAATGAGGAAACTGGAGAAATCTAGGTCATCCCTTGTGGTTGGAGGGTTCCTAGGCGGAAGATGAGGCGCTCTTTCTCCAGCCGTTGTGTTGCCATGGTCTGGTGATGGAGGAGTCCAAGGACCTGCATGTCCTTGGCAGAGTGGGAGGGGGAGTTGAAGTGTTGAGCCACAGGGTGGTTGGGTTGGTTTGTCTGGGTGTCCCAGAAGTGTTCCCTGAAACATTCCACAAGTAGGCGGCCTGTCTCCCCAATATAGAGGAGACCACATCGGGTGCAGCGGATGCAGTAAATGATGTATGTGGATGTGCAGGTGAATTTATGGTGGATATGGAAGGATCCCTTGGGGCCTTGGAGGGAAGTAAGGGGGGAGGTGTGAGCGCAAGTTTTGCATTTCTTGCGGTTGCAGGGGAAGGTGCCGGGAGTGGAGGTTGTGTTGGTGGGGGGTATGGACCTGACGAGGGAGTCACGGAGGGAGTGGTCTTTTCGGAACGCTGGTAGGGGAGGGGAGGGAAATATATCTCTGGTGGTGGGGTCCGTTTGGACGTGGTGGAAATGATTGCAAGAAATAGATCTTTGGATGCTGCCTGACCTGCTACGCTTTTCCAGCAACACATTTTCAGCTCTGATCTCCAGCATCTGCAGTCCTCACTTCCTCCTCCTACATCTATAGGAAGTGCTAGGAGTACATAGAACAAAACAGCACAGGAATAGGTTGTTTGGCACCGACTCCATTCCTTATTTAAATCTGCTACTTATTGCCCATACGAGGTTTCCCTCTTTCACCTCCTGTTCATGTGTCTATCAAGATATGCCTTAAATGTTGCTTATGTACATGGTTCCACTACCTCCACTGGCAGTGCATTTCAGGAACCCAGCACTCTTGGTGTGAGAAATTTTCCCTGCACTTCTCCCTTAAACATTCCTCCTCTCACCTTGAATCTGTGCTCTCTTGCAGTTGACCTTTCCACTCTGGGAAAAAAGCCATTGACCACCCCAATCCGCCTATGCCTCTCATCATTTGTAACCCTCTAACAGGTTACCCCTCAGCCTCCAGCTTTCCTGTGAGAACAATCTGAGTTCATGCAACTTCCCCTCATACCTAAACCTTCCAGACCAGGCAAAATCCAGGTAAACCTTCTCTGCATCCTCTCCAAAGCACCAAAGTCCTCCAGGTAGTACGGTGACCAGAACTGCATGCAATATTTCAAAAGTGGCCAAACTAAAGTTTTATACAGCTGTACCATAATTTGTTAACTTGTACGTTCGATGCTTTGGCCAATGAAGGCAAGTATACTATATGCCTTCTTGACCATCTTATCACTTTCAGGGATCTGTGGACTTTCATGCCTCGATCCCTCTATATGATAATATTCTTAAGGTTCTGCCATTTATTGTATAAGTTGCACCTGAATTTAATCTTCCAAAATGCATTTGTCCAGATTAAACTCCATCTGCTATTTCTCTGCCCAAATCCGCAATCTATCTATGTCCTATTGCATCCTTTGACAATCCTCCTCACTATCTGCAACTCAGCTAATTTTGGTGTCATCCACAAACTTACTAATTAGATCACCTACATTTATATATATTACAATCGGCAATGGTCCCAGCACTGATCCCTGTGGAACACCATTTGTTATTGATCTCTATTCTAAAAAGCAACCTTCCACTGCTACTCTCTGTCTTCTATGACTAAGCCAGTTCTCTATCCATCTAGCCTGTATAACCCAGATCCCATGAGACTGTACCTTTTGTACCAGATTGCCATTACTAACTTATCTGCTGCCTTACGAAAGTCCATGTAGACAACCTTCACGGCCCTTCCCTCATCAATCATTCTTGTCATCGCCTCAAAAACTTCAATCAAGTTGGTGAGACAGAACCTTTCTCAATCAAGCCCATGCTGCCTTTCACTAACAAGTCCATTTACTTCCAAATGTGAATAAATCCTGTTTCTCAGTACATTTTCCAAAAGCTTCCCCAACATTGACATCAGGCTCACCGGCCTATAGTTACCCTCTTATCTCTCTTTCCTTCTTCAACAAAAGAACAATACTGGCCATTCTCCAGTGCTCTAGAACCTTGCCTGAGGCCAAAAATGGAGACAAAGATTATCTGTTAAGGCTCCAACTATTTCCTCCCTTACCTTCCACAATAACCTGGGGCAGATCACATCTGGCCCTGGGAACTTGTCTACCTTAGTGCATTTCAGGATACCCAACATTTCCTCTTTCATTATATAGAACTGTCTGAGAGTATTCACTCACCTTTCCCTAACCTCAACATCCCTCACGTTCCTATTTTTGGTGAATACTGATGTAAGATACTCATTAAGGATTTAATTCATTTCCTCTGGCTACACACACAACCTCCTGCCTTTATCCTTAAATGTGCCTTCTCTTTTCCTAGCTATCCTCTTGTTCCTAATATATGTATAGAAACGCCTTAGGATTCTCCTTAAACCTGCTAGCCAAGAGCAATTCAAGGCATCTTTCCTCCTCTTAACTCTACTTTTGAGTTCTTTCCTATCTTCTCTATATCCTTGAAGGACTTGGTCTGTTTTTAGACCTTAGATATGCTTCCTTTTATTTGTTTAAGCTGATAATTGCCCCTGTCATTCAAGGTTTCTGAATCCTGCCATTCCTGTCCTTCATTTTTATGGGAAAATGCCTGTCCTGCACTCAATTCACGGATCTTTAAAAGACTCTTACATCTCAGGTGTGGATTTAACATAAAACAGCTGCTCCCATTCCATACTCTCCAATTCTGGCAATTGTAATCAGGGATAATAGTCAGAGCAATAGATACTGTTCTTTGTGGCCAGGTTTGAGATTCCTGAAGGCAATGTTGCCTGCCTGGTTCCCAGGTTCAGGATATCTCATCTGGGCTACTGAGGAATAGTTCAGAGTAGGGGAGGGGAAGATGCAGTTGCTGCAGTCTACGTAAGTGCCCATGCCACAGGTAGAAAGAGGAAAGAGGGTCTGCTCAGGCATTGTGAGCAGCTTGGGGCGAAATTAAAAAGCAGAACAAAAAGGTAAAAAATCTTCAGATTACTACCTGAGCCACAAGCAAGTTGGCGCAGTATCAACAAGATTAAAGAGGTAAATGTGTGACCGAAGTGGGAGAAACAGACTCACATTTGTGGGGCATTGGCACCAGTACTAGGGAAAGAGGGAGCTGTTCCCAAAGGATAGGCTTCACCTGAACCATGTTGGGACCAGAGTCCTGGCAAATCACTTAAATAGGACGTGGATAGGACTTAAAATTAAATAATGGAGGTGTGTGTTCGGTTACCCAGAACATTATGGAAAACGTTGAAGGAGAGGAGGGCTCAGCAGAGGTTAGTAAAGTTTCCATAACAAATAATAACAAAAAAAAGGGTCAGGAATCTAACTTCAGGCACAGTAAATAAGAGGACTACTATGAGAAGAGATGCAGTATCAAAGCAGAAGGAAAAGTATACAATGTGTGCAGTCAGATGATTAGAAAGCCTTTAAAAACCAGCAGAGGACAACCAAACAAACAATAAGGAGGGGGGAAGATGAAATATGAGAGTAAGCTAGTTAGCAATACAAAAGAAGATTGCAAGAATTTTTTTAGATATCAAAAAGGTAAAAGAGAGAGGCAAGAATGGACATGAGACCAATGGAAAACCAGATTGGAGGTGTAATATTGGGGAACAAAGAAATGGCAAAAGAACTGAGAAGATAGTTTTTGTCAGTCTTCATGGAAGACAGCAGCAGCATATCAGGACTTCAAAAGAGTCAGGGGGCAGAAGTGAGTGTAATGGCCATCATTAAGCAAAAGGTGCAAGGGAAGCTGAAAGGTCTGAAAGTGGAGAAATCACTCAGTCCAGATCGACTACATCTCAAGGGGATAACTGAGGATATTGTAGAGTTGGTGATCTTTGAGGAATCACTGGAGACAGAATGGTCCCAAAGGACTGGAACTTGGCTAATGTAACATGCCTATTTAAGAAGGGAGGGAGGCAGAAGGCAGGGGAACTATAAGCTGATTCATCTGATCTTGGTCATTGACAGAAGGTTAGAGTCCATTATAAAGGATGAGATTGCAGAGTACTTGGAAGTGCATAGTAGAATAGGGCTGAGTCAGCGTGGCTTTGTTAAGGGGAGGTCATGCCTGAAAAATCTGTTAGAATTCTTTGCGGACAGAATGGTGTGAGGGGTAAGGTACAGGCATGAAGAGAAAATTGGCTGACTGGCAGAAGGCAGAGAGTGGGGATAAAAGGTTTTTTTTTCGGGATGGCAGTTGGTGACTAGTGCAGTTCTGCAAGGGTCCGTGTTGCGACCAGAACAATCGTATCATTCATTAACGATCTGGAGAAAGGAACTGGGGACATTGTTGCTAATTTTATAGATAATGCAAAGAAAGACAGAGGGGCAGGTAGTGTTGAGGAAGCAGGGAGGCTGCAGAAGGACTTGGACAGGCTAGGAAAGTGGGGAAAGAAGAGGCAGATGGAACACAATCAGTGAAATTGTGAGGTTATGCACTTTAGTAAGAAGAGTAGAGGTGTAGACTATTTTCTAAATAGGGGAAGGCTTCGAAAATCTAAAGCACAAAGTGACTTGCTAGTCCAAGTTTAGGGTTCGAATCAAGTTAACATGCAGGTTCAGTTGGCAATTAGAAAGTGAACGCAATGTTTACGTTCATTTGAAGAGGGCTGTAATATAAGAACAAAGATGTACTGCAGAAGATAAATAAGGCTCTGGTTAGACCACATTTGGTATATTGTGAGTAGTTTTGGATCCCATGTCTAAGGAAGAATGTGCTGGCCCCGATGGAAGTCCAGAGGGTGTTTACAAGAATGATCCCAAGCACAAAGGGCCTGTCATATGAGGAACGGCTGAAGACTCTGGGTTTTATTCAATGAAGTTCAGAAGGATGAGGAAGGACCTGATTGAATTTTATAAAATACTGAGAGGCCAGGATAGCGAGGCTAGTAGGACATATAGGAACCAAGGGCACTGCCTCAGAATGAAACACTGCAGTCTTCAAACTCTGATGTCTGGTGTATCCTGTCCCTTCACCCCATCATCTATGGTCATACCTTTAGGCATCCAAGCTTCACATTCTGAATTTCCTTCCCTAAGATCACAAATTTTCAATCTGCCCCTACTTCTAGAAACTTTTTGGAATGTGAAAAGGAGTAGAATTTTTTTCAGCCAGAGACTGGTGAGTCTGTGGAACTCATTGCTGTAGAGGACTGTGCAGGCCATTTCAATAAGTGCATTTAAGACAGAGATAGATACGTTCTTGATTGGTAAAGGGATCAAGGGTTACAGGGAGAGTCCAGGAGAATGGGGTTGAGAAACATATCAGTCAGGATCTAATGTCAGAACAAACTCAATGAGCCAAACGGGCTAGTTCTGCACCTTTAACTTATGGTCTAATGGCATGGTGAGTCAAAGGTTAACCGTGCCACCAATGTCTCTATCTCATGTGAGAGTGGTCCTCTGGGTCTATTTTGATTTTGTCTTTACCTAAATGCAAGGCAAGGAGGCAGGTCTGAAATCTGCCTCAGCTCGAACTGCAATTGAAGCCATACTTTGTCATAGAGTCATAGAGACGTACAGCATGGAAACAGACCCTTGGGTCCAACCTGTCCATGCCGACCAGATATCCCAACACAATCTAGTCCCACCTGCCAACACCCAGCCCATATCCCTCCAAACCCTTCCTATTCATATACCCATCCAAATGTCTCTTAAATGTTGCAATTGTACCAGCCTCCACCACATCCTCTGGCAGCTCGTCCCATACATGTACCACCCTCTGCATGAAAACATTGCCCCTTAGGTCTCTTTTATATCTTTCCCTTCTTACCCTTAACCTATGCCCTCTAGTTCTGGACTCCCTGACCCTAGAGAAAATACTTTGTCTATTTATCCTATCATAGGGTACCCCCATATGTAAACCCCCATATGGTCACCCCTCAGCCTCTGACACTCCAGGGAAAACAGCCCCAGCCTGTTGAGCCTCTCCCTGTAGCTCAGATCCTCCAATCCTGGCAACATCCTTGTAAATCTTTTCTGAATCCTTTCAACTTTCACAACATCTTTCCGATAGGAAGGAGACCAGAATTGCACACAATATTCCAACAGTGGCCTAACTAATGTCCTGTACAGCCGCAACATGACCTCCCAACTCCTGTACTCAGTACTCTGACCAATAAAGGAAAGCATACCAAACACCTTTTTCACTACCCTATCTACCTGCGACTCCACTTTCAAGGAGCTATGAAACTGCACCCCAAGGTCTCTTTGTTCAGCAACACTCTCTAGGACCTTACCATTAAGTGTATAAGTCCTGCTAAGGTTTGCTTTCCCAAAATGCAGCACCTCACATTTATCCGAATTAAATTCCATCTGCCACTTCTCAGCCCATTGGCCCATCTGGTCCAGATCCTGCTGAAATCTGAGGTAACCCTCTTCGCTGACCACTACACCTCCAATTTTGGTGTCATCTGCAAACTTACTAACTGTACCTCTTATGCTCGCACCCAAATCATTTATGTAAATGACAAAAAGTAGAGGACCCAGCACCGATCCTTGTGACACAGGCCTCCAGTCTGAAAAACAACCCTCCACCACCACTCTCTGTCTTCTTCTGTTGAGCCAGTTCTGTATCCAAATGGCTAATTCTCCCTGTATTCCATGAGATCTAACCTTGCTAATCAGTCTCCCATGGGGAAACCGTGTTTAAAGCCTTACTGAAGTCCATATAGATCACATCTACTGCTCTGCCCTCATCAATCATTTTGTTACTTCTTCAAAAAATTCAATCAAGTTTGTGAGACATGATTTCCCATGCACAAAGCCATGTTGACTATCCTGAATCAGTCCTTGCCTTTCCAAATACATGTACACCCTGTCCCTTAGGATTCCTTCGAACAACTTGCCTGCCACCAGCTCACCGGTCAGGCTCACCGGTCTATAGTTCCCTGGCTTGTCTTTACCACCCTTCTTAAATAGTGGCACGACATTTGCCAACCTCCAGTCTTCCGGCACCTCACCTGTGACTATCGAAGATACAAATATCTCAGCAAGAGGCCCAGCAA
Source organism: Hemiscyllium ocellatum (assembly GCF_020745735.1). NCBI lineage: Eukaryota > Metazoa > Chordata > Chondrichthyes > Orectolobiformes > Hemiscylliidae > Hemiscyllium > Hemiscyllium ocellatum. The sequence goes on from NC_083405.1 coordinate 107,453,318, forward strand.
TCACTTCTCTAGCTTCCCACAGAGTTCTCGGGTACACCTGATCAGGTCCTGGGGGTTTATCCACCTTTAACTATTTCAAGACATCCAGCACTTCCTCCTCTGTAATCTGACATTTTGCAAGATGTCACCCTCTATTTCCCATAGTATATATCTTCCATATCCTTTTCCACTGTAAATACTGATGCAACATATTCATTTACTTCCCCCATTTTCTGTGGCTCCACACAAAGGCCGCCTTGCTGATCTTTGTGGGGCCTTATCCTCTCCCTTTTGTCCTTAATATACTTGAAAAAAACTCTTTGGATTCTCCTTAATTCTATTTGCCAAGTCATTCTGGTCTGTTTTTTAACCATGAGGTTAACTAAACTAATGAGCTCAATGCTTTTCATATTCCATAAATTAAAAGAAAAGCTTACAGCAGCAATAGACAATAGACAATAGGTGCAGGAGTAGGCCATTCAGCCCTTCGAGCCTGCACCGCCATTCAATATGATCATGGCTGATCATTCCTAATCAGTATCAGCTCCCTGCCTTAAATTTGTGATCTTAGGGAAGGAAATTCTGAATGTGAAGTTTAGATGTCTAAAGATATGACCAAAGACGATGCGGTGAAGGGAAGGGATACATCAGACATCAGAGTTTGAAGACTGCAGTGTTGGTGGAAGTGGCTTGCAGAGCTTAGACAGTGATGAACCCTTGAAGGGACTTAAAGACGAGATTGATTATCTAATGTTGAAGTTGATTGAGGCTCAGCAGCCAATATAGGTCTGGGAGATGTGGTGTAATGCCCTATAGAGACAGGGACAGCAATGTTTTGAGTGAGTTATAGGAGAGAAGACTGGCCGAGGGAGCACTATAACTGCCAATTCTGGAGCTGGCTGAGACATAACTGAGAGATTCATCAGCAGAGAGAGAATTAGATGGTGAAATGTGCCAGGCTGGTAGGATAAGTCTGAAGGCTTGGCTGGGGAGACTTTAGTTCCCTTGGTAAGGGTGAAGGAGGAAAGCAACGTCAGCAGCTGATTGGATGGTCTCCATCTTAGAATCAAAGAGGCCCTTTAGCTGTTTAGAGTCATGGAGTCACGGAGCTGTAAAGCGTGGAAACAGGCCCTTTGGTCCAACCCATCTATGCTGACCAGATATCCTAAGTTAATCTAGTTCCATTTGCCAGCATTTGGCCCAAATCCCTCTAAACTCTTTCTATTCATATCCTTATTGGGACGCCTTTAAATGTTGTAATTGTACCTGACTTCCCCACTTCCTCTGTCAGCTCATTCCACACATGCATCACCCTCTGTGTGAAAAGGTTGTCCCTTAGGTCCCTTTTAAATCTTGGCCCTCTCACGTTAAACCTCTAGTTTTGGATTCCCCTACCCTGGGGAAAATACCTTAGCTATTCACCCTATCCATGTTCCTCATGATTTTATAAATCTCGATAGGTTATTGTCGGGGGTAAAGGTACAAGGGACAAGGGTTTAGGGAGGACGTTGCTACTGGTGGAAATATTTACTGTTCAACAACAACATTATCAACAACTTGTATTTATATAGGATCTTAAACATAAAGTCCCAATGTGCTTTATGGGAGTGTTATCAAATGAAATGTAGCAGTAAACCACAAAAGGAGATATTAACCTAATTCGGCTAAAGTTATTTTGAGGAGCATTATAAAGGAAAAGAAGGTGGAGAAGGCTATGGAGGGAATTGCAGAGTTTATATCCAAAGACGATTCAATATATGGCTACCAATAGCAAAATAAGTATGAAATAATTTTAAATTGCATATTAGTATTTAATATTGTTGACACTTATGACTCTCCACAAGAAATATTCCAATTTCAGCCATTCTGATGGAGAAAGGTACTTAGCAGAGACACTTCCCCTCAGGAAAGGAGAGAATAATCAGATTGTCAATCGCCCAGGCAACTCTTGTGCTGCTTGTCAAAGAGCAAGACTCCAAGAGGCGTGAGAACTGACCTAACTGTTCTCATGGCCAGTGCATGATTGGTGGGTGACATGGGAAACCCTGAAAAAAGGCAAAAGGAGAAAATAGAACAGAAACACGCCAAACACTCACAATGCCAAAAGGTTTTGTGTTGCCTTATGGAATGAAAAATAGAATACCAGACCACTATAGATATGAGGAAGCATAATGTGTCATAAGACGCGCCTATGTGTCAAAATAGTTAATGTGAAATAATTAAATATCATGAATACTCAGTTGCATTAAAACAACTGGGAAAAGAAATATGATTTAACTGGGGCCATAGCCAGACCTACAAAGTAGTGCTATCAAAGACATTAATTACATTCTGCATTGAATTCCAAATTGTGTTAGGCATAAAAAGCGAACATATTTCTCAACACAAAATATGCTCCATTATCTGTGGGAACAATACCAAACTGTAAGTTTGCTGTTGTCACTGGTAATGAATTGCCTTAAACTGGATAGGTCTGGGTCAAAGCTAATGACAATTTAATTCACTCAGTTGCACCCAATAGCCAGGACAGAGCCAAACACAGAGCTATATTGAACAATGCTGTGGAAAGAGATGAATTTTGACTTTTGGGCTTCTTGCTTTTGGAATATGGTGGCCAGTAGCCCATATATGTGACCAGTAGGAGTGTGGTGACTTAAAACGTCTCACTTGCATGAAGCCAGCGGCCAACTCCTTGGAACTCTTCATATTGAGTACTTCGAATATCATGCCATCTGATGGACAGAGAGGTTGGTGCGATGTGTGTGGATTAGGAGGTATGGGAGAAAGAAGGGGAGGGAGAGATGCATTATCTGTACAATTTGGGGGTGGGGATACATCATCTGGACAATGTGGGACTGGGGAAGGGCCTAATCTGCAGTAGCAAACCCGATTACCAGGTCTATCTATGACCTGCATTACTTATCAACACCTCACCACTCTGCCCCCTCCCCACCTATGACCCTTCCTCCCCTTCTCTTTATCCGCAACTCTCCCTATCCTCACCTCCATTCATGAAGAATGAATATTGTGCAACCAACAGCAAACACCAGAATTTCTGATGAAGGGAAAGTAATTGATGAAGCATATTGACCTGTTTTGGCCTAAGGTACTTCCCTGAGGAACTCCTGTAGTTGATGTTCTGGAGTTAAGATAGAGTCATAGAGATGTACAGCATGGAAACAGTCCAACTTGGTCCATGTCAACCAGATATTCTAATTTAATCTAGTCCCATTTGCCAGCACATGGCCCATATCCCTCTAAACCTTGCCTATCCATATATCCATCCAGCCACTTTCTCTGGCAGCTCATTCCATGTACGCACCACATGGAAAAGTTGCCCCTTAAGTCCCTTTTAAATCTTTTCCCTCTGACCTTAAACTTATGCCCTCTAATTTTGGACTCTGCTTCCCTGGGGAAAAAATCTTAGCTGTTCACCCGAACCATGTCATTCATGATTGTATAAACTTCTATAAGTTGGCCTTCTCCCATCCTCTGATGTTTCATGGAAAATAGTTCCAACCTATTCGGCCTCTCCCTATAGCTCAAACCTTCCAACTTCAGCAACTCTTGTCATTCTTTTCTGAACCCTTTCAAGTTTCACACCATCTGGATTGATCTCCAAGAACTACAAACAGCTTTTTTTCACAGGAGATCTTCCCCGAATTTCCAGGATTTCAATTTTGTGAGGAATTTTTAAGACCACACTCAGTCAAAGATGCTGGAGATCATACTGATTTCCTGAAGAAGGGCTTATGCCCGGAACATCGATTCACCTATTCCTTTGATGCTGCCTGACCTGCTACGCTTTTCCTGCAACACATTTTTAAGCTCAGTCAAAGGCTGCCCTACAGTCAATAACAATTAATCTTATCTTTTCTCTGGAATTCAGCTCTTTTGCTCACATGTGGATGAGGAGTGTAATGAAGTCCAGAGCCAACTCAGCCTGATACAATTCAAACTGAGCATTGGTGAACAGGTCAATGCTCTGTTGCACTATGGGCAATGTCTCCCATCAATTTACCTAAATGTCGTGAGTAGACCAATGATGTTGTGAGTTAGCTGGATTGACAGTCCTGTTTTGGTGGTCAGGACATACCTGGGCAATTTTCCACATTTTTAGTAAGATGCCAATGTTGCAGATTTGCTGGAATAGCTTGGCTTGGAGCCCAGATATTTCTGGAGCACAAGTCTTCAGTATTACATCCAGGTATTATTCAGGGCCAACAGTCTTTGCAGAATCCAATGTCTTTGACTGTTTCTTGGTATCATGTGGAGTGAATCCAATTGACTAATAAGTAGTACCTGTGGATGCTGGGGAGCTCAGAAGGAGGCTGAGATGGATCATCAACTTGACACTTATGCTTGAAGATAGTTTTGGGAGTTTCGGTCATGCATTTGGCTGTTGGAGAGAAACATTCGGACTCTGCAGAAATCAATAATTTTGGGGTCAGAATTTTTTCCTGAGAATCCAATCAACAGTCAGTTCACCCCAACTCTCATGCCAGTAGTTTGAGGAAACAGCTTTAGAATGTTTCATGAAAAGTCCTCTATTATATATTATCAAAAAAGAACATTGTGGCACTGCACAAATATGTTTTGGTAATTTAGTTTTGAACTTGATGCAACCGAAATTGGCAATGGCACTGTGAGCTCAGTTTTAATGACATATCTTTACATTTAATCACCTCGGGAAACTCTTCTAGGCAGAACCATATATGGACAGAGATGCATACTTAGCCACATTGCTTGACACTTACTTTTACTATTTGGCACTCGATCATTTACAAGCATTTAAGTTGATTTGACTTACAGAGAGATCACATGAAATTTCAAAGCACGCCCTTATATAGTGCTTGTTTCCATTCCAATGATCTTTGCTTTCAGTTGAATTTCATGATGACCAGCTTTGTTAGCAAATGGCTGGGAGGCTTTGTCAGATTTATTGGTGATGAATGTACATATCTTTGTTTTGAGTCTCTGTTTTCATATAAAGAACAAAGGTAGCGGAATTCACGATTGAATTCCTTGCTTAATGTTGAAGTAGACTTTATGTCAGACCTGTTTTCTCATCCAAGGTCTCCAAGGTCACTGCATTAGTGATGCAAGGTGGTATTTATATCTTCCCTCATAATACATTTGGTGATGGATGATGGGGCACCACCATTTTGCTGCACCTCCTCCAATGTTAGTGGCAGTAGTGACTGTGGATGGCCTTCTCACCAAGCTCAGACCCTTGGGTAAACAATTAGTATCCACTTAAGGGCTTCATCCCGCTACTACAGCGTATTACCCCAAGTTGGGTTCCAATCAAGGTATTTGTTTGTGTCCTCCCTTCTCATTCAAAGGCATTGTGTATCTGATCAAGGGACTGACACTGGGAAGAAATATCCTGCAGTGAGCCGCACACTTGCTCTTGCTGTTGACATCTCACTGTCTCCCAGATGACCCCCATTCCCAGACTGCACTTTTCAACAATCTCTCACCTGTGACCTTGGGTGATATTGTAACTGAGACTAGCCAGTACCTCTGTAGTAGAAGTGGAGGGAGTTATGGTTAATCTATGATTTTGTTTTATTGTTGTATGTGATGTGGGCATTGTTAGCATGGCTGGCATTTATTATCCATCCCCAGTCAACTTTGAACTTATTCACTGTCTGGATAAACAGCCCAACAGCATGGAAGCAGCTGTGGGCTTGAGAGAGGTAATTGAAGGGTTAAGACTACAACTGCTGACCTGTGATTGTCTGGCAGCTCTTGGCAGGGAGACAGGAGTTATGCCTCTGGTTCCCTTGATCCTGAAAAATGCCTTGTATTGCTCAGTTAAGTGCCCAAATGGTACTTTGATCAGTGAACTTTTCATATGAGTGGTAATCTGAGGCTATTTCCAACTCTCTAATCATCTGGAGCAAACCCTGTCACCTCCATTCTTCTGTGTTGCCTTCTTCTGTGGATTTACTAGAGATTTATCTCTGGATTCCATGATCCACACAATCTCTCACCTCTCAACTCTGTGTTTTGGTTGCTATTCCAACAGACTTTGAAAACGATCCCCTTTATGCAAATATTACCGTTTTGCTTTTTCAATTCCTTAATCAGATTCCCAACATAAACCCATCTGTTCTTCTCTACTATTGTCTCATCTTTTGCTCCCTAACACCTTTTATTGTTTCTTCACTCTTGGCTCTCTCTCATTCACATGCTGACCCTCAATGACACGATCTGGAGGTGTACATGTTCAGCTTCACATGCAATATTGTCTTAACCCTTCAATTACCTCTCTCAAGCCCACAGCTGCTTCCAGAGAGTGAATAAGTTCAAAGTTGACTGGGGATGGACAATAAATGCCAGCCATGCTGACAATGCCCACATCCCATACAACAATAAAACAAAATCATGGATTAACCATAACTCCCTCCATTTCTACTGCAATATTCACTTCCAGTCCCCTTCATAAACTTTGATCATGCCACCGTACCACTTACAAAGAGTTAGGCAGCAGCATAGAAAATCCCAAAGACTGAATTGCCTCATGACTAAGAATCTACAATGCCTGTATATAAATTAGACTGTCACATGAAGCTGGAAATTGGACTACAGATCAGGAGCAGGAATGCTGGTTGAATTCATTTCATGTGAGCTGCTTGAGAAAGATCTTTGGAATCCATTAGCAACATAAAGTCCTTAACACTGAGATTCTGTGGCTTTCTAATTCAAAGAATCTCATGACAATGTTCAAGGGACAAGGACCACAATAATAAGGTCATACCACATGATTGCCGCTTACCATTCTGTACATTGCATTGTTATGAGATGTGCCTTTAAGATTTGTTCTGTCATATTTCTTTTAAAAACAAGTGTGATAAACTTGAAGTTAATCTGTCTGCTCTGAGCCAAGCAATGTAGCTGGCTTTGGATATTTTAAACAAGTTGGAACAATAGAAGCAGCTTGAAGGGGTGGGTTCAATCTCCCACAAAACCAGGATTTTAGTTTAACTTTCAGGAGCTGTTGGGGCTTGGATGCTGCTATACATATTTTCCTGCTACAGCAAAATGCTTGAGTAGTCTTCCTGCTGCTCGAATTGCATGTGAAACAGGCCATTTTATTGAATGTGCCTTTGCCAAGGATACGTTTGTGAGATGCTACTATAATGGATAAGGGGCTCTTTAGTGTTTAAATAATCTATTATTAAGTTAAGCTTTCCAGTAGAGTTAAGCTATTCCAATTCTTCTTTCTTTTGTTTGTATTTTAACTATAGTGTAAGAATAAAGTGTGTTTGACCAATCAAATTGCATCCAGAACGCAATATCTTTAAAATATGAAAAAGTTGGGGTCTAGGCTATCTTCTTAATACATTTTAAGCGGGGTGGGGATGGGGTGGGGGAATGGAGTGTACAGTCTGGTCCATAACAGTATAGAAAGATTGATTAAACCAATCTGATTGGCCAGCATCTCTATTCTCCCAGCAGGGTGCAGTGCCTGTACTGGGAGTATTAAGCAGTCTCTAGAGTTTTAGATGTCCAAGACCAGATGAGTTAAAGAGGTCTAAGTTAGGAGGGAAGTGGAAGCTATCCTAACCTCATGCCTCATTATGTTTATTCTCCCTGCTTCTGCCTACTTGTATTCTTGCATTTCTCCCCAGTGTCTCATGTTTGAACTCTTCATCCTTGCCTTAATTCCACTCATGGCTTTTGCCTTGCCTGTGACCTTTGCGCATTTCTTTTCACCTGTCACCTTGCTATTGATAAGAGAATTTTCAACAGCTTTGACCTACTGGTTAAAATTACCTTAGTAAAGCCTAATGTGCCTCTTCATCTCTCCCTTGACAAAGATTTTTGTGAAATGCAAATTTTTGGACAGTCTATCCCTCCTTGGCTTGGAACGTATCCATGCATATGCCTCAGGACTTGTCTATAATACTGACAATGTTGGATGTGTGTTCTTCACTCCTCACAAACGTAATTGTTGCTCACTCGCCCCCTCTACAGGTGCATGCTGTACATTACCACCATATCTGAAACCTGTCCTCTATATCTATTAAGTCGGATTCAGGGAATGTGTTTGACTAAAATTAATTTACACTGTGGAAATGTGGAAGGAATTGTTGAAATAATATTCTGGAAAGATGAGAAATCAATACAAAGGAGTTAATAGTCGATTTACATTCAGTGAAGCAAAAGAAGCTGGGTGATACAAATGAGACAGCTTTACAGACATGGATGATGGAACAAGAAATCCGAATGGGTATCAACAGGGAACAAAGCAAATCTTTTCTACAGAGACGGGGGGTAGGATATTCAACCCTTCGAGTCTGCCCTGCCACTTAATTTGACCATGGCTGATCAAACATTTCAATGCCCCCTACCCATTGCTTCCCAATAACACTGTACACCTCTAATAATCAGAAATCCATCAATCTCTACCTTAAGACTGAGCCCTTAACAGCTCTCTGTGGTAGAGAATTTCAAAGATTCACAATCCTCTAGTAAAAAAAAGTTCTCTTCATTGTGAATCCAAGTGGCAATTTTTCAAAGGTAATCTCTGCTTCTAGAATCTACAACCTGGGAAAGATCTGTATCTACCTCGTTAAGTATTATGTAAGTTTCAATTAGATCACCTCTCATTCTTTGAAACCCTAGAAATTACAGGTCCATTTTGCCCAGTCTCTCATAGATAGTCCCGCCATTCTAGGAAAAAAATCTGGTGAACCTTCATAGCACTTGTTGTTTGGTAATAATTCCTTTCCTGAGGTACAGAGATCAAAACTGCACACAATACTCCAGGTCTGATCCAAACACGTTCCTGTGCAATTGAGGCAAGAGTTCACTACTCCGATGCTCAGATCATCCAGCAATAATGTCTGGCATTCTATTAGCCTTCTCTATAACTAGTTCCCTTAGTACATTTACACTTTCTCACCTCTGCTGCCTTAAGTCAACCAATATCTTGCCTCTCCTTCCTGTCTAGAGTTCAGTTGATCACAACAACAACAACGTCTTGCATCTGGATCATGTCTTAAAGATAATAAAACCTTGCAGGGTGTTCTACAGCGGTGTTTTCACAGAGAATGTGTCATCTAAAGAACAATCAGGACAGATGACTAAATGCTTGTTAAAACAGGTAGATTTTGAAGGAACATGTTAAGGCGGAGGGAGAGGCAGAATTGGAAGGGTTGAGGGAAGGAGTGTCAGATCACAGGGCTTTTGCAGCTACATTCACGGCTGTCAATGGTAAACTTAATGAAGACCAAGTGTATACAAGAGGCCAGAATTAGAAGAGGGCAGATTTCCAGGAGGTGCGTAAGATTGAAGGAGGTTGTAGAAATTTAAAGACAAGGCCATGGGGGGATTTGAACACAAATATTAAAATGCATGTTTTACCAGATCATTGAAAGGTAATGACTTATAGTCCAGTTCACCCAGCCTTTTGATTTGATTTATTATTGTCACAGGTACCTAGGCACAATGAAAAGTTTTGTTTTGCATGCAGTACAGGCAGATCATACCATACAAAGTGCATGCAGTCATAGAACAGAGCGAAGAATACAATGCTATGGGCTGCAGAGAAGGTGCAGAAAGAGTGAGATCGACATTAAATATAAAATTTTGCAGTGATTAATTTTGTTCCTGTACTGGCGTTTCTCCTTTTCTCTTCAACTTTGGTGATGTTGCCCTCCTAGAAGGCAGCCTAGTATTGTTACCCAGTATGATTGAGAGGTAGGAAGGATGACATTTCTCCAATGAATTTTAATGTCTTTCAATCCTTCAAACTAATAGTAAAATTCGTGGCAGACCTATGTTGCAACATCACACGGGATATTTATAGACAGTTTGTTCAATGTGACAATTACTATCTTGCAAGACAGAATTCCTGATGCCAATCAGTTGTTGAAGCATATAACCAACAGCCAAGAACAGGGTATACACAATACACCCCTATTAGTAGCTTGTGAAATTTTGGGATACAGTTGCAACAGTTTCCTTAGCAGTTGATTTTGGGGTTTGAAAAACCACATTCCACACTGGGAAAAGTGTTGTTTTTTGCCTTGTCCAAGGTACATGACCCCAATGTTTCAAAGGCAATTTATCTAAATTTCTTTGATGGTTATTGCATGCTAACTGTTTGTGTTGAGCTGTCAGCTACTGTAAACTATTCACTATGACAGTTTGCAGATAACCATGACCTGTGTTAATCCAAAGAGAGGAATCTGTAACACTTCCGTACATAAATAATGCAATACATATAATTCAGAATCGTTAGCTCATATTAATGAGCTGCTATAAAAAAACTTTCCCAGTATATTTCTCCTTTGGTTTTTCAATACTCTGGTTCAGAGTATCTGCTTTTATATTTGTGCTTAACTCATTCAGGACTGAAGACTGTCCTTTGTCTTGTTAGCAAGATTGGAAAGATACCATGGCATTAGAAAGTTATTAGAATCCCAACAATGTGGAAACAGGCCCTTCAGCCCAACAAGCCCACACCGGTCCTCTGAAGAGTAACCCACCCAGACCCAAAACCCAAAACAGCTGGATATTGCAGGCCCCAGAGGGTAAAGTCACAATGTGTTGAATGGATCAAGGTGCTCATCCTGTTTGAGGTGCTCACTGCGTGTTCAATTGTTATATTGTTGCAATATCCACATTGGGTACAACCTCGTCTATTTGTAACACTGTCTCCACACAAAACACACACATAACTAGTTATGTGATGATATTAAAGTGAAATAATTATTGCACCCATGTACAAAATGCTCGCATTAAATATGCTCACCACTAGTTTCATGAAGATATGATCCAATTTATTCTGATAGGATCTTACCATCAGCATTTTGTACCAATATTTGGAGGGCCAGTTGATCAATTTAACATTGCCACTAAAAATGTGAAGAGAGACATTAATGCCAATGTTTTGACATTATAGATTATTGGCTCAGGGAATAATTTGCCACAACGAGCAGTTGAGGCAGTTTTTCAGTAAATTTTGATATATATTTGAAATAGAGGAAAGTGCAAATCTATCGGGAGAGAGCACACCAGTCATGAGGTAAATTTGGATATGGATTAAGGTTGATCTTCTCACAAAGATGTGATTGGCCAAATGACCACATTCTGTGAATTTAAGATCCTATGTTTGTATACTGATCCAGTGAGGGCATAATATTTTAGCAATTAGCGGCAGCTTTGTTTGTGGAAGTAATTGACCATTGGTAAGATGGTTTTGGGTGAAGCTGTCATCACTTAAAATCCAGCAACATTCCCTGAATGGTGATCCAACAAAGAACACCAGTAACTTTTCCCTTCCTTCTTAACTTGGGGCCGATAATACCAAACTAAATATTCTTCCTTCTTTTCTGTTGCCAAAGGCTGATTTTAAAGAATACTATTTGCTTGTTTGGTCTTCGTAACTCAGTACCAAATTCATGCTAATGACCCATTTTCATTCTTAGCCAAAAAAAAAGTAAATTTGTGACATAATCCAAAATATTTGGGAAAGAGAAAAAACTAAGAATGTTTTGCTTGCACAGAGAAAGTTAAGAACCAACCCAACTTCTGAAAAGATTTGAGAAATCAACAGTGAAAGGTTATTTCTGTTGATTAGTGAGTCACTAGCATATAAGCATGAACATATAAAATATATAGGGAAGGAGCAGGGAAATGGAGTTTGATAGGAAGGAGGAAAAGATAGTCCTGAGGCAGAGTATGGAACAGCTACATTGGGCTAATGTGTACCAATACTTTTCAGATTTAAGGTTAAAAATCACACAACACCAGGTTATAGTCCAACAGGTTTAATAGGAAGCACATTAGCTTTCGGAGCGACGCTCCTTCATCAGTGATTCAGATTTAAGATTTAAGATCCACTTCAGATTTAAGACAGCTTAATTCTCAAACTTCCCAAAATTGTGGGAGGCATGATTTTTCCACCTATTGTTTTCAAGCAGATTATACATTTTTGCATTGCAACGTACTTAATTCATTGACCCTCACTTATGTAGACAATCATTCAATAGGTCGCTCAGATTGCAATTTCAGTCTCCAATTCAGTGTAATGACAATGTGTGATTTCTTTCCTGTAAAGGAGTTTGGGTAGATTTATTATCCATGCCATAGCATCATTTTCACCACAGTTCCACAATACACAAGTGACATGACAACAAGTTCAGATGCTAATCTCAGACAGTAATTATAAAAGGGCTAGAATAGATTAAAAAGGGTTACAGCTAGTTGTCATGTCATTTTAAAGAGATAGAGCTGGCATGCGTAAAAGTTTGGTTAAAAAAGCATTAATCATGAAGTGTAAAATAACAGTCTATAATGATTAAAATTAATGGGCTCCACAGCTTCAATCTACGATTCTGTTGCTATTAAATTTGTTGTCGACTTTGTTTAGATTGGAACAGGAGAACACTGTCCCCCTTCCTTTAACGATCTGCAGACAAAAGATCAGCAGGCTGGGAGGAGACAGATTAAACCCAGCAGGCAGCCTTTAACCATTAAATAATCAAACAAGGAACAGCGTGTCTCTGCCAATGGTAAAGCTGACACATGCTGCGAAGGTCTTTGGCTAGACAAACTAAAGCTCTGTAAGCACTGAATGCAACACAAACCAACATTGCTGCTGGATCGTCAGGAGCATTCATTCCCCCAATGAAATGCTGCCCAGTCCAGGAATTGTGAGTTTGGGGGGTTAGGGGATGTGGTGGAGAGGGGAGGCTGTGGGGACTGTCAAGGGAACTGTCAAGGAAATGGTTGTGCAACTAGGCACTACGCCAAAAGACTGTCTGGTGAGTCGATCAAGCTGTAAAAGCATTTTGCCTGGTAAAAAGTACAGCAGAGTAGCTATGTGGTACAAACTGGCCTTGGAACGCAAACTTCCACCACAGAGGATTTTCCTATAGTTCTTGTTTTACATTTCCTAAATATTACACCATTTATAGTCAACGGCACATTGTGTCAGTGGGGAAGTTGCTAGTAAACCTGTTATTGACCAGTGCACTGCATACCGTTTATGGAACTCATTAATTATCCATTGTTTCTTAACTCTGGCACGAGTGTGATTTTTTTTTCCCCAGTTGATTGATGCGTTTTCCTGAGAGGGCAAGATACATGCATTACCTTCCTGCTCTTGTAATATTTAAATGTTTGATGAAGAATTTCTGTCTTTTTGTTATTCCACACATGCACTGCTGTCAAGCCTGGCAATTTATGAGCCCACATTTTCAAACAGGATGGCCTGATCAACCCTATCCATTTTGAAATATACATATCAAGACTTCCAAGGCAAACTTGCAAAGTTAAACTGCTTTGGGATCTTCACATCATCCTGTGGCTTTCAACTGTCCCAACATTTTGTTACAGTTACCATTGCTATATAAGGCTGGGAGTCCATTTTCCCTCCAGTGCTATTTCTTTGAGCAGTCAGTTCTGCAATAACGTGATTTTTCTGTTCTCATGTAATCCTGTGTTATAAGAAAATTGCATAATGGCAGCACCATTTAAACTAATGGAGCTGGAATCGTGTTATAACCAATGCACGCTCTAAAAGTATGCACTTTAGAAACAATGTTCCTAATTCGTCAATCACATTAAATGAATTCACATTAACAAAATGTGTTTTTCAGCAAAACAATCTGGGCTTGGATTTAATTTATTGATTTGGAAGGTAACACTTTCTTGAAACAATCTGCTCAGTATAACGGAACAACATCAAATTCATTAGAAGCCATCCAAGAAAGGAATAATTTTCACATGCATACAAAACTATGTTCATGTAACAGGAGATACTAATGCTGCATGGATATGCTTAGACAAATATTCTCTCTCAGACCAGTGGTACTTTATAGTAGAGGTATAGAATTTTTTATATAGTGACATATATTCTGCTTCCTTCATCTGAAAAACCTGGACTAAAATTAATCATCATGTATAATGTGCAATGGCCGACCATGTAATTAAATAACTCACTGCGTTCCAATATTTTATAATCTGGAGCTTGGAAAGGCTGAAAGATTATAATAGGGATCAAATTTCCTTTTATCAGTAATTACTTTTCTCTCCTCTAATTGCTGCCCTCTTCCATGCTGGATTGATCTGAAATATGCATCTCCATTAATATGTACGATTACAGCTGCCAAACTCCAGATAGGAACCTGGGAATATTCATATACATCTATATATGGCAATATAAAGCTTTCCAGGTTCTGCAGGCACTCAGAGCAGAATATTCCTCCTCCCTGGAGTTGGTGAAAGGAGTAATGAGGGATTGAAATGACCGAGTGAGTTGGACCTAGGTAGAGTTACCACCTTCTTGACAGCAGGGCAATTAAATGTTGGAGAGGAGTAAATGGGTGACTTTCTCAACTTGCCAACAATCAAGACCTTTAAATGGTGAATTAATGGCTACTTAAGGCCCTCCATTTTCCAACTCCCTGATTAACTAACTCCCTTGAATGGAGCCGCAGAAAATGGGGGAGATACTCAACGAGTAATTTGCATCAGTATTTACTGTGGAAAAGGATATGGATGATATAGAAAGTAGCGAAATAGATGGTGACACCTTGCAAAAGGTCCATATTACAGAGGAGGAAGTGCTGGATGTCATGAAATGCATAATGGTGAAGTGATTGCTGGGCCTCTTGCTGAGATATTTGTATCATCGGTAGTCACAGGTGAGGTGCCAGAAGACTGGAGGTTGGCAAACGTGGTGCCACTCTTTAAGAAGTGTAGTAAGGACAAGCCAGGGAACTATAGACCAGTGAGCCTGACGTCGGTGATGGGCAAGTTGTTGGAGGGAATCCTGAAAGATAGGATATACATGTATTTGAAAAGGCAAGGACTGATTAGGGATAGTCAACATGGCTTTGTGCCTCACAAACTTGATTGAGTTTTTTTGAAGAAGTAACAAAGAGGATTAATGAGGGAAGAGCGGTAGGTGTGATCTATATGGACTTCATTAAGGCGTTCGACAAGGTTCCCCATAGGAGACTGCTTAACAAAGTTAGATTTCACGGAATAAAGGGAGAACTAGCCATTTGGATACAGAACTGGCTCAAAGATAGAAGACAGAGGGTGGTGGTGGAGGGTTGTTTTTCAGACTGGAGCCCTGTGACCAGTGGAGTGCCACAAGGATCGATGCTGGGTCCTCTACTTTTTGTCATTTATATAAATGATTTGGATACGAGTGCAAGAGGTACAGTTAGTAAGTTTGCAGATGACACCAAAATTGGAGGTGCAGTAGACAGCAAATAAAGTTATCTCAGATTACAAAGGGATCTTGAACAGATGAGCCAATGGGCTGAGAAGTGGCAGATGGAGTTTAATTCAGATAAATGCAAGGTGCTGCATTTTGGGAAAGCAAATTTTAGCAGGACTTATACACTGAATGGTAAAATCCTAGGGAGTGTGGCTGAACAAAGAGACCTTGGAGTGCAGGTTCATAACTCCTTGAAAGTGGAGTCTCAAGTAGATAGGATAGTAAAGAAAGCGTTTGGTATGTTTTCCTTTATTGGTCAGAGTGTTGAGTCAGGAGTTGGGAGGTCATGTTGGAAGACACCAAAGTAGTTCACACTGACCCTCTGAAGAGTAACCCGCCCAGACCCATTTCCCTTTGACTAATGCACCTAACACTATGGAGCTGTTCCCAGTTAACTTGGGCCAGATTTTACTTTAGGAAAAAACTACCTTCCTCCTATCCAAAACCATCTTTTGCCGGCTATTTTTATCCTTGCCAATAACAAATTTGAGCCACACCATGTTGTGGTTGTGATCACTAACATATTCCCCCACTGTCACTTTGAACATTTATCCAGCTTCCTTCCCCAGAACCAGATCCACTGTTCCTTATTGGGCCTTCTACAAACGGTTACAAAACCTCCCCTGGAGATACTTCAAGATATCCATCCCATCTAAGCTCTTAACACTATGATTATCCCAATTTATGTTGGGAAAGTTGAAATTCCCTCATATAATCATCCGATTACTACTCTTATTGTGAACAGTCTACATATTTGTTCCTTTATTTCCTGTTGACATTTTGGGGGCCTAGAATACATTCCCAGTAATGTGACTGACCTTGTATCTCTCTCTTCTGACCTCAATGCTGGGATTTCAGCCGATGGGTGCAAGTATGAAATAAAACAATGGTGTGTCATCACCACCACTCTCTTCTTGATGATTCTCCACTGCCTGGCTTTCCCAGATATTTGAAAGGACCAAGGGTAAGATTGTGGTGAGGAGCTGTAGGTAAAGTAAGAGGTAGGATGATTAAGTATGAACATTATATTATCTACAGTGTTTTCAGCCCTACTACTGCCACAGCTCTTCTAATAATGCTTAGCCCTACCTCCTCCTTGGAAGCATTCCTCACTCCAGCTGGTCAACTCTGGTTGTGTGTTACCTTCTACAATAGAGACAGGAGAGCATTTCAGTGATTGTCCTTCAATGACGTATTAGATCTAACTGATCGCAATTATTGATAGTTTGAATCATAGAGTCCCAACAGAGTGGAAACAGGCCATTTGGCCCATCAAGACCTCACGAACCTTCTGAAGAGCATCCCACCCAGACCCATCCCTTACCCTATCCTTATCCATGGCCAATCAACCGAACCTGCTCATCTTTGGACTCTGGGGAGAAGCCAGACCACACAGAGGAAACCCACTTAGACACATGAGGAATGTGCATACTTCACACAGAGAGTCACCCAAGGGTGGAATTGAACCCAAGTCCCTGGCACTGAGGCAGAAGTGTCATCCACTGAGCCACCTTGCCATTGGGTGAGAGGATGTAAGGATTTGACCAGTGACAGAAGTTAATAATTCCATTAATAAGGTATGGCAATTGGAGATGCATTCACTATCCTTGGTCACTTGCAAGAGACTGTTAAACACATCCCCATCTACAACCAGCTCTTTGCAGTAACATTCCTAAAACTAACCTCGAACGTTGACTGTTTCTTTTGCATATTGACCATGTGCTTTTAAATTTTCCCATCTCTTTCAAATCTCCTCTTGAAAGCTGCAAGATATCTTTAAGTAGTGCCAGGTTATTTTGGCTTCAGAACATCGACTAATTCATGTAGTCAATGAATGGCATTATTAACACTGACTGCGTGAAGAACTGGCTATCATGAGTAGACACCATTAGCTGCCTGCATCCAACCGAATGATTTTCACTAACCATATGTGAACCATATTCCATATGTAGTCGGAACTCATTTGTCAAACATTTTTGAAATGCTGTACCCTAAGTGGTATTGCTGTACTGTTAGGGAGAAAGGATGATTAAGGAATTTTGATATTTGTTTAAACTGGGATTGTATGTGTGGCTCGGAGGGAATTTGGAGTTTATGGTGTTCCTATGCAGCAAGTGTTCCTCAGAGCAATAAAGGTCAGGAGCTTGGAAGTTGCTTTTGAAGATGCTTTTATTCCTGAATGGTGAACAGGAAGATCATTTGTACATGTTTTGTGTGATGTGATAACATGCCAACACAAGCAGATCTTGAACAAGCAATAGCAGCTCGCATTTTCAGAAAGCCCTTAAAGTTGTCAATTATTCCAAGGTACTTCACAGGAGACATGAGCAAACAGGCTTCAACACAAAGCCACATGTGGGGATGTTGGTCTGGCTGATCAGAAGTTAAACAAAGAGGTAGATTTTAAGCCAAAAGGGTAATTTGCAGAGTTACAGAATTTGTTTTGGCATAGAAGGAGACCATTCAGCCTGTTGTGCTTGCTCTGGTTCTATGACTTAGTGCCAATCTCCTACCTTTCCCAAACCCAAACACATCATTTATCTCCAAGTAACCATCCAATGAATGCCTCAATTAAAGCTGCCTCTACCATTTTTCCATACATGGCTATTGAAAAGAAGGATGCAAAACGTTAAGATAAAAGTATCCCTGGATTGATATAAAGCCAAAATAAGCATAGGGTTAATAGAACAAAGAACAATGAGCAAAGAAAATTTACAGCCCAGGTACAGGCCCTTAAGCCCTCCAAGCCAATCCAAATCTACTGTCTAAACCTGGCACCCAGTTCCTAAGCATTGGTATTCCTCTGCTCCCCATCTACTCATGCATCTGTCCAGACGCATCTTAAGTGAATATACTGTGCCTGCCTCTATTACCTCTGCTGGCAACGCGTTCCAGACACCCACCACCCTCTGTGTAAAGTAAGAAAATGGAACTTAGTGTAAATGAGATTTAGCAGAGATCTGGGGAGATATATTTTAGAAAGGGTGCAGGATAGGAGACAAGTCCCAACAGCACTGGAAGTTGGATGTACCTACAGCAAAAGCATTGATGAAGTTTTTGACAGCAGATGAGCTGGAACAGAAACGCTCAAAGTTACAGAACTATGAGGAATGATACAGCCTCCTATCAGCTAGTGGAAGGTTGGTGCTGATATTGAGATTGGCTTTGGACCAAGCTCCTACTCAGCACTCAAAGATTTACAATAGATGCTTCGGTCTTGCGGATTGCATTTTTCATTC
Organism: Hemiscyllium ocellatum; assembly: GCF_020745735.1. Taxonomy (NCBI): domain Eukaryota; kingdom Metazoa; phylum Chordata; class Chondrichthyes; order Orectolobiformes; family Hemiscylliidae; genus Hemiscyllium; species Hemiscyllium ocellatum. Next base: position 107,471,789 of record NC_083405.1, read on the forward strand.
AGCACATTTGGTGTTGTCACTTCAAGGGTGCTTTTGTTTGGTTTCATGAATCTCTCCAAAGTCTTTGAAAAATGGTGAAAGATTCGGAAGGGTTGGGGGGGGGGGGGGGGGGGCAGTGAGAGCAAATATGTAAGGAAGAACTGCTTCCACCAGCAGGAGAGTTGGTAACTAGAGAACGAAGCTTAAATATAATTGAGAAAAGAGTAATGGGGGAAAAGAGGGGATTTTATATTCAAGCACCATCTGATGGAGAGGTGGAAGCAATTCCAAAGGAAACTTTTAAAAGGAAACTGGATAAGTGTGTGAAAATGAATTGTTTACAATGGAAGTGCTGGCATGGGCTTAAAGAGCTGGAGGCTAGTCCTTGGGGTTACATACTACTGTTACATGGTGCTAAATCTGCCAGAATTTGGCAGGGTGAGGAAGATCGAGTGGAGAGTGAGTGGTCTGCTCAATCTCCTTCTCCCCTGCTCAGCAAGGCATATCAAACTCAGTCAACCAACAAGCAGCCATCCAGGAGGAGGGTGAACAATTAGAGGTATGGCAGGTAGGGGAGTCTGAACCCAACCGTATTCTCGATCAGGTCACACTGGTCACACTGTAGACACTGTGGTTACTGCAAGCGCTTGCCCTGGAGGGGCAACAACACTGATCAAGCTTGGCACCAAATAGGACAAAGCAACCCACTTGATTAGCACCACATCCACAAACATCCACTCTCTCCGCTACCTGGTGCTCAGTAGCAGCACTGTGTACTATCTACCAGATGCACTGCAGAAATTCGCCAAAGATCCTTAGACTGCACCTTCCAAACCCACAACCACTTCCATCTTGAACTGCAAGGGCAGCAGATACATGGGGACACCACCATCTGCTGGTTCCCCTCCAAGTCAGTTGCCATTCTTGACTTGGTATTATATCGCTGTTCCTTCAGTGTTGCTGGGTCACAATTCTGGAACTCCCTGCCTCGTGATGTTGTTGGCATACCTTCACGAAATGATCTGGAAGAAGGCAGCTCACCACTAACTTGTCAATGGCATCTATGGATGGGTAATAAAAACAGTGAATAAATGAAGTCTAAGCCACCTTCACTCACAGCCTCTGCGACTGCATGCAACAAGGCCCCACTGGCATTCACTCTTGTGCCACCTCCTCACTCCTCCAAAACAGCTATCCCATCTGATACCCAGGACATGTTGTGGGCAGTAACAAATTTCATGAAACTGGGGCATTCACAAGTTTGCTTCATGATTATTTGAAATTCAGCATACAAAGGAACTGAAGAGAGAAAATAGGGAGCCAGTGGTACATGGACGTATATGGGATGCTGTGGGGAGTGGGTGGGTTGGGGGTACGTTGTTCTGATGGTGTATGGTATTATGATGGTGAGCAGGACAAAACTGTAATGATGGGTAAGGATGGGCAAGAGAGGCACAATTGGAGCATGCAATGGGGTTATTGAAGTGGGATTGATACAACTGTGCATGAAAGCTCATTATATCTCACATTGTGAAACCCTCTATGTAAAATGACAAAAATAGCACTTGGCTAACTTCTGATGAGATTCAGACCAACCTCGCTTTTTTAAAAAAAAGGATATATATTATCAATCAAAACTTTTATTTTACTTTGGAGCAATGCACTTGACATTTTTACACATTGCACTTGCAGGAGAGGGGCTCACAGTATGCAGCTTCCCTACTTTTAGTGAATATCCAAAAACTATTTAAAATGTACACTCAAAGCTCCTACTACATCTGGCTGGTAAATGTATCAATGAGATATTACATTCCGCCATCTTTGTTTAATCAGTTGATCTCAAATTAAGGTGCAAAAGGGGAGACCAAAGGGTTAGATTTAATGTCATCATGTTAAGATTGGGAAAGGAAAATGATAAATTAAAGAACATGGTATTGAACATTTTCCATTAATTCTTGCAGGAAGTGTATGTGTATGGATGTCAGGTCCATGCAGAATTTTCTGTAATAAATTCTTTTGGAACAGTCGATTGGCATTCACTACATGAATTGAATGAAAAAAAAGCAACTGAATAGATGCAATCGAGGCTCAAGCAGTCATAACTCCAGGGGGAGACAATATCATCAGGAAAGAAAGCAAAAAATATGCTGGGGGTTTGGGGTCAGATTTTGAAAAGGAAACAGAGGAATTTGTGGTGGGGGAGGGTGATGTAATATCCCACGTGTAATTAAGAATGAGAAACTCAAAATGCCTCTCACCATTCATGATTAGCAACCAAGATTACCTGGTGGAAAGCTGTACATTCCATGGTTCTAGTTAGAGGCTTATTCATAGGAACACACAAACTAGGAGCAGGAGTAGGCCATTTGGCTCCTGTGCCAGCTCCATCATCCAATAAAATCATGACTAATATGTTTGTGTTTTGAATTCCACATCACCATCTACCCAATGATCTTTGAATGGCATTTTTAAAAATTAACTTCTTAATTTTATGCCATTATTTTTAACGAATGATCTGAGCTGCATCTAACACAGGATAAGGCAGGAGATTGATGTTTTGGTATTCTTCGCATTATTCAGAGCAATACAATTGTCAGTTGGGGTGGAGGGAAGTAGGGACAGGGGAGGTGCGGTGAGGCAGGAGGGTGGAGGAAACATTTTGGCCTTTTTCTGTCTCATCACGACCTTAGTGAGACCTAACCTGAAGCCTGGTAGTCATTGTGGGAACTCCTCAATTAATGTTTATCAGCAGGGTTGATCAACCCAGTACTTCCATTAATTTTGCAGCGATCAGCTTCCTTTGCAGTTCTGAATGTCAGTCCCGGGCCATCTGTGATTTTCAAACTGAGTTCTGGCTGGATCCCAGTGAGAGTAAGTGAAGGCCTTTGACCCCGTGCAATGAAAACGACTTGTGTTGACTGAAATAATGACAGGAAAAATGTTGTCTATGAAATCTGTAGGTCGAAGTTTGTGAAAAAACAGAGGCAGCCCATTAAATGCCAATAATTATGACAAATTAGCCCAGGTTCAACTGTGACGCCCTCCAGCATGTCTGCTGACAACTTGCTCAATATGGGGTGATATTCAGAGTCAGGTCAGGCTCACACGGAGAGGTGAGGATCACTGCTGCAGCCTGAACAATATGGCATTTTAATGCAAAACCGGGAATCTTGTATAAAGAATTATGCGGTGGGCTGCATTTTGAATGACCCAGAAGACATCATGACTTTTCAACACACTCGCTATAAAATGCATTTAAAATGCACTTTACTGCTAGAAATAGCTGAAGAACTGTACAGTCCCATTCAAGTTAGCATATCCAGTTTAGGCTCATAATGTCCGTGACCTATCTTCTCAGTTTAAAATGAGACCAGGCTGTGTTCGTTTCCATTACAGGAGGTATGAGGTTAAATCAACTGTCTGGTGAGGTTGGTAGCTTTTAGTTTCAAGCTGCAGCAGATTAACAGCACCTTTTCACTGCAGGCTGACACAAATCAAGTCCTGAATAAACGTTTTAGCTTTGGAACTGCCGTTGGCATAAAGCTTCACACTGGCAGCAAATGACCCACAATGTCAGGCAGTAGTACAGCAATGGTTGCTGACCAAATCCAGGTATGAGCAGAATAGCCGAGCAGCATAATTTTTCCTCTGCGTGCTAATGTGATCCATGCCAGTATTTACTCACTGAATCTGAGCATTAATGCATGAAGATGTGTGTTGTCCCAATCAATCTGTCAGCTGCATTACTCAAGGGAGGCTTACTCCATTATCACTGGAGAACTGAATTGCTGATGTGACATATCCATCTCCCACATATGGAATAGACATTAAAAGAGAGAGACTGAGCTGAGAAACTTAGAGTCAAAGATTGGTAAGACCAAAATAGAGGCCATTTGACCCATCTTTCCTTTGTTAGCCATTTGAAGCCATTAGTCCTACCCCCTTGCTGATTTCCCATATAATGTTTTTTTCCTTTTTAAATGTTTATGCAATTCCTTTTAAAAATTTGAATCTTCCTTCATACTTCTCAGGCATTGTATTCCGGTCAAGAAAAACACTCACTAAGTTAATGGCATTTTCTAATGAAATCTTGGCTTTCTTTGCCAATTATCTTATGTGATGAAATACTATCACCTTGAATCGTTAGGCAGAGTTTTCCAATCCTGCCTGGAGCTGTTAGAAGTTAATTGGGTGGGAAGCAAATAGTTAGTTCCCCAACAGCAGGTTAAATTTTTCTGATTAAGATATAGAACCTGAGGGGTGGGTCAGATTTCCTGTTTTGCATTAATTATCATGTTATGAATACTGATTAACACCCCAGCCCAGTGAAATTGCATTCATGGTCATAATTCTGTTCACAGGAAAAGCATCACTTCACCATCCTGATTAAATAAATAATGCATGCATTTATAAATGTGTAGAGTGATCCTAGTGGAATTGACTTCTTCCTGCAAAGCACATGTCAGTGAAAACATCTTCCGTTTCTTGGCTTCTTCGTAACAGAGCTTTGTTTTCACATGCACGTTCACAAGTGTTCGTGGGGAAGCCTCCCATTGTTGATCAGCACATGAGAAATCTCAGACAGGTTTGTTTTAGCTTGCCATTGATAAAAACACTTCAGGTTGAACCTTATAGGCGGGGGGGGGGGGGGGGTCTGAGTGACATGAAAGAGTTTGTGACAGATTCTGAGTCCGGTCAGGCAGATCTCGTTAACTGAAATACCTTGTTCCAACTATTATACTCTTGCCAAACAGAATGGTAAGTTTCTTGCTACATAGCAGCAAGTTTCCAATGAAGGGAGATTATTGTTTATTAAATATCTTTTTAACAGCCAAACTTCTTCATTAATGAAAAGATTTGGAAGTGGCTGTTTTCCCTGGAGCATTGCAGGCTGAGGGGTGGCCTTACAGAGGTTTATAAAATTATGAGGGGCATGGATAGGGTAAGTAGAAAAGGTCTTTTCCCTGGGGTGCGGGAGTCCAGAAGTAGAGGGCATAGGTTTAGGATGAGAGGGGAAAGATTTAAAAGGGACCGAAGGGGCAACTTTTTCAAGCAGTGGGTGGTGTGGGCATTGATTGAGTTATCAAAGGAAGTGATGGAGGTTGGTACAATTATAATATTTAATAGGCAACTGGTATATGAATTGGAAGAGTTTAGAAGGATATGGGCCAAAGTGCTGGCAAATGGAACTAGATTAATTTAGGATATGTGGTTGGCATGAACGATTTGGATCAAGGGATCTGTTTCCGTGCTGCACATCTCTATGCCTCTATGACTATGACTCTAATGTTCAATGTGATATCTTACCAAATGTGTCAAACAAGCTGGACACCAAGGAAACTCGACATGGAAATCAGATGGGTCCCTAATGAATTTAGCCCCTTGCTGCAAAGGAATACCATGTTGGACTCCAGATATCAACATTTCAGGGCATTCTCCGTAGGCACTACCAAGTGGACCCCATTTTTACAGACACTGGCGTTGCATATGTGCTAGCCTCTCGGAACACTTGTGGCACATCTTTGACCCACTCTCAGCATGATTTTGCACTTCAGTGTTACACCTCAGGCTGCGATGGTTCCGTTTCTGTAATACTGCAGCAAGGACAATGTGCACCCAGGAACATACACACACACAGCTCACGGAATGGACCAGGCTCTTCCCTCACTATCATAGTGCTCACTCACTCTGAGTTTACCTGGATACTTACAGCATTCCTGCCTTGCATTGACTTGTCTTGCCCTCTGCCTCCTCAGTCAGAGATACCAGGTTCAGAAAATAGATATGTTGCTTTGTGATTTAGTGCAGGAGCAAAGGATGGATATTTGTCTTGGGCATAGAGTCATAGAGTTGTACAGCATGGAAACAGACCCTTCAGTCCAACTCATCCATGCCGACTAGATATCCCAACCCAATCCAACCCACCTGCCAGCACCTGGCCCATATCCCTCCAAACCATTCCTATTCATATGCCCATACAGATGTCTTTTAAATGTTGCAATTGTACTAACCTCCACCACTTCCTCTGGCAGCTCATTCCATACATGTAGCACTCTCTAAGTAAAAAGGTTGTCCCTTAGTTCTCTTTTATATCATTCCCCTCTCACCCTAAATCTATGGCCTCGGGTTCTGGACTCCCCCACCCCAGGGAAAAGACTTTGTCTATTTATCCTATCCATGCCCATCATGATTTAACAAACCTCTATAAGATCACCCCTCAGCTTCTAAAGCTCCAGGGAAAACAGCGCTAGCCTATTCAACCTCTCCTGATAGCTCAAATCTTCCAATCCTGGCAACATCCTTGTAAATCTTTTCTGAACCTTTTCAAGTTTCACAACATCTTTCCGATAGGAAGGAGACCAGAATTGCACGCAATACTCCAATAGTGGTCTAACCAATGTCCTGAAAATGTGTTGCTGGTCAAAGCACAGCAGGCCAGGCAGCATCTCAGGAATAGAGAATTCGACGTTTCGAGCATAAGCCCTTCATCAGGAATGAGAGAGAGTAGCCAAGCAGGCTAAGATAAAAGGTAGGGAGGAGGGACTTGGGGGAGGGGCGATGGAGGTGGGATAGGTGGAAGGAGGTCAAGGTGAGGGTGATAGGCCGGAGTGGGGTGGGGGCGGAGAGGTCAGGAAGAGGATTGCAGGTTAGGAGGGCGGTGCTGAGTTGAGGGAACCGACTGAGACAAGGTGGGGGGAGGGGAAATGAGGAAACTGGAGAAATCTGAATTCATACCTTGTGGTTGGAGGGTTCCCAGGCGGAAGATGAGGCGCTCCTCCTCCAGCCGTCGTGTAGTTGTGTTCTGCCGGTGGAGGAGTCCAAGGACCTGCATGTCCTCAGTGGAGTGGGAGGGGGAGTTAAAGTGTTGAGCCACGGGTGGTTGGGTTGGTTGGTCCGGGCGGCCCAGAGGTGTTCTCTGAAGCGTTCCGCAAGTAAGCGGCCTGTCTCCCCAATATAGAGGAGGCCACATCAGGTACAGCGGATGCAATAGATGATGTGTGTGGAGGTACAGGTGAACTTGTGGCGGATATGGAAGGATCCCTTGGGGCCTTGGAGGGAAGTGAGTGTGGAGGTGTGGGCGCAAGTTTTACATTTCCTGCAGTTGCAGGGGAAGGTGCCGGGGGTGGAGGTTGGGTTGGTGGGGGGTGTGGATCTGACGAGGGAGTCACGAAGGGAGTGGTCCTTGCGGAACGCTGATCGGGGAGGGGAGGGAAATATATCCTTGGTGGTGGGGTCCGTTTGGAGGTGGCGGAAATGACGGCGGATGATACGTTGTATGCGGAGGTTGGTGGGGTGGTAGGTGAGAACCAGTGGGGTTCTGTCTTGGTGGCGGTTGGAGGAGCGGGGCTCAAGGGCGGAGGAGCGGAAAGTGGAGGAGATGTGGTGGAGGGCATCGTTGATCACGTCTGGGGGGAATCTGCGGTCCTTGAAGAAGGCACGTCTGGGGGGAGTCTGCGGTCCTGTATAGCCGCAACATGACTTCCCAACTCCTGTACTCAATACTCTGACCAATAAAGGAAAGCATGTCAAATGCCTTCTTCACTATCCTATCTACCTGTGGCTCCATTTTCAAGGAGCTATGAACCTGCATTCCAACATTCCCTAGAACCTTACCATTAAATGTATAAGTTCTGCTAAGATTTGCATTCCCAAATGCAACTCCTCACATTTATCTGAATTAAACTCCATCTGTCACTTCTCAGTCCATTGGCCCATCTGATCAAAATTCCATTGTAATCTGAGGTGACCTTTTTTGCTGCCCACTACACCTCCAATTTTGGTGTCATCAGCAAATTATTAATGATACCTCTTATGCTCACATCCAAATCGTTTATATAAATGATGAAAAGTAGTGGACCCAGCACCGATCCTTGTGGCACTCCACTGGTCAGAGGCCTCCAGTCTGAAAAACAACCCTCCACCACCACCCTCTGTCTTCTACCTTTCAGCCAGTTCTGTATCCAAATGGCGAGTTCTCTCTGTATTCCATGAGATCTAACCTTGCTCACCAGTTTTGCATGGGGAACCTTGTTGAACGCCAAACTGAAGTCCATGTAGATCACAGTTACCACTTTGCCCTCATCAATCCTCTTTGTTACTTCTTCAAAAAAACTCAATCAAGTTTGTGAGACATGATTTCCCACGCACAAAGCCATGTTGACTATCCCTTATTAGTCCTTGCCTTTCCAAATACATGTACATCCTGTCCCTCAGGATTCCCTGCAACAACTTGCCCATCATCGACATCAGGCTCACTGGGCTATCATTCCCTGGCTTGTCCTTACCATCTTTCCTAAACAGTGGCACCATATTAGCCAACCTCCAGTCTTCTGGTACCTTACCTGTGACTATCGATGATACAAATATTTCAGTATGAGGCCTAGCAATCACTTCCCTAGCTTCCCACAGAGTTCGCAGTACACCTGATTTATTCACTTTTATGTATTTCAAGACATCCAGCACTTTCTCCTCTGTAATATGGACATTTTCCAAGATGTCACCATCTATTTCCCTACATTCTATATCTTCCATGTCCTTTTCCACAGGAAATACTGATGCAAATACTCGTTTAGTATCTCCCCCATTTTCTGTGGCTCCACACAAAGGCTGCCTTGCTGATCTTTGAGGGGCCCTATTCTCTCTCTAGTTACCCTTTTATCCTTAATGTATTTGCATAAACCCTTTTGATGCTCTATTTGTCAAAGCTATCTCATGTTCCCTTTTTGCCCTCCTGAAAATAGCACTGTCTTATTCCTCTACAAAACACTGCTCCAGGTTAAATTAATACTTATGGCCTATATTTTAAGTTTAATCAAGAAAGAACCCATTCTACTCACTACTGCTGACTTATTTTAAGGCGACGCTTAAAATCCACTTCTCTGTTTCTGTGTTGTGACCTTTCCCAAACAGATTCCTCCAAGATCAGTTGTGAACTTCACCGTTTGTTAATTTTCCCAGACGCACTCCGATGTCCAGTGATACATGAATTCAAACAACAAACGCAGTAACTGTGCAGGTTCACTGCTCTGTCAGTTAGCAATGTAGGTTTCTTTCTCTCTCTCACTCCTGCACTGACCTCATCATGTGCTTCCTTTGTCTGTTCTTCTCCCTTTTAAAAGTGCTGTTGTTTTGACTTTTGTTTCTCTCCAAAGTTCCAAAACAATGCAACAGCATATAAAACAGTAATGGCTGCTCCTGGAATTCGACAAAATCACCTCCAACACCTAAAACACTTCAACATCAGAAAGCCTCCATCAAATAAAGGGGGAATGGTCGTTGGTCATTAGGTCCTGGCATGGTAAATCAATGGTAGCTTTCATTACTAATCTGGGAGCTTGGTAACAGTCATCAGGCACTTGGAATGAACAGAGTTCAGAATTCTCTTCCCAGAAGGGATCAGGCATCAAATGTTGGGCAGTCCATCACCTGTCTTGAGTCTTTCTGACCCTCAGTGGAAGTGGGTGGCACAGCTCTTACTTTTGTGAAGGTGAGAAAATCTCCTAATGAATGAATAGGCAGCACAGAGAGCATGCCAGGTTAATGGTATCAGGGTTTGTCAATGGATGAGTGTGAGGGAGGGAAGATGGTGCAGGAAATAGTGAGAGTGGTAGCCCCAAACATCGGTGGGGCATGGGGGCAGTTGCAGTATGGGTGAATGTAAGGTATTAGAGAGAAGATGGTGGCACCTACACTGTGGAGTGGAGAAGATTGTTAACCTTCTTCCTTGAGCACTAGTTTTTCCTCCATATGGTTGACATTGCATTCGCAAACTTGGACCAGGCTGGCATAGTGGTCAGGTGTTGTGCTGTGACCTCTACTGCTGGTCTTGGGGGTAGAGGCCTGCACAGCAAGCTGCCAAATTTTTCTGTCTGCCATCACTATGGAAAATGTCAAGAACATGCTTGGCAGCTCTGGGCACACCAAAGGCTTTTAAAGATGGTGGGGGCACAAGGAATTCCAGTGAATTCTGTTTAGCACTGGAAACAGTGCCGGCACTTCCTGTTAAGCAGTGTGCATGCACAGCCATTCCCTGGAATAACCTGTGTGTGCCCTGTGGTCCTCCATACATGCCTGATATGGAATCAGCAACTACTGACAGCTCACAAAGGACTTATCGAGGACCACACAGCATTGACTAACTTCTGGCAGCCACTTGTGGGTGGCCCATGAATCCCAAGACCCTTCATGTACCATCATAAAGACCAAGCCTGAAGAAAAGCCAGGTCAGAACACAGAAGAGAAGGTAGCAATTGGGAAAAAAAAACACTTATCGTGACATGGATGGCAGTAAAAGTAGAGTATTATGAATGTTCACCGAAATATGAGGAGATTATGAGATGAGGACAGAGTGCATACAGAACACAGAAAGACCAGTTTCAATATGTTGGAAGTCCTCATTGATAATGTCATCCTTGCAGATGAAATGACAATGTAGAAGTAATAATGGGGAACAAAGAAGCGGCAGAGGAACTGAATAAGTACTTTGCATCAGTTTTCACAGTGGAAATTGCCAGCAATATACTAGAACTTCAAGAGAGTCTATGGGCAGAGGTCAGTGCAGTGGCCATTGCTAAAAAGATGTTGCTGGGAAAGCTGAAAGGTCTGAAAATGGATGAATCACCCAGACTGCATTTATTACAGTGTTCTGAAGGAGTTTGCTGAGAAGATTGTGGAGGCATTGGTGGCAATCTTTCAGGAATCATTAGAGTCAAGGAGGATGCTAGAACATGGTCAAAGTAATGCACTTGTTTAAGAAGGGAGGGAGGCAGAAGACAGGAAGTTATAGTTTGGGTAGCCTGACCTCAGTTATTGGTTGTATTTTCCAGTCCATTTTTAAGAATGATAGTACAAAGTACTTAGAATTGCATGGTAAAATAGGTTTGAGTCAAGATGGCTTTGTCAAGGGATGGTCAGACCTGACAAGTCTGTTAGAATTCTTTGAGGGGGCAATGAGCAAGTTAGACAATGGAGAGCCAGTGGAAGTGATCTATTTGGACTTCCAGAATACCTTTAACAAAGTGCCGCACAGGAGGCTGCTAAATATGGTGCGAGCCCATTGTGTTAGGGACAAGGTACTGCCAAGGATAGAGGATTGGCGAGAAAGGGGTCTTTTTCAGGATGGCAGCTGGTGACTAGTACAGTTCTGCACAGATCCATGTTGGGACCACAACCACTCATGTTATACATGAGTGATCCGGACAAAAGAACTGACGACATTTTTGCTAGGTTTGCAGATGCCACATAGATAGGAGGTGAGGCAGATCATGTTGAAGAAGCTGGGAGGCTGCAGAAGAACTTGGATAGGCTAGGGGAATGAGCAAAGAAATGGCAGATAGAAAAAAATGTAGGACAATGTGAGGTTATGCACTTTGGTAGGACGAGTAGAGGCGTAGAATATTTTCTATGACTTCAGAAATCTGAAGGAAGAAGATACTTGAAAGTTCTTATTCAGCACTCTCTTAAGGAAAATGTACAAGTTTAATAGGAAGGCAAATGTAATGTTCACATTCATTTTAAGAGGGTGAGAATATGCTAGCAGAAATATATAGTCAAAGCTGTATAAGGCTCTGGTCAGATTGTATATCGTATATTGTGTGCTGTTTTGAGCTCCATATCTAAGGAAGGATGTGCTGTCCTAGGACGGCGTCCAGACACGTTTACAAGCATGGTCCTGATGATGAAGGGGGTATCATATGAGGAGTGGTTGAGGACTCTTGGTCTGTACTTGATGGAGTTTAGAAGGATGAGGGAAGGTCTGATTGAAACTTACAGAATGCTGAGAGGCCTGAATAGAGTGGATAAGACAAAGATGTTTCCATGAGTAGGAGAGACTAGGACCTGAGGTCACAGCCTCGGAGTGAAAGGGCGACTCTTTAGAACTGAGATGAGAAGGAATTTCTTCAGACAGAGGGTAGTGATACTGTGGAACTCATCACTCTAGAGGGCTGTGGAGGTCAGCTCATTCAGTGTATTTAAGACAGAGATAAATAGGTTCTTGTTTAATAAGGGGATCAAGGCAGAGAGAAGGCAGGAGAATTGGGTTAAGAAGCATATCAGCCATGATCAAATGGTGAGCAGATTGGATGGGCCGAATGGCCTAATTCTGCTCCTATATCCGATGGTCTATAGTCTTATGTTGTCTATCCCTTCTGTGCAAGTTATTCATGATTACGTGGGCAAAATGCATAGCAATTATTGAGAGTTGGCACAGCAAGGATTATGCCTTTGTAGATTGTATTGACTTTATCATGCAGACGCAATTCCAGGCTGAATTGTACTAAGACATTGAATCACTAATCACAGTTTCAACATTGACAGTGCGCAAGTGTAGAGGCATTTCAGGATAAAAAAATATTGATTTTGTATATCACGTTTTGACCAGAATCGGAACTTGCTTATGTTGAGTCTTTGCAGGAATTCTGAAACTGACTGCTTGCGACAATGTGACAGCAATCCAGCCATGTTATGTTAACAGTGAGCATGATTTACAGAAGATGGTGATGCTTACATCAGGTGGAGCTTCTGTTGTGAAAGAAAAATGTGACATGAAATCAAACATTTATTGAAACAGCATTGTGTTACTCACAGAGAAGATCAGGGAGTAGATCACACTTGGATGCAAGTGCTAAATATGCAAGTTGTTGAGAACAGTATATTCAATATTCAGTATATTTGAAACATCGATTTCGCTGCTCCTTGGATGCTGCCTGAATTGCTGTGTTCTTCCAGCACCTCTAATCCAGAATCTGATTTCCAGCATCTGCAGTCATTGTTTTTACCATATTCAATATTCAGCAGATCAACTGTGTAGAAAGGACAATTTGAAGATTTTGCCAAAGTCACAAGAGTGTGATACAGTGATATTTCAACCTGGAATGTAATACAGTTTACAGTGAGTGCATTAATGCAAAACTACAAGGTTTTGATCAACCACTACACAGAGCAAGCGAACGAGTGCAATGATCCAATAAACAAATATTGCCTGGAAATGCTTACAAAGCCACAATATCATATTGTATTGACAGTTTCTTGGTGATCAGGCATCACTGGGCAAATTCTTTCAGAGAAACGATTCAAGAACAATTGAAGCTTTGCAAATTTGCATAGGCCAAGGTTAGTACAATGTTGCCTCAGTATCTGTGTGAAAGTGTTTATTGCAGTGATGAGGTTAGGACAGTTGTTGTTGTTCTCACAGTAATGTGGACACTGCTACCATCCTTCAATGTATTCAGTTACTAGGAGACCACTTCGAAAACAGATTTCCAGGAGCAGAATTTGAAGTAAATTAGATTTAGTTGGGCTCAATCAACAAGACGAATTATTATGAATAAGAAAAAGACAGTATTAAGCAACTGATATCAAACTATTCCTCTTCGTTATAAAACAATGACAAGAGTGTAGCCACAAAGATATGTGAGCTACACTCTGAGTTAAAATGAATGATTGTGAAAAACGTCAAGACTAGTTTCATTCAGACATTCAGTGATTTGGTGTGCTATACCTTAAAAGAAGATCAGTTTTGAGCAATATCCATTCTTTTGTACACTTCTATAATGCTTCCGGCACCATGTGTTGATTCTGAACTTGGATTTAACCTCACAACTTGATTAAGTGTAAATCAGAAATAGTGTGGAGATAGATCACTCAGACTACTTTATGCAAATATAATCGTACATTTTATTTGGACAAAATATCAACTTGATGTGGAGTACAATCATAGGGCTGCAAATGACTCTCAGCAAAGAACTGAATAAATATCTTTCGGTCACATTAAATATGTGGTGTACATAGCTCCACCATCAAACCGTTAGTTTTTGAAGAGGTTTTTGCTTTTGACCAAGCAAGTAGTTAAAGGCAGTGAGGTAGATGTTGTTCACATGGACAAAGGCCTTTAACAAATTACCACATGGTAGGTTGTTGAGTAAGGTTAAATCTCACAGGATTCAGGGAGAGCTGGCCAATTGGATACAAAATTGGCTTGAAGACAGAAGACAGAGAGTAGTGGTGGTGGGTTATTTTTCAGATTAGACGTCTGTGACCAGCAGTGTGCCACAGGAATCAGTGTTGGGTCCACTGTTACTCATCATTTATGTAAATGATTTGGATGAGGATTTACTGTGTATGGTAATTAGGTTTGTGGTTGACCGCAAGATTGGTGGTATAGTAGACAGTGAAGAGATTCATCTGGGAATATAGTGAGATCTTGATCAACTGGGCTAGTGAGCTGAGTATTATAGAGCAAAGAGATCTACAGGTACAAGTTCATAGTTCCTTGAATATGGCATCACAGGTAGGCAGGGTAATGAAGAAGGCTTTTGATTTTCTTGCTTTCATCAGTCAGAGCATTGAGCATAGGAACTGAAAAGACTTGATACAGCTGTTCAAGACATTGGTAAGGTCACATTTGGAGTACTCCATGCAACTCTGGGCACACTACTATATAAAGGATATTATTAAACTAAAAAGGTGCAGAAAAGATTTACTCAGATGCTATCAGGAATGGAAGGTTTGAGTTAAAACGATAGGCTGGATAGGCTTAGTCTTGTTTCCCCTGAGCGTAGGAGATTGTGGGGTGACCTTATAGAGGTTTAGGAAATCATCACAGGCATAGATAAAGTAGATAGCCAACAGCTTTTCCCCATGTTAGGGGAGTCTAAATCTAGAGGGCAAAGCTTTAAGGTTTACAAGGGAGAGATAAAAAAAGGGTCCAGAGGGACAATATTTTTCACACAAAGGCTAATGTGTGTCTGGAACAGGCTGCCAGGGGTTATTGTAGTGAGGAAGGCGAGTGGGATCAGTATGGAGAGATATGAACCAAACATCGTCAAATAGGACGAGATTATTTGTGAAAACCAGGCAGCATGGATTGGAAGGGCCTGTTACCATGCTGTACATCTTTATGACTCTAAATGGGTTCCCAGATGCTGAGCAAACAATTTTGTTTATTTCAGCAAGCAGGACAGATATAATTGTGAAAAATTATGAAAACGCACTTTTAATATTTAATAAACACACTACGGGAACAATTGCAATGTGAGTTCTCCTCAGACTACACCAACAGAAAAATTACAGGAAAACTGGCAGCATGTGATAAGATTGAGTCACAATCAAATGTGATGGAGCCCATAGGTGGGGTAGGCAGTGAACGAGGCGAGTTTGTTCAAATACGGCACAAAACCCTGTTAGTCCTTGCTGCAGAAATTTCTATAAAAGTCTTGGACGTAGCTGAGATTCAGCACCTTGATGTTAGGAGTGAAACCTGACTGTGTCCACAAGCCTGTCCTGGCCAAGCAGCAATACTGGCTGATACCTGGAAACCTGCAGCTCAACTCAAAAGGCCATTGTTGTCTCAGGTAAGCCTTCGATTTTAAAAAAAACTTTCAGATGGACATGTTCTCCAAGATTTGGTGAAATGTCAGTGAGCTGATAAGAATTGTTGCTGCTTTTATGTTTTAAGTGTGAAACCTGGGAGGTGTGATAGATGCTATAGCACTGTGGTATGTTGTATCATGCCACATTGGTAGCTGCAATGGAGTGGCATACACTTATTGCACATGAGACATCTGATGGATACCTGGTCCTCAATCTTGTATGTGACAGTCCTGTGCAGCGGCAGGTTTAAAATGATCCATTACACACATCGCAACATAAAGCACTAGTACAGCCCATGGCAGAGTCTAGCAGATCAATCATCCTCTTGTAGCACTGGAGCCAAGTTCTCTTGAGCTGCCCAAAGGCTTTGACCTCTGCAGCCACCTCTCTCCAGGCTGCCTTCATCAGTCAAGGTGGCCTCTCATTGCCATTCCTGTGGAAAATAACTTATCTATAGGACAGCTTCCAGGACAATATGTAGGCAGGTATTGCTAAAGCATGGTGTGGCCTTTGACTGGCCTCTGACATCTTTAGAGTGGGTGGGGGTAGTGAGTATATGTTGAATGATATTCCTGGGCTGCAGAGAGTGAAGTATTCTCTGGGTGTCTTTTAAATGTGGTGCCCAGTTATTGAAAAATGGGAGGTGTCAGCAGATTTCAGAGGTTTATTAACAGATTGAGAGGTTTTGCTTTAATCACCCTTTCAAGCTGAATATCCTAGTTTTGTGTCACTCTCTGGTTAAAACATATTGCCCCCATCTCCTCTCTAACAGTTCATGAAAATTGCTTTTTCACACAGTTCATTCTCCCTTCAAAGATAGTCTCTCAAAAGTTTCTGCTTTTGAAAGGAAATACTGACTATCATGCATTCAATTTGAGTAAATGGATGCCAATCGCCCTGAAGCCTTTTGAATCAATCTCCATTTCTCAGGAGATGCCATTTGTTATTGGAGTTAGGCAAGCATCCATTATATTCCACTGACCACCATTTTTTATTTCCAAAGCACGAAAGTGGGTTCCAAAATGCTGGAAAGTGCACCACTAATGGAAAGATCAGGTTCACCCAAGGGTCCATGCCTCCTGACACCCAGGAAATAAAATTGCCGAACTCTGTCCTCATCTTCTGCTTCTCAAATATTTAATTAATGCACTGGAAATCCATACAGTGATTTCCATTACTTTCCTCTTGCAAAACTGAAGAAATAATGAGTATAACTGAAAACTGGTTTCTGACAGTTTCAAGTCCTACTTTCATGACGTTGTATCTATGTTTTCCGATATTTTAGCCGATGCTATTACACATCAGCATTTTCAGACAAACAGTCTGAATTGTAGAATGTAATTCCAAAACACTGATAAAGTTATTAAATACAACATGATGGAAAATACGATGTTAGTTTTTTTTAGGGTCACTTTTTAAGAGAATGTGTTGCTCTGTGGTTTGAGTTTGTTTGATGCTGTTTTTGAAATTGTCTTTGAACATTTGTGAGCTTAGTACTTTGTCACGTAAGACATGCAATGTTCAGTTCTGGCCAAGGTCATAGTAAAGGTCAGAGTTTCAATTTGTTTTTATTATATATATATATAGTCTTTAATTCATCTGCAAATGAAATCCTGTTGTGCAAGGCATTGATGAGTGATCTGTGACCATATTTGGCAATAAAGAGAAAGTTTTCTTTGTTCATTTGTTCTATTCTTCTTTTCCACATTTAGAAATCACATGGCTCTGCTGATGATGACATAACTGATGAATATTTGAAAATGTGGCGGAAGCAGATTTTCAAAGGAAAATTGGATAGACATTTGATGGGAAATCTCTGCAGATCTAAGGAGAAAGAGAAATGGGCGATGAACTGGATAGCTGCACTGAAGAACACACAGAGGAGTGATAGACCAAGGGGCTAATTCTAGTGTTTGAATTGATTTGCAATATTTACTAGCTATTTTGATTTTTTTGGACATGAGTATATTATAATAAAATTTTGCTTAAAAGGTTTCTAGTCAGTTCTGCTATAACACATGTTTCTTCATTGTGAATTGGCTTAAATGTGATTTTAAACATGAAAGCGTTATTTGTAGAACGCAATTTTCCCTTACCTATAGAAGCTATAATGCAATTCTGGCCACGTTAGTTTAAATGGTGCAGCTATTGCACGATTTTCTTATCAGGCAAGGTTGCATCAAGATTAGATTCCTAACAGTATGGAAACAGGCCCTTCGGCCCAACAAGTGCACACCAACCCTCCAACAAGTAACCCACCCAGATGCATTCACCTACCCTATGTTTACCCTTGACTAATGCACCTAAAGCTATAGGCAATTTAGCATGGCCAATTCACCTGACCTGCACATCTTTAGATTGTGGGAGGAACCCACACAGGTTTAACTGGAAGCACTAGCTTTTGGAGCACTGCCACAACCACCTGATGAAGGAGCGACGCTCCGAAAGCTAGTGCTTCCAATTAAACCTGTTGGATGATAACCTGGTGTTGTGTGATTTTTAACTTTGTACACTCCAGTCCAACACCGGCATCTCCAAATCATCCCTCCTCTAAAAGCTGGTTAACACATGCATACTTGTGAAGGCCTCACAATTCAAATGGGAATTATATCAAAGTGGTGTTGCAAACTTCCTAAGCATCATCATGACATGCAAATCGCAAGCATATCTTTAACACCCCAAAAAAATACGATTGCTTACAATTCATAAGGAGGGGCTACAGAAGCAAGGAAATGAGAAGAAGTCAGGTCAAATCCTAGGAACGCACTCGGCTCATATTGAAGTGGATTGAAATGAAGGAGAGCCTGCACATGATGATGATTTGTGCTACCTAAATGATAACGGTCAGAACTCATAATTTTCCTTTTTCAGGTTCATTGTTTGAGAAGGGTCTAATATGAATCTAACAAGAAAGTAAAAGTCACCTTTGGAAAATGCATTGAATTTTTATATCTAAGCAAGCAAGAAAGAAAGTGATTCAAACTTTCAGTATGTGAAACAGTGAAGAGAGACATGCCCATTCCATTATGGACTCTTAACAGTTGCACATACAGCTCTGATGAGGAATTAATGCAGAATAATTGCAACATAAGGAAGTTAAATAATGTGACATTGGAGGCAAAACAAATGGTATTCATGAGGAGATATGTAAGATGATAGATTTTGGATCTTGAACAAACAAAAGCTAATCATAGAATTCCAACAGTGTGAAAGTAGGTCATTGAGTCTCATTGAGCCCATTGAGTCTACACTGACCCTCCAAAGGGCATCCCACCAGACCCACTACTCACTTCCACACCCAATCCGCATATTTCCCATAGCTAATCTACATTTCCCTGAGCACTATGGACAATTGAACATTGTTAGTCGACCTAACCTGTACATCTTTGGACTGTGTGAGGAAACCGGAGTGCCCAGAGGAAACTCATACAGACACAGGGAGAATGTACAAGCTCCACACAGACATCTGAGAATGGAATCAAACCCGGGTCCCTCGCACTGTGAGGCAGCAGTGCTAACCACTGAGCTACCGCGCCTGGCATGCAAATACAACTGTTTGCATAGTATCAGAACCAAATGAAGATGATAGGTGACAAATTCAATGCTGTGTTACGTGACACAGTCAGTTTGTCAGTAAAGCTTGGGTATCCTTTATTCACATGTCCTAAACAGAAAAGACCTAAAAACCGAAGGTGTTTTTGAAAGCAGACACAAACAAACTTAAAGATATGTTCAGGCCATTTGGAAAATCAAGCTTTGTTTTTACATTTTAAAACAAAGTTTATTTTTCCAAAAAACATGATTGGTTGGATGGACTTAAACTGAAGGTTATTTTTGCGAAGAGCCTGAATGGCCCCAAATCGATCTTTCATGGTAAGTGTTTCTGAAAACTGAGAATATCGTTTATCCCAAAACTAGTTGATCCCGATGTTTTCAGATAAAGGATTCAAGCTGTATATATCTTTAAATGTCATGCTCGTGACATAATCAGTGTATCAATAGTATGTGACCTGAGGGAGTAGAACTCTTACATTCCATCTTACCCTGGGATCACTTGAGGAATGACATATTACAAGAAGCATGTTGCTCCCTGTTCTATTCTAAAAGCTAAATGTTAGTCTAGACATTAATATGCTTGTGCATGAAGTGGTTGAACATATTCATTAGCTATAATAAGTGTCCGTTAGTTTATTCAACTCCATCATCTTCACACCTAGTTTCTTATGTCATGGACGATTACAGAAACTGTGCCACATCAGGTAAAATACCCTGCTGGAGGCAAACATACATCATCACATCCCATTCTTTACTAACCAAGAGAATGTTTCCATAATTTAGAGCTTCCTGCAATGGTGGTATACTTTCTGGTCAGGATGGTGAGTGGCTTGAAGGGTGATGATGTTCCCATATATCTGTTGCCCTCAGTTTTCTCGATGGTAGTGGTTATGGGTTTGGAAGGTGGTGTCTAAGGAACTGAAATGTATCTTGTACATACCACATGCTGTTGCTACTGATTGTCTGTGGTGGAAAGAGTGAATCTTTGCAGGTATTGTGCTACTCAAGTAGGTTGCTTTGTCTTGCATGATGTGAAGATTCATGAGTATTGTTGAAGCTGCATTCATCCAATTGAGTGGGACTAATCCATCACACAGGAAATTCGACATTTCGGGCCAGAGCCTCCTGATGAAGGGCTCTGGCCCGAAACGTCGAATTTCCTGTTCCTTGGATGCTGCTGTGCTTTAACCAGCAACACATTTTCAGCACTAATCCATCACACTCTTGACTTGTTGATTTTGGGTAGGCTTTTGGGGAGTCAGAGGGTGACATAGTCCCTGCAGGATTCCTCTGACCTGCCCTTGTGCTGACAGAATTTCCATGGCTAGTTTATTCAGTCTGTGGTCAACTCCAGTGATTGTTCTGACCCAATTTTCTTTAACCTGGTCAGGCTGATGGGAAGTCTCCATTGCAGACATGGAACAAATTTCCAGTTGTCTTGTGTAACCAACTAGCTTGGTTAGATCAAATTTGACACATTCCAGAGAATGCTTCATCATTGACTGGATTCTGCTACAGTCCAGGGATTCTGAGTTGGAAGGCCTAATAGAATTGTGGAACTCCTACAGTGTAGAAGGAAACCATTTGGCTCATCAAACCCGTCCTGACCCTTCGAAGAGCAATCCACCCAGACCCACACCAAATCCTGTAACTCCACATTTACCATAACGAGTCCACCGAGCCCACACATCCCTAAACACTAAGGATAAGTTCAGTGTAGCCAGTCCATCTAACCTGCACGTCTCTGGACATGGTTGATAAAAAGCCATACATGGGTCTGGTGGTGTGCCTACCTCAGATGGTGTAGAGGCAAACAGGTTGAGATAATTGCCAACTTGTTTTTAGAGATGTGCAAGAGACAGACATAACATTTGGAAGACAGTTGGCCTGTGACACCATTTTGTTATCTTTTCCTGAATTTGCTGGGTTTATGGGGCTGCGCACCTCGATGGATTTAGCTGTGGCACAGAGTAAGCTGATCTCAGCCATAACCCAGCATTGAATTGTGACAGAAACAGAAACTTAACATGTCAGGCAACATCTGTGGAGAGTAGAACAGAGTTAACACTTCAAGTCCAATAACTCTCCTTTGAAGTTGGACTCACAGTTCGACCTGCTGAATTTCTCCAGCAATTTGTTTTTGTTTCAGATAGCCAGCATCCACAGTTCTTTATTTTATTACATTGCATGGTAACAATGAGATTTCGATCATCAATATCAGGCTGTTTCCTCATTAATATCTCTTGCTAGCTGTTAAGTTGGTGCCCAAGGACAAGATCAGGCAGCAGGTTAATGCCTGTGCAAAGAACGGTCTGTGGATATGACCGACCTAGCAATGTCTTGAAGCTGGTGCGACTGTTCCTTGGAATTTTAATCAAAGGCTTAAGGAAAAGGAGAAAAGAAACAAAATTGGGTAGAGAATGGTTCACCAGGGAATGGAAGTATTTTCACTCATTCTTTGTCTTCTCAACTGGAACCCAACAAATTAATCGTGTGTGATGCCTCAGAGTGAATTGACAGCTGTCTTTGAATTTTCCATGTAATTTGGCAGCACAAACTTGCCCCATTTGGTATTTTTAATGTGGAATTGTATTAGGTCCAATTTATCCCTTGAACAATACTTATCAGTGTGGTCTTAGTATCCAGTTAATGGATATTTATATAGGACTAGCTAAAATACCTTTCTAATATGACAGTATCTGTATTTGAATATTTTTCATAGTTACCACATTGCAAAATAGAAGCTCTTAATCTGTCTGATTTGTCTCAATGAAGCAGATTAAGGTCACTGAGGATGCATTTTAGAGATTTTATTTCTGTCAGTATAGCATCTGGATTATCATTAAATACACAAAAAAAGCTTTACTTAGACCACATTTGGAGTCTTGTGTGTGGTTCTAGTTGT
Organism: Hemiscyllium ocellatum; assembly: GCF_020745735.1. Taxonomy (NCBI): domain Eukaryota; kingdom Metazoa; phylum Chordata; class Chondrichthyes; order Orectolobiformes; family Hemiscylliidae; genus Hemiscyllium; species Hemiscyllium ocellatum. The sequence continues at coordinate 107,493,600 of NC_083405.1, forward strand.
TACACTATAGGAATGAAGTGGAGGTGGTGGACAGCGTGAAAAAGAGGCTTACCAATGTTGGCTTGGAATGTATTGGCTATAAGGGGAGGTTGGACAAACTTGCTCTGTTTTTGCTAAACCATCAGAGGCTGAGGGGTGACCTGATAGAAGTAAATAAAATTATGAGAGGCATAGTTGGAATGGATACTCAGGGTCTTTTTCCCAAGGTGAAAATGTCAAATACTATCGGGGCACAGGTTTAAGGTGAAAGGGGCAACGTATGATGTATGTTTTTTACACAGAGGGTGGTTGGTACCTTGAACGTGCTGTCAGGGAAGGTGATAGAAGCAGATATGATAGCGATACTTAAGAAGTGTTTATACAGATACATGAACAGTTAGGGAATAGAGGAATACAAACCATCAGCAGGCAAACAGGATTACTTGAGAATGGCATCATGGTTGACACAGGCCTGGTGAGCTGAAGAGTGTGTTTCTGTGCTGTACTGTTCTTTGTTCCAAGTTTTATGATACAATTAAAATCACAGTAAAACTACAACACAATCATGTCAAAATTAGATGTTCCAATTTCAATGAGCCAAAATGTCTTCCATCATCTGGCAATGGTCAGGGGGAGCTGTTGTTCATCTGGTTAATAGAGAAGCATATTTTGAAGAGTCCTTTGGATATTTTAAACACTTTAAGATGATACTATGACACCAAGATTCTACCATTAAATTAGTGAGATGAATGTCTGCTGTGTGCATACTGAAGCTGCTTTTCAGTGGGCTCGGGCCAACAGAAAACATTTATCCCAGATATCAATCTGAAGAGCTGGAAAATTTTAACACATCTGGCAACTTCTGTGGAGAGGAAAACAGAGTTAATATTTCAATTCCAGTGATCCTCCTTCAGAGCTGGACTCGAAGTTTGATCTGCTGAATTTCTCAAGTGATTGCTGTTTTTGTTTCAGATTTCCAGTGTCCGTAGTTCTTTGTTTCAATATAAATTGCATTGAAAATCATGAAGGGTGCACAGTTATGTTCCCATAATGAATAGAAGAGTAATTGTATAAAACTCTCCCTTATGAACTACAGGGCTGAAGATTACCAGATATTTGCAAAGTTTCAGTTTTGGCGAGTTTCATGAAGGGTTTCTCTTTGTAAGCCCCAGTGAGATTTCTCACACTATTGTTCAAACTCTCCGTACAGCTACGCACCACTCTTGTCCTACATTCCTTCTGGCCAGAGGAGGGAGTACTTGCCACTGTCAGGACCTCCCTGGATTCATGGCACTGGTGCCAATTCCTCAGCCCAGCTGCACAGCAGATCAAATGCTGCCAGGCTGCATTTGCCCTTCGCCAATCCCATATTGGAAAGGGAACCAAAAAGAAGTGCTTTGCAGATCACAAAGGTGGCACAGCTAATACTTCTTTGCAAATACAAGTGCATCTTCAGAAATATATTGCTATTTAAGAACCAAGGTTACCTGTCCCTAGCCTCATCCTATCATAAAACCCTATAGAAGTGCTACTCATCCCCGGTGCTCAATGTATTTGACAACTTAACCATGCAAACCTTTGTGCTGCACTGTCTCCCCATTGAATTCAGAGTTGCTGTAATATCAACTGGGAGAGGGGATGGTCCTGTAGGGATGGACAGATTAACAAACGGAAGTTTTGTGATCAGGTGAATGGCAGGAGGAATGGAATCACAAATGGGAAAATGGAGCAAGGCAAAAGGGTATAGTTATGGGAGAAGTAAAGGAAGGAAAGATGGATCTAGGGTAATACCAGAGCCTGTGTCAATGGCTAATTAAGGGCAGTCCAGCTTAATGTTTATGTCAGTGACCTGTAAAGTGCTGATGACGTGAAGTTAGGTGAAGCTTCAATTGCTATGTTGTGGATGAGGTTAGAAGTCAGACAGGGAGAGGAGGAGAAATGTAAACTAGAGTTGACCTGAAGGATGGGGTCATGCATGCAGACTGACGGAAGTGCTCCACAATGTGATCTGACAGTCTACATTTCACCTCTCCATTGTTGAGGAGAAAGCATCATGAGACAATTGATTTGGAAAGCTGAAATGGGAGTGGAGCAATGTACGTGCTTTTTGGTGACATCATGCTGGGAGTGTTGGAAATCGTGAACATGAAGAGGATATGGTTACGATTGAAAACAGAGTTTTGGGGCGAACATCTCACAGGAATCTCAGGTATATGCATCATACAATGCTTTAACATCAGTGTACCACATCTCATTCAGAACCATTTAACATCTCACTTTCCTCATACCACATTCTTCTTACATGTAATGCATATAGACAAACATTTGTTGAAGATTCATACCTTTGGCAGAGGTGAAACGTTGCAAGATTTTTAATCACAAATCAATTATGAATGACAGTCAAATGAGAAAACAAATCTCCAACATATGTTTGAGGTATTGTTTTGTCAATTGCCATAGAGCCATAGAGATGTACAGCACGGAAACATGCCCTTTGGTCCAACTCATCCATCAAACCAGATATCCCAACCCAATCTGGGCCCACCTGCCAGCACCCCGCCCATATCCCTCCAAAGTATTAGAAATTTACAGCATGGAAACAGACCCGTCTGTCCAACTCATCCATGCTGACCAGATAACCTAACTTAATATAGTCCCATTTGCCAGCATTTGGCCCGTATCCCTCAAAACCCTTCTTATTCATATACCCATTCAGAAGCCTTCTAAGTGTTGTAATTGTACCAGCCTCCACCACTTCCTCTGGCAGCTCATTGCATACATGCACAGCCCTCTGCATGAAAAGGTTGCCCCTTAGGTCCCTTTTAAATCTTTCGCATCTCACCCTTAACCTATGCCATCTAGTTTTGAACTCCCCCTCTCCAGGGAAAAGACTTATCTATTTAAAATCTGATTGAAGATTTGTAGCTCGGGTATCCGTTGTTGTGGTTCTGCTCGCCGAGCTGGAAGTTTTTGCTGCAAACGTTTCGTTCCCTGGCTAGGGAACATCATCAGTGCTGTTGGAGCCTCGTGTGAAGCGCTGCTTTGATGTTTCTTCCGGTATTTATAGTGGTTTGTTCTTGCCGCTTCCGGGTGTCAGTTTCAGCTGCAGTGATTTGTATGTGGGGTCCAGGTCGATGTGTCTGTTGATGGATGTTCTTGCCGTTTCCGGGTGTCAGTTTCAGCTGTAGTGGTTTGTATATGGTGTCCAGGTCAATGTGTCTGTTGATGGAGTTTGGGGATGAATGCCATGCTTCTAGGAATTCTCTGGCTGTTCTCTGTCTGGCTTGTCCTATGATAGTGGTGTTTTCCCAGTCAAATTCATGTTGCTGGTTGTCTGAGTGTATGGCTACTAGAGATAGCTGGTCGTGTCGTTTTGTGGCTAGCTGATGTTCATGGATGCGGATTGTTAGCTGTCTTCCTGTTTGTCCTATATAGTGTTTTGTGCAGTCCTTGCATGGTATTTTGTAAACTACGTTAGTTTGGCTCATGCTGGGTATTGGGTCCTTTGTTCTAGTGAGTTGTTGTCTGAGCATGGATGTTGGCTTGTGTGCTGTTATGAGTCCTAAGGGTCGCAGTAGTCTGGCTGTCAGTTCTGAGACGCTCCTGACGTATGGTAGAGTGGCTAGTCCTTTTGGTTGTGGCATGTCCTCGTTCCTCGGTCAACATGAATTTGACTGGGAAAACACCACTATCATAGGACAAGCCAGACAGAGAACAGCCAGAGAATTCCTAGAAGCATGGCATTCATCCCCAAACTCCATCAACAGACACATTGACCTGGACACCATATACAAACCACTACAGCTGAAACCGACACCCGGAAGCGGCAAGAACAAACCACTATAAATACCGGAAGAAACATCAAAGCAGCGCTTCACACGAGGCTCCAACAGCACTGATGATGTTCCCTAGCCAGGGAACAAAACGTTTGCAGCAAAAACTTCCAGCTCGGCGAGCAGAACCACAACAACTTATCTATTTACCCTATCCAGGGCCCTCATGATTTTATAACCTTCTATAAGGTCACTCCTCAGCATTTGATGCTCCAGGGAAAATAGCCCCAGCCTATTCAGCCTCTCCCTATAGCTCAAACCCGTCAGTCCTGGCAACATCCTTGTAATTTTTTTCTGGACCCTTTCAAGTTTCGCAGCATCCTTCCTACTGGAGGGAGACTAGAATTGACACATAATATTCCAAAAGTGGCCTATCCAGCTGCAACATGAACCTCCCAACCCCTGTACTCAATGCACTGACAAATAAAGGCAAGTATACCAAACACCATCTTCACTATCTTGTCTACCTGTGAGTCCAGTTTCAAGGAACTATGAACCTGTACTCTAAAATCTCTTTGTTTAGCAATGCACCCCAGGACCTTACCATTAAGAGTATAAGTCCTGCCCTGATTTGCCTTTCCAAAATGCAGCACCTCACATTTATCTACATTAAACTCCATCTGCCACTCCTCAATCCATTAGCCCACCATGGAAGAAGATCAGGAAAGGGGAAAAAATCAGCTGTTAATTTGTTACAAGCCTGTTTCACATGATAATGTAAATCAATTTCACTCCTTTCTTTTGCCCTCCCCATTATTTTTCGATGATTTTTTGATTCCAGTGAATTCATGGTTTTATTTGTAAAGGAACTGGGGTAGGGTGAACATTCCACTTGACTTTATGGATGATAATCTGATGAATATGTTTTGCTTTTATTATACACCCAAGTCATTTCAATTCCTTGTTCCTGCCCATGTGGTGAACTTAAAAGTGTATGCCATGATATCAATCATGTTTTATGTTTGATGTTACTTGTTAAATAATAACAATATTATGCAATATTGTGCAATATTGAGATAAGTGATGCAATTCTCATCAACCCTCATCAAAGGCCCCTATTTTAAAGCTATTAATTGACTCCATCCTTCTCTCCTATTTTGTTGGATGACACGAAGTAACAGGATGCCGTAGGGTTTGGTCCTTGGATCCCAGCTATTTAAAATCTACATGAACGACTTGGATTCAGGGCTAGAAGGCTTGTATAACCAAATTTGCAGATGACACAAACAAGCAGAAAAATAAATTGTCATGTGGAAATAAAAATCTTACAAATAAATATAGATGGGTTAAGGGAGTAGGCCAAAATGTGGCAGATGGAGTTTAATGTGAACAAGTGAGAGATCATGCATTTGGGTCAAAAAAATGGGAAGGCAACCTATTATCTTAATGGGGAGAGACTTCAGGATATACTCCTGTGCGGAGGGACTCAGGTGTATTCGTTCATGAGTCACAATACTGTATATAGGTACAGCAGATAATAAAGAAAGCAAATGGAATGTTGGTTTTTATAGTGAAAGGAAAAGAACAAAAAGGTAACAATGTATTGGTGCAACTATACAAAGCATTGGTGGGATTGCACCTGGAGTATTGTGCATAGTTTTGATCCTCTTATTTGAGGAAAGATGTAATGGCATTGGAGGGAGTTCAGAGGAGGTTCACTAAATTGATCCCAGAGATGAGTGGTTTATTGTATGAAGAGAGATTGGACAGTTTAGGCCTATACTTTCTGGAATTTAGAAGAATGAGGGGAGATCAAATTGAGGTATTCAAGATGATAAAAGGTATGGATAAAATAAATGTGGAGCGGGTGCTTCCTCTTGTGGGGCATTCTAGGATGATAGGTCATAGTTTTAGGATAAGGGGGTAGCAAATTTAAATCAAAGTTGATGAGAAACTACTTCTCCCAAGGGACTGTGAATCTGTGAAATTTGCTACCCAAAGTGTGGTGGATACTGGGACAGGGAGTAAATTTAAGGAGGAGTTAGATATGGAGAGAAGGCAGGAAAATGGGGATGAGGAGCTTATCAGCCATGATCAAATGGCAGAGTAGATTCGATGGGTCGAATGGCCTAATTCTGCTCCTATATCTCATGACCTTATGAACTGAGTATGAACCAATACTTGATTGTAACCTTAATGTTGTATTTCTTCCTGAGATGACTTTCTGACCACATATCCTCAACATTCCTAAGATTATTTACTTCAATGCCTGTGTCATCAGCCAGCTCCATATCTGCCTCAGATTATTCACTGTTGAAATATTCTGACATACCCTTGTTACCTTTACATTTGACTATTCAAACACATTCCTGGTGATCTGCCACATTCAATCTTCTGTGAACTCGACTTTACCCAACACTGCGCTGCCCTGTTCTAACTTCCATCCAATCACACTCACCCATCAGCCCAGTGCTCACCAATCCACTCAGTTAAGTAGCACCACACTACTAGAATTTTAAATCCTGTTTTCAAATCCTTTCATGGTTTTGCTCTTCTCTTTCTTTATAAACTTCTCCAATTCTGCCACCTCTGAGATGCCTTAGTTCCTCCAATTCTGACCTCTTTACCACAGGAGGCCTTCATTCTCTTAACTCTGGAATTTCCTCCCTGAGCTTTTCCACCCTTCAACCCTGTATCATTATTTAAATTGCTCCTCAAAACCCACCTCCTTGAACCAATAAGTTACGTGGCTTTGCTAGATTTAGTCATGCATTGCTCCTGTGATGTGCCTGACAATGCTTAATTACATCAAAGGTTCTATATGCAAACATGATCCAAATTGTTGCTGTGAATATTAGCAACAAGTTGCTTTTGTACAGCACTTTTATGTAATATAACCTTCTGAGATGTTTCATAGGAGTACTGTCAGACAGGATTCAACACCAAGTCATGTTTTTTTTTATTCACAGGATGAGGGCATCACTGGCTAGGACAGCATTTGTTACCCATTGCCTCTACGTCAGTTAAGAGTCAGCCACATTACTGTGGGTCTGGAGCCAGACCAGTTAAGGATGGCAGTTTCCTTCCCAAAAGGACATTAGTGAGCCAGATTTTTTTTTCCCCAACAATCAGCATTGGATTCATGGTCATTATTAAACTCTTAATTCCAGATATTTATTGAATTCAAATTCCACCATCTGTCATGCCAGGATTGCGAACGCAGGTTCCTCCAGAGCATTATCTGGGCCTCTGGATTAACAGTCTAGTGATAATACCACTAGGCCATTGCCTCTCCAATATCAGCAAGGTGACTGAATATTTGATTGATGAGCTAGTTTTTACTGAGCTTTTGCAAGGAAGAAAGCAAGTGAAGAAGACCAGAAGGGGCTTGGGAAGACACTTCGGAACTTCGGGCCTACGCACAACTGTCTTTGGATGGGAATTTGAAAGTTGGGATGAGCAAGAAGCCATATCGGAGAAAGTAAAGTTCTCACATTGTTGCATGTTTTGGAGAGATTATTCAGATAACGATTGTCAAGTGATTTGAATAGAAGGAGGTGAATTTTAAATGTGAAGCATTGCTAGACTAAAGAGGCATCTGAGCATTATTTAAGCAATGATCTCTGATAAATAACTTATGGCTTTGTGAGTATATATTTTAAACCAACAGTATCAGTACAATTTATAAGCAGTGACTGTTTTTGATTTTACTTGCTTATTTTTACGCACCTGACCGCTGTCTCTGTTGGTCAAGGTTGAACTGTCCTTGGCTGGTATTTTACCCAAGTTGTGTTTCATGGTTCCTCTGTCGATTAGATGACAAAAATAAAGTTGGAAGGAATTATAAGAATGGTTTTGATCTAAATTAGTGAAAAGGAAATTGTCTGCAATCGAAATCCTAGTATCCTCTTCTGCTGGGTCATGTCAGGCAGTCTGAGTGAACTGTCAAATAGCTTTTGCTTATAATTTCTTGATGCTTGTGTCATTACAAATTGTGCAGCACATCCACTGTCAAGGGTCACAGTGTCACAGTGTCACAATTCAGGCTGAGCTCGAAAAGAATCAGCTGGTCATGTAGTAGCTTTGGAGCCGTCTCCTTACATTCTGCTGTCATTCCCACAGAAATTGGAATACTCTTATTGTGATGTCTACATTCATTTAAAACGCCAGATGGCATCAGGAATTTAACCCATTCCAGTTTTGAACACTAACTCTTTCAAACTGCAACTCGCCACTGAATGACTTTCATCTTGCTCCAGAACGTTTCACGTTCGAAAGTATCTTGTTACTTGAATTCAACGAAAAGATGCATTTTTGCCTTACTGGGCAATCCTGTCTGTGGACAGGATTAAACAGTGAGCTTTGTAGATTAACATGCATGTTAAAATGCTTTGCCATTGTTGCAGCTGTTGGAAATGCTATTAAAGGCCAGATGTAGATTTCGACAAAACAACTTTTAAACTTTCTTCACAGGGATCTGGTGAAGTGTGTTGTGATACAGTTACATTGTGGATGACAGCACTCCGGTTTTGTTACTGGAGTAATAATTCTGAGGGCAGAGCTAATGGTCCAGAGACATAGAGGTATCTTAACCAGAGGCTTTATGATTCTGACACTGGGATGCATAGGGATGACTGAGCATCCATTTGTTGGCAGTCTGACTGGCTCAGCAAGTGTCCTGAAGGATCACCATCTAGTTACAGGTGGCAGGTTGGATGTAGATGCTGCTACTCTATTTAGAAGTATAAAAGTTTGAATATCTTCTCATCTTATTGAGATTGATGGCCACTACTGAGATAGGTCTTCATTTTGAGGCTTTGAGGTTAAGTACCAACATTAAAGTTAGAGTGACCAGGCAGTCTAGCCTCTCCAACTGTATCCCTGGGGAGTTCCTCTTCACATGGTCCCCTGTTTGGCACATGGATAATTTCAGAGATAGGTAGCAGATTGAAACACAGGAACTCAAAGGCTATAATCTTATAAAAAAAGATTACTCCTGCTGTCAAGTGCTTATGAGTATAGGAAGTAGCAGATAGTACAATTGAATGCTTGGCTGAAGTGTTGGAGCAGGAGGGTAGGCTTTGGATTCCTGAATCACTGGGTCCATCTCTGGAGAGGGTGGGATGAGTCTGATTGGTAGCACTTGAACCAGAATGAGCCTGACGTCCTTGTGGGGAAGAGTTTGCCAGTGTGGGGGTTGTACGAATTTGGCAGGGGGCTGGGATACAGGACAGAGGTACAGTAAGGTATGAGATGTAGACATGTATGTTAGAAGTACTAAGTCAGTCTAAAAGGCTGTATGAATATAGTCAAGTTAAGGCAGAAGGGAACATGGCAAGGCTGGATCACATTTATTTTAATGCAAGGAATCTTGTGAGTAGGGCAGATGAGTTGAGGGTGTTGATTAATGTATGGGGATAAGATGCCATTGTTTTTACAGAGACATGGTTGAGAGAGGGATAGGATTACCAGTGCAGTCTTCCAGAATGTAAAATCTTTGCGTGTGAAAAAAATCAGTAAAAGAGGAGGTGATATTCCAATACTGATCAAGGAATCAATTACTGCAAGGAGGAGAGATGGTGCCTTAGATGGTTCCTCAATTGAGGCCACGTGGATACAACATAAAGACATGAAACAAGGGCAGGCTGTTTGCTGGGGTGTACCATAGGCACCAAACAATAGGGGAGACAGATATGTCAGCAAATCTCAGAGAAGTATAGAAATAATACAGAAATGATAGGAGGCCATTTAACCTCCCTAATGTTAACTGGCATAGATGAAGTGTGGAGGACATAGAGGGGGCAAAGTGTGTCCAGGAGAGCTTTTAAAGCCAGCACTAAAAAGAAATCTTACAAGAGAGAAGGTGATACTGGGTTGATAAAGCGTGGAGCTGGAAAAAGCACAGTGGATCAAGCAGCATCAGAGGAGCAGATGAGTCAATGTTTCAGGTTGGCTTTCATCAAGACATTTTCCAGCTCCACACTTTATGAACTCTGATCTTCCAGCATCTGCACTCCTCACTATCTCAAAGAAGGCAGTACTAGGCCTATTTTTAGGAAACAAGGTTGGGCAAATGGTAATATGTCAGTTAGTGATAATAACTATCATTCAGTGAGATTTCAGGTTATTATGGATAAGGACAAAGATGAACTGGGAATAAAAGTTTTCAATTTGAGATAGGTGATTTTAAAATAAAATAGGATCCGGCCAAGGTGCTACCTGCAGGAAAATCCTCACCAGAGCAACAGGATTCATTCAAAAAGACAATAGTGAGTGTGCAGGGCCAACATATTGCGTAAAGGTGAAGGTTGGGACCAACAAGTGCAGACCCCTGGATGGCAAGGAATGGATAATGTCAAAAAGAAAGCTTCTAGCCGATATCGCGGGCTCAAAGCAATGAATGCCCATGTGTTGAAAGTGCAGAGGGTTCTTTAAAAATAAAATAAAGAGATTGATGAAGGGCATGAAAAAAACATTGGTAGGTAACATTAATTAAAATTCAAAGATATTTTTGAAGTATATCAGGGGCAAGAATAACCAGGGAAAGAGTAGGGCCTATTAGGGATCAAACTGATGCCAGAAGACAGAACTAAGGTTTTAAACGAGTACTTTGCAGCTGGAATTAATATGGGGAAGGATGATGTTGGTTTATAAATCAGGGAGGTGACTGTGAAATACATGAACAATTAGCACTGAGAGATAGACGGTATTAATGGTGCTAGTAGGCTTGTCAGTGGATCAACCCTCAGGTCCAAATGAAACGTGTCCTAGATTGCTGTGGGAGGCAAGGAAGGAGATTGTAGGGGCTCTGACATGAATTATTGAATCCTTTCTGGCCACAGGGAGGGTGTCAGAGGACTGGAGGACAACTAATATGGTACCACATCTCAAGAAGGGTGGTAGGGATAAACAAGGAGTCTATAGACCAGTGAGTCTACATCATTGGTAGGGAAATTATTTGAAAGAAGTTTGAGGGACAGAATTAACCTCTACTTGGAAGATATGGATTAATCAAGAATAATCGGTGTGGCATTGCCAATACAATGCAATACAATTCAATATAGCACAGGAACAGGCCCTTCAACCCACTATACCTGTGTGGATTCTAATCCTTATTTAGACCTACTACATAATGCCCATATGCAGTTCCTATACCTCTGTTTGCCTTCTGTTCGTGTGTCAAGGGGTGAAGATGTCTAACAAATTTGATGGGATGTTTTGAGGAGTTGACTAGCTGTGTAGATGAGAGTATTGCAGTTGATGTAGTCTATATGGACTTCAGGAAGATTTTTCTTAAGGCCTCACCTCATTTTCGGTTGATGTGATTACATGTGATGAGGTGCAAAGCAGATTCACCAGGATGGTGCCTGAGCTGGAGTGTTGAGCAGAGATTAGATATGCAGTGGTTGTTTTCCTTAGAGCACACAGGGCTGAGGTGTTTGTTTGTGGAGGGAGTGGAGGGGTACCTGACTGAACTAGACAAAATTATGAGGGACATTGACACTGAGAAACATTTCCTTCAGTGGAAAGCTCAATAACCAGGGGACACAGTTTTAAGGTCAGAAGCAGGAAGTTTACAGGACATTTGAGGAAAAATAAATCATCCAAAGGATCGTTGGCAGAAGGGCTCATGTCCGAAACGTCAATTCTCCTGCTCCTTGGACGCTGCCTGACCTGCTGCGCTTTTCCAGCTACACATTTTCAGCTCTGATCTCCAGCATCTGCAGTCCTCACTTTCTCCTGTGGGAAGATTCAGTAGAGGTATTCAAAATGTTTGGACACCTAAACAGAATAGATAGGGAGAAGCTGTTTCCCCTTTACAAAAGGATCAAGAAACAGAGGATATTGATTTATGGTAATCGGTAAAAGATGTAACAGAGATGTGAGGAAGAAGGTTTTTTTAACATAGTTAAGGGTTAAGATATGGAATGCACTGTCTGAGGAATGCAGTGGGAACTGTTTTAATTATGGCTTTCTAAAGGAATTGGATAAGGTCCTGAATAGAACAAAAGGTAAGCCTATGGGGTAAGTGTGGCAGGTAGGACTAGCCGATTTACTCTCTGCAGTGAACCAGAATGAACCTGACAAGCTGACTGGCCTCCTCCTTCACTCCAGCCAACCTATGATGCTCTGGGGTGGATTTTATGGTCTTGTGGTGGGCTGTGTGAGGCCCAAAAGTGTATCCCCTGCTGATATCTGCCTCATATACATACATACGTATTATATTTGGCTATAGGAGCAAGTGAGGTCTGCAGATGCTGGAGATCAGAGTCGAGAGTGTAGTGCTGGAAAAGCACAGCAGGTCAGGCAGCATCTGAGGAGCAGGAGAATTGATGTTTTGGGCATAAGCCCTTCATCAGGAATGGTGCAGGGCTTGTGCCCTGCTGTGCTTTTCCAGCACCAACTCTCAATTCTTATATTTAGGTATGTCAATCAAGGTATCATGTGACCAATCATTGATCACCTGACAGAAAGCCAGCCAATTCAAGCTGCCTAGGATACTTGCGCCCTGACCATAAACTCATCTCCTCGCTCCCTGCTAAGGGTACGGTTTGTATCAGGGGCCAACATTTTTCACTGGAAGATTCTCATTGTTGTTTATGAGACCATTACATGTGCAGATAGATGATTATGTTTCTTTGATAAAACAGACTCAACATTTTAACTATTGGCTGTGGTACAGAACCCATTCCAAGGTTGTGAAAGGTACAAAGTCTTTCTTTCAAAAGTCTGAGCTCTTGGGCTTGCAGTTGAAGACTGATGGGTGTGGGGGGTGGGGAGGGGAGAGGGGGTGGTAGGGTGCAGTGAGGAAGTATTCCTGCGCTTGTTTGACAGAGTCTGAAAGCAAGGCCAAAATCATCAACAAAGCTGTGGCCTCTTTTGCTTCTGGCAGGGAGCCTATGGACTCTTTCTTTTCGGTCCAATTTCAAAGATCAAGATCTTTGACAGCCAAGCAGCAATGGGAAAATTTTAAAAAAAAGTAACCATGGTAAATCAATTGACTCCATCAGACAACTTAGCATATTTGTTCACTAGCTATTTCCAGCATGCTGGGTTGGGAGGCAAGATAGAGCCCTGAAAACTACTGGCTGACAGATATTGCTCTGACTAACAGACAAATGTAATGGATGGGAAAAAGTCTGTAACTCATCCAGCGTGTTCCACAAAATTATGATATCTTGTCTTGAATTGGCTTCAGCAGTTCAGTAAGCAATCGGGCTATTGGTTGCAATGAAAGATTTCTTGAGAGTTCCTGTGAACTCTATGGTGAGAATTTTATGTCTCTCAATGCACAATTGATGGCCAGTCATCAAGCTGTCAATAACATTATAGATTCTCGTGGACAGCCAACCAGGAAATTAAGATAACAAAAGTTGGAGCATTGTGAGTGTGAGGGAGAGTTTGCCTGGGTGAGAATGATCTGGGAACCATGCTGGTAAGTATTTAATTCAAGTTCAATTTTAGAGTAAAAGTCAGAATCAAGTCGAGAATTAATACCCTTTACATAACTCAAAATTGGCAGCTATCTATCGAACAACTGCAATCTTTTGCCTGAATGAGACATTAATTAGTGGAACAGGAATTAAATCTTAAAAACTGAAGCAAACACAGAGAATTGCTGGAAAAATTCAGCAGGTCTAGCAACATCTGTGGACAGAGAAATAGAATTCAAGTTTAGAGAACTGAAGATTTGTCATATCGGACCTGAAATGTTCCTTTCTCCACAGATGCTGTTAGACCGACTGGGTTTCTTCTGCATTCTTAGTATTTATTTGAAATTATCAGCATCTGCAGTATTTTGCTTTTAAATCTAAAAAGTCACTCATCAAGCAATAATATAAGAAAATTATTTTTAAACTCCAAGGTAAGTAAGGAACATGTCAGTGAGTGTGAGGGGAAATTCAGTCTGAGCGAGATAAAGACGTGAGTAAGGATATCTGGGATTTGGTTCAAAGTGAGAATTTGGTGCGGAGAGGGAAAAGAGGTCAGCTTAAAGGCTCCAGAATGAGAGGTAAAAGGGGAGAGGATAAAAATATGGAGGGAGAGACTGACCTGGAGTGAGACCAGCAATATCACACACTACAGTTTGGTATGAATGCAGAGAAAGCAGCTGATTGATGAGGAGGAATGATGAGAATTTCAATTTTTTATAGTTAAATTAAGGTAGTCAATTTCTGTTGAGGTCACTAGTTCTTTTGTTTCTTTCTGTTTCTAAAAAAATAGCTTGTTAAGTAGACAATTGAGACTGAAGTAAAGAAAATTAACGGGGAAAAAAAAGAAGAACGGGTGACTCTCCAAGTGTAAAGAGCAGGAATGCTGGAGTAATTAACCAAAAACTTAAATACTGATTACAAGACTCTAGTTGTGTTGCTGTTGCAGTTTGTGTCAACTACCACACACCACACAGGGTGAATACATGTAGCGAATGTCTGGAGTTGGGGAGCTGGACTCTGTGCTGTAGACAATGCAGGAGATGACATTGAGGTGTCGACAATCAGGAATATCATCCAAAAGCACAAGATGGAGCAGCAGGCAGGTAAATGGGACACTATAGCCCTCGTTGACCAGAAGCTACATCTGTGCAGCAAGTCAGGCAACTAGCTGACTGCCTGTATGGTCAGGTTGGAGGTGCCTTGAAGGTTAATTGCTTTGTATTGATTAATTTATTACTGTCACGTGGAGTCATAGAGCTATAGAGATGTACAGCACGGAAACAGATCTTTGGCCCAACTCATCCATGCTGACGAGATATCCTCAATTAATCAGTCCCATTTGCCAGGATTTGGCCTATATCCCTTTTATCCCTTCCTATTCATATACCTATCCATATGCTTTTTAAATGTTGTAATTTTACCAGTCTCCACCATTTCCTCTGGCAGCTCATTCCATACACACACCACCCTCTGCATAAAAAAAGTTGCCCCTTACGTCCCTTTTACATCTTTTCCCTCTCACCCTAAACCTGTGCCCTCTAGTTCTGGACTCCCCCACTCCAGGGAAAAGACCTTGTCTGTTTACCCTGTCCATGCCCCTCATAACATTATAAACTTCTATAAGGTCACCCCTCAGCCTCTGACACTTCAGGGAAGACAACTCCAGCCTATTCATCTTCTCCCTCTGGCTTAAACCCTCCAACTCTGCCAACATCTTTGTAAATTTTTTCTGAACCCTTTCAAGTTTCACAACATCCTTTCAACAGGAGGGACATCAGAATTGTGTGCTCTAGTCCAAAAATTGCTTGAACAATGCCCTGTACAGCTGCAATGCAACCTCCCAAATCCTGTCCTCAATTCTCTGACCAGTCAAGGAAAGCATACCAAATGCTTTCTTCTCTATCCTCATCTACCCACGACTCCACTTTTCAGGAGCTATGAACCTGCACTTCAAGGTCTCTTTGTTCAGCAGCACTCCCCAGCACTTCACTATTAAGTGTATAACTCCTGCACTGATTTGCCTTTCCAAAATGCAGCAGTTCACATTTATCCAAATTGAATCCCATCTGCCACTCCTCAGCTCATTGGCCCATTTGATAAAGATCCCATTGTACTCTGAGGTAACCTACTTCACTGTCCACTCCAATCCCAATTTTGCTGTCACCTGCAAACTTAATAACTATACCTCCTATGTTCACATCCAAATCATTTACATAAATGACAAGAAGCAGTGGACCCAGCACCGATCCTTGTGACGCACAACCAGTCACAGGCCTCCAGTCTGAAAAGCAATCCTTTACCACCACCCTCTGTATTCTACCTTCGAGCCAGTTGTATATCCAAATGGCTAGTTCTCCCTCTGTTCCATGTGATTTAAATTTGCTAACCAGTCTACCATGAGGAATCTTGTCGAATGCATTACTGAAGTGCATATAGTTTACACCAATTGCTCTGCCCTCATCAATTCTCTTTGTTACTTCTTTGAAAAACTCAAGTTAGTGAGACATGATTTCCAATGCTCATAACCACTGTTGCAACATGGGGTAAACCCTCCTGCTTAATGTAAACCAGTAACACAGAAAAGATTTATCCCATGCAGTAATCTGTGAAAATTCAAGAGAACATGAACTATTTAAAGTAAAAATTAACACCTTTATTTCTTAAAGTATAACAGAGAATAATTAACTAACAACTATTTACAACTCCTTCCTCTAACCTATCTTTTATTTTCCTCTCTACAATACCTGTCTGATAAAAGTCCTATTAAGATTTACAAAACAAACCTTTTTTTTCAAAACCAGGCAGCTTTCAGTACTTCTCCGTATTCATGTCTTCTTTTCTTCTTGGGGATTCTGCTTCACAGAATGGAGAAAGGTACCTCTAAGAGAGGTAACCTTTATTTCTTGGGCAGTCTTTACTTGCTGGTGGCTTGGCAGTTCTCCTCCCAACTGTTCAGTTTTCCCTGTTCCCAAAACTTCGGATTGTGTCATTGGCTTTTAAGATTGTCAATATACTAACTTCAAATTTGATTGGAGTTTGGTGGATTTTTTTTGGGTATAATTGAAACTGATTGGCTGACTTTGAATTTGTTTTTGTCTCATAGCAACTCAGCCAGTGCTATCTGCTCTGAACCAAATGTTCCATTGTAGGTTCTCCAGCACTCGATGTGCTTGTCAAGTCCTCCATTCTCTTAAAGGTATAATACACTTCTACACCTTCATAACATCTCCCTCCTTAAGAAAAAAAGAATAATCACAATGAAAAGATGGCTTCATTTTTCTTTCTATTCTTTAAATATATTACCCTAACATACAGATAATTTTAATCTAAGTTCGCATTAACTTCTTCCCATATACCTGTAATATATATATTTATATATAACATTAAATAAATATAAATCTCATCTAAACTTTATCAGTTAAATCCATGATAACGCATCTGTGATTACATTCTTACGACCCACAACATATATGATTTTTAAATTAAAAGTCTGTAACAAAAGACTCCAGCTGAAAATGTGTTGCTGGTTAAAGCACAGCAGGTTAGGCAGCATCCAAGGAACAGGAAATTCGACGTTTCAGGCCAGAGCCCTTCATCAGGCTCTGGCCCGAAACATCGAATTTCCTGTTCCTTGGATGCTGCCTAACCTGCTGTGCTTTAACCAGCAACACATTTTCAGCTGTGATCTCCAGCATCTGCAGACCTCACTTTTTACTCTAACAAAAGACTCCAACAAAATAGTCTCATAGTCTTGTCTTTAAAGCGTTCTAAAAATGTAAGCAGATTGTGATCCCTGTACACAACTGTCTCTGACACATTGTTCGTGACATACACATGAAAATGCTGTAAGTCCAGTACCAAACTCAGTACATCCTTTTCGATTGTGGAATATTTCCTCTATTGGACTTTGATATTCTTTGAAAAGTAACCAACTGGCAGTTCAATCCCATCCTCATCTTTCTGCAGGAGTACAGCTCCAACTCCTATGTCACTGGCATCGATGGCAACTTTAAAAGGTTTTGAAAAGTTTGATATAGCTAAAACTGGTTTGGTGGTTAATATGGCTTTCAAATGGCCGAAAGCCTCCTGGCTTGGTTCTGTCCACCAAAACTTTATGTTCTTCTTCAGCAAGTTGGTTAACAGTGCCACTACACTGCTCAAGTTTGGAACAAATGTCTGATAGAATCCGCTGAGTCCTAAGAACTGAAGCACCTCTTTCTTTGAGTTTGTTTGTGGAAATTCCTCAAATGCCTTTGTCTTTGCATTTTGTGAGGTCAACCGTCCATGATCGATGTTTTGTCTCAAGAACATCACCTCTGCTTTTGCAAATTCAATTTTATGTATGTTTATCACCAGTTTTGCTTCTCGTAGTCTTTCATAGAGCTCTGCCAACTGTATCATGTGATCTTTCTAGGACTTACTAAAGATCACTACATTGTCCAAATTGACTGGACAGTTTGCTAATCCAGCCACAACTCTGTTCATGAGTCATTGGAATGTGGCAGGTGCATTCTTTACTCCAAAGGATGTTACTTCAAATTGACATAGCCCATTTGGGGGTACAAATGCAGACATTTCTTTCACTGGCTCTTATCTGCCAGTAATCATGCATTAAGCCCAACTTGTTGATGTAACAGGCTCCTCTGACTTTCTCAGTACAGTCCTCCATTCGAGGAATTGAATTTGAGTCCGATTTTGTAACGGTGTTGACCTTCTGATTATCCATGCAGAATCGTTGACTCCTGTCTGCTTTGGGAATTAAGACAATTGGCAAACTCCACTCGCTCTGGCTTGGTTCGATGATTTCATCATCGAGCATGGCCTCCACCTCCTTCTGGACCTGTCTGACTTTGAAAGGATTAAGCTGATAGGGTGTTGTTTTCTCAGAGCAGTATTCCCTATGTCTACTTCATGTACAATAGCATTAGTGATTCTTACATATGACCTTATACTGCAGTAGCATATCTTTAAAATGCATTCTACACTCCTGCGCAGATAGTTTACTAATCTATCCCACTCCTCAACCACTTCTTCATTTTTAAAATCTATTTTGAGGATTTGATTCCTCACTCTGCGGGTCAGTAACTAACACTGTTTCTCCAATTCTTTCTCTCTAGTATAATGGGGTTTCAACATATTCACACAACATACCCGATACCTTTTTTTCCTATCTGGCATCTTTATTAAATGGTTCATCTGCCTCAACGTTTTCTCAATTTGATAGGGACCACTAAACCTGTCTTTGAAGGGATCTCCTATCACTGGTAACCATATTAACGTGTCACAGCCTCAGGAAAATATCCAAGTCTCAGAGCTTTTATCTGCCACCTGCTTCATTCTCTACTGTGCCTTCTTTAGGTGTTGTTTAGCTAACTCACCTACTCGATTTAGTCTCTCTCTCACCTCCGATACATAATCTAAGTATAAGATCTCCGACTTTGGTCCTGTCAATTTTTCTTCATTTAATTTCAAAGGGCCTCTCAGTTCATGCCCGAAGGGAGTGAACTGAGTAGGTTCATTTGGGGTATCTCTAATGGCAAACAATACGAATAGGATACCCTTATCCCAATCATTCGGGTAGTCCTGACAGTATACTCTCAACATGGTCTTCCAAGTCTGACGCCACATTTCTAAAGTTCCCTGGGATTCAGCATGATATGCACTGGATTTAAATTGCTGTATACCTCTGCTATCCAAAACCTTCTAAACAGCCTAGCAGTGAAATCTGACCCTTGGTCCAACTGAAATTCTTTGGGTAGCTCATACCATGTGAAGAAAGATACTAACTCCTTTACCACCTTTTTTGCCTTGATACTCCATAATGGAATTGCCTCTGGAAATCTGGTAACCACATCCAGTATGGTTAACAAGTATTGGTTCCCACTTTTAGTTCTTGGGAAGGGACCTACACAATCAGTTATAACCTGCGTGAAAGATTTTTCAAATGCAGGAATTGACAACAAAGGTGCTGGTTTTAGTACCGCCTGTGGCCTCCCTATCATTTGGCATGTACGACATGTACGGTAAAAGTTAACCACATCCTTGTGCATTCCAGGTTAATAAAAATGTTTTTGCACCTTAGCCTGTTGTTTGAATACCTAGGTGACCTCCTATAGATAGTTCATGTGCTACCCATAACACCACCTGTCTGTATGCTACCGGCAACACAATCTGATGCACTTCAACCCATTTCTCCTCTGCACTAACCTGCCGTGGTCTCCATTTCCATCTTAGGATTCTATCTTTCAGATAATAACCCTCCGGAATATTCTCTGCCTCCTTTTCTGAGTACAGATTCACATATTTTTAATGTCTTGTCTTGCTGTTGCAAGTCCTTTAGCCTTTTGGGAGTAAACACTTCTGTCTGACCATCAGCCTGTTTAGGTTTTTCCTGACTATTACATCAAGCAGGGTATCCGCTAACTGAACCTCAACTCCTTCATCTTTTTCTTTACTTTATGCTTTGTGCTGTGACTTATGATAGTGGGATCTGGTGACCACACAGTCTGGGAAAATACCAGGATATTTCTGTTTAAACTCCCCAGTTTCTTGGTCTCCCTTAGGCTTCTCCACAGCCAGGGCTGTCACTCCCACCTTGGATCCTGCCAAATCATTCCCAAGAACAAACTGAATTCCTGGAACTGACACTCTGCCAATCACTCCCACTGTTACTTACCCAGTCTTGAGTTGGCACTCCAACCTGATCTCACATAGAGGAACATTAAATTTCTGTCCATCAATCCCACAAATTACCACACTCACAGGTAACAGAGCAGAAAGAGTGCATATTTGCTCATCCCTTACTATCAGCAACTGGTTAGATCCTGTATCTCTCAAAATTATAACTTCTTGTCCTTATTCTCCTGTTCTTTCTGAGTAAACTTTACCCACAGAGACAAATTCTTTGTAGAAATCAGGTACTAACTCCATACCAAGCCCCTACCAATGCTGTGCACTCTCCTGCAGCTCCTCAGCTCTTCTTGGGGTCTCCTTTACTACCTTCACTAATGCCACTGGCTTAGCTTCTTTTACCACATTTTTCCCTATAGCGCCTTTCTTTAACCACTTGTCCCACTTCACCACAGTGGAAACACCTGAGGCCTTTCACCTCCTTTCCACCCTTTTGGTCTTCTTTTATATCCAGTGGTACATTCTTACCAGTGTTCTCTACTCTTGGGTTTGTAGTATAGGATCTCCCCTTTTCCCAACTTCTATCCCTCACATGACAAAACTCTGGCTGGAAGCTTGTCTTATGCACCAACATCTACTCATCTGCTAATTCTGTGGCCTTTTTCACTTCATGAACTTTCTGTTCCTTCATGTGAATTCTTACCATCTCTAGAAATGAGTTTTTAAACTCCTCCAGCAGAATAATCCGTCTTAGAGCCTCAAATGTCTGATCTATTTTCAAAGCATGCACCCATCGATCAAAATGACTATGTTTAATTCTTTCGAACTCAACATAAGTCTGACCTTGTTCCTTCTTTGTGTTTCTGAACTGGTGTCTATATGGTTCTGGTACCAATTCATAAGCACTCAAA
This sequence comes from Hemiscyllium ocellatum, assembly GCF_020745735.1. NCBI lineage: Eukaryota > Metazoa > Chordata > Chondrichthyes > Orectolobiformes > Hemiscylliidae > Hemiscyllium > Hemiscyllium ocellatum. The sequence goes on from NC_083405.1 coordinate 107,514,327, forward strand.
ATAGCCTGTTTAACCTCTTGGTCCCTCATCTGATAGTGCGCCAAATATCTCACTAGCTCTGCCTATCAGTTTAGTCTGAACTAGCATTACCCAAAAATCCTTGGACCACTCCATCTGCCTAGCCAATTTTTCAAATGAAATAAAGAAGGCTTTAACATCTTTCTCATCAAAATGTAGTAGCGTTTTTGACATATTTATATATATCACTACCTTCTCTTTTAATCTCCATCCTGTTAACTTGATTTTTCTGACTAAGTTGCAACTTCTCAAGTTCAAATTCTCTCTCTTTTTGCTCAGCTAAGAACTTTCTCTCTCTTTCTTTTTCCTCTCTCTCTCTTCTCTCTCTTTTTGTCTCCCTTTCTTCTCTCTCTTGTTGCTTAACCAAAACCTTTCTTTCTCTCTCTCTCTTTCTTCTCTCTCTCCTCTCTCTTTAAGAGAGCTATTTTTCCGGCAGCCTTTACATGCTGGTGGCTTGGCAGTCCTCCTTCCCAACTGTTCAACTTTACCTCACCATATACCCCTAATGCATTGGATTGTGTCATTGGCTTTTAAGATTGTTAATGTCCTAAATTCAACTTGGATTTTGGTATTTTGGGAGTATAACTTAAGCTGATTTGCTGAATTTGAATTTGTTTTTGTCTCATAGCAACTCAGCCAGTGCTGTCTGTTCTGAATCAAATATTACATTGTAAATTCTCCAGTACTTGGTGTGCTTGCCAAATCCTTCACTCTCTTAAAAGTACAGTACACTTCTACACCTTCATAACACCATGTTGACTATCCCTAATCAGTCCCTGCCCATCCAAATACATGTAAATCCTGTCCCTCAAGATTCCCTACAAAAACTTGCCCACCACTGATGTCAGGGCCACCAATCTACAAGTCCCTAGCTTTTCCTTACCATCTTAAATAGTGGCATCACGTTAGCCAACCTCCAGTCTTCTGGCACCTCACCTGTGACTATTGATGTCTACTCCTGCACCTATCTTCTATGTTTCTATGATTAACAGGGAAAGAGTAGGACGTATTAGAGACCAAAGGGGCAACCAAAAGGAGCCAGATGGTGTAAGTGAGGTCTTAAGTGAATACTTCTCGTCTGTATTCACAGAGGAGAATAAAATTGTAACAGGGGATTTCAAGCATGTGAACATTTATAAGGCTCATCAAGGACATAATGCTGAGTGAATTACTTTTTATCATGGAAGTCAAAATATTGCAATTTATACAGGGCACAGTAAAAATTATACTCCTCAGAATTATGTTGTGTTAATTGGGGGCTTGGTGGAGGGTGGAGGGACGTAAGCCTGCTTTTTCTACTGCTATAAATTGCACTACCTTGCAAAAATCAAGCAATTCTTGTGTCAATAATATAGTAATGGGTGTCTATTTTTCACTTCCTAAATTCGGATAGCTGAACGGTAGAATAAAACACCCATATAACCAGATGTTCGATAAATATGTCAAAAAGGAGCTATTGGTGGCAGTGAGTTCCTAATTCCATTTGTATCACAGATTGACAGAGGAAGCTTGTGATTGGTTTAACCTAAAACATCCCGTTTAGAACATTAGAATGAACATAAACATTAAAGTCTCAAATTTGCACTGAAAATTTCAGAGTTAAGTAGGGAAATCTGGCTATTGAATTGGGGGAGTCCAAATAATTTAGCCAAAAATGCCTTTATCGTAAAATTAAATGAAGGCAAATTGATTCATGAGGCTGAGAGTGTTATAAGAAACAGAATATGCAATTGTACAGCCACTTTCACATCCTCAAGCATCTGAAACATTTCATGACTCATGAAGTAGTTACTGAACTGTAATCTGTATTTTCTAGCAGGCAAATGTGGCCACTGGTTTGCTGTCTAAAACGTTGGGACCTTTACAGCATAATCTAATTCAGACCCAAGCAAATTAAGGCCGACCTTCTACTCAATGCATGCTGTTCCACTAGCACTTGTAGACCAAGATTCCAGTTGGTTTATAACCCTTTCTCTGTACATTCATGGAAGGGAAGTAATCTTTGAGATTATTCAGAGTTGAAATTTTACTCTTATTCAACGACATTCACCCCAATAGCAATTGGGAATGAGCTGCATACACAAGCCTAACCAGATGCCTGGACCAAATTGACTGGATTCTGATTCATTTGAGATGTTTCACAGGTCAACCTGCAAACTCAAGTTCATTTTTCCTACTTGATTCAGACCTTAATGGCCTATCTTGTTTAAGAGAAGCATTCAAATATATATCTTTTTCTTTGTCTTTCCTTGCAAAGACTGAACATTGGCAGCTGGATGTCAATTATGTTTCACATCCTTTTGTTTCTTTGTGAGTTTGAGCTCAAAAGGTGAAATTTGAGGCAACTGTCGTGTCTGCAATGAAGCATTTTATCTGTCTTTATGGCACTGAGTTCTCCTGTTTGCCCACAGTTGGTCAAAATATGTGATTCCCTATTGAGAGCCTGATTATTATAGGCCTGAGCTATTGTTTACTATTTCCTTAACATTAAGAAGGACTGTGTGCAAAGATCTTGTTTTCCTCTGTTCCAGAAAAGCAAAGTATCTAAGGTCATTATCTTGAAATGTTAACTCTGCTTTGTCTCCACATATGCTGCCAGACCATATGTATTTTTGTTTCAGGTCTCCAGCATTAAGAGTTCTTTGTTTTATCCTAAACTATACAAAATATCTGTATCTAAGACAATTCAGCAAGGTTATTTGAAAAGGCATTGTATTTGAGCAGGGAAGTATCTTCAGAATGTGTTCCTTCATATTGCCTATTTTATCACTTCAGAATAACATACTAATTGGATTGTAACTTTACAGTTTTGTCAATAGTTGAAATTTTGTGGTATAATTTGTTAGGATTGTAAACTTTCTGAGAAAGATTCCTTCTCTTCTCTGGTAAGTGTACAATGGACTTCAAAAATGTATATTTTCTTCCAAGACCACTCAACCTTTTTAGTAAACTTAAGGGATGTAAATATGATTAGATGTGTATTCTTGTATAGACATTCTGATATCGTCCCTGATTACTGAGGTGATTTTCAGTGATCTGTTTAGAGCTTAGTAGCTGCTAGAAGCACTTAGAGAGCATGTACTGTGTGGAAATTAAAGCTTCAAACATCTGTCTAATGCTAGGATATGGCAACTTTCTGGTAGTGCCTGCTTCTGAATGTTCTAGGGCTGCAGTGAGAGAAACTCTCTGATATGAAATGTAAACATCATTGCACTGGTAAAACTAAGATAATTTATACTGGTTAATAATATAAAGTAGGTAAAACGCCTCCTAGCAGAGAGCTTTAGGGAACATCGCTGGGACACCCACTCCAATCAACCACACCACCCTGTGGCCCAACATTTCAACTCCCCCTCCCATGAGGACATGGAGGTCCTGGGCCTCCTTCACCGCCGCTCCACCGCCTGGAGGAAGAACAACTCATCTTCTGCCTCAGAACACTTCAACCCCAGGGCATCAATGTGGATTTCAATAGTTTCCTCATTTCCCCTTCCCCCACCTCACTCTTGTTCCAAACTTCCAGCTCAGCACTGTCCCCATGACTTGTCCTACCTGCCTATCTTCTTTTCCACCTATCCACTCCACCCTCCCCTCCCTGACCTATCATCTTCATCCCCTCCCCCACTCACCCATTGTACTCTATGCTACTTTCTCTCCACGCTTCAAGCTCTCTGCCTTTATCCCTGATGAAGGGCTTTTGCCCGAAACATCGATTTTACTGCTCCTCGGATGCTGCCTGAACTGCTGTGCTCTTCTAGCACCACTAATCCAGAATAATATAAAGTACACTGTCTCTGTTTACATGGAATGGATCAAATCCTTTTCATCCATTTTAGTTGGCATTTCTTTAATCAATGTTGAAACTTGATTGGCAGATGCAATGTTTCCCAACTATTTTTCATTTACTAAAAGGTTTTGATATCCTTTGTGAATAAATCTCAGCAGGATGGATGATTCTGGAATTTCCTGAGTAACCTGGATATAAAACTAATTGGAAACAGTCAACAACTGATATCTACAATTCAATTCCCTCGATCAGTTTAGAAACTTGTTTTGCCCTTCTTATTGATCAGTTACGGTGAATATCTTACCTCCTAATGTCAGGAATCAAAATGTAATGTTTCTAGCTGGTCTAGTGGCACAGTTGGTAGAATTAATGTTTCTTAGCCTGTAGCCCCAGTTCATGTCCTGCCTCAGCCATGACTTGATGGCCAAGAAAGTTGCATTTATAATGTGACCAAACAAGATGATTCCAGGTCAGCCAAATAATGGCCTCTAACATCACTACTCACAGACACAGACTACAGCATACATATGAAAGTACATGTCGTTAAGAACAAGATGGGTAGATTGTACTCTTTTGCTAGTCTCTCTCCGCGATGGCTTCCAACATGAATATATTATTCTGTCAGGTTGCTAATATGGATGTCCAGATGCTTTCTCTATGTTGTGGTTCTGATCGCCGAGCTGGGAGGTTTTTTTTCTGCTCGGCGAACAGAACCACACCAACGAGCACCCGAGCTACAAATCTTCTCACAAACTTTGAGCTTTCTCTATATTAGACTTAGAATAAGAAGATCCAACAACCAGATTGCACAAATCACCACTAACTCATTGAGTTATTGTAAAGCAAAACTGATTCAATGAAGATGCCAAACCAATTAACTCATTAATTTTATAACACAAAAATATAAATGCCTACTCCTCCAGAAATACAAACACACAAGATAAAATAATAGGATTTAAAACAAAACAAGCACTTTTGGCTAAAAGCTCTTCATTCCTGAAGGCAAAAAGCAGAAGGTTTGAGTTGTTGAAATGGCTGTTGGTCAGACAGTCAGGTGTACAAAGATAGATGTTGCTGAACACATGTAGGGAACCTCACAGATGCGATCATTCAGGAAATAAATAATATACTCTTTCAGGGACCTTTCATACAAGTTCCTAAATAGATAGCGAGAATTGAATGGTAGATATCAGCTGTTGACATTTTCTGATTAGTTTTAGACCCGGTTTACTCGGGAAATTCCAGAATCAGCCAACCTGCTGAGATTTATTGACGAAAGACAACAAAATCTTTTGGCAGCTGGGCCAGGTTTCTACACTGAACTGACAAAAGGATTATTGCAGACACAGGAGAGCTGAGCTGGGCTGCTTCTTTTCTTCAATAGGCTGATTACCAACTATTCCAAGGAATAGCCGGACACACTGGAGTCTGACAGTCAGATACCCAGGCTGGTGGTGTCCAGTAAACAAATAGTTATCACAAGGCATGTGACTACCAAGAAATGCCTTGTAATGAAAAAAAGGTTTCAATGTCTTTTCATTAAACTCTTGATTAAAGCAATCTAAATATCCATAATCCTTTGGACCCAGGCCCACAAAAAATATGAAATACAACACATTCATAATAATGTAGCCCTAGCAACTCAAAATCCTTTGGACCATTTGGCTTAATTAGATCGATGGCTGAGATGGATCAAATTAGTGTTAACAGGGAAAGATTTCAGTATCTCTGTTCTGGCTGGCTTGTGTTAAAGTCTGCTTCCTTGCCTTACCTGTGATGCAGCTTAATTTCTACTTTCATTCAGCGAGCAGAAGAAAAATGTATCTAATAAAAGTGTAATCTTTTTAAGTAAACACTCAAGTATACACAAAAAAGAAAGTTTAATTAGTTAATTCTTAATTGCACGTCAAGTCTAAACTTAAGTCCTCGTAGTGTTCACCAATCACAAGTGGACTCAAGCATAACATAGCATCATAAAACCTCTACAGTGTGGAAACAGGCCATTTGGCCCATTGAGTCCACACTGATCTTCAGAAGAACATCCCACCCAGACCCACTCTCTTATTCTATCCTGATAACCCCGCAATTTGCATTGCTAATCCTGGACACTATTGGCAATTTAGTATGGCCAATCCACCCTAACCTTTGGACTATGGGAGGAAACCAGAGCACCCGGAGGAAACCCATGCAGGCACAGATAGAATATGCAAACTCCACACAGACAGTCGGCCGAAAGAGGAATCAAACACAGGTCCCTGGCGCTGTGAGGCTAACCACTGAATCACTGGTGCTGCCTTCAATGTACACTGTGTTCTTTCTACAGGGAAATCCAATAGGGAGCTAACAATCAACGACAGACAGGGAGCCAGAGTGAATAACCTCTGAGATTCTACTTATATTGACATTGTTGATGGCCACCACAGCCATGTCCAGGACAGACTCTGGAGTAGGCCTCAATGATTAGCTCTTTCAATGTGATCATATGCAACCATTTTCTATTCAAGATTTGAACCACAGATTCGTTGACTTCTTTTCAGAACCAGATAACTTCCATGGACCAAATATTTGATTGTCGCTGAGTAGCAGTGATGTGTGATTAACATTTGAACGTTTGGATTGGTGGTGGGTAAAATTTGTGCTGCCCATTGATTATAAGGAGAAGGTTTTGTTGTTCAGTATCAGACATGAAGTTGCTGGCTGGGGTGACCCAGAAGTGGGTGGTTAACTTCACTTAAACCTTGCTTAAAGCCAGCGTCCACTTCTCAAAGTTGAAGTGCATTTTGACTGCAACAACCGATGGATGCCATTGCAGAAGAGTTTATGAGCAGGAGGAGGAGTAGAGCTGGCCTAACAGAGTGTTAAATGGGCAGCTCAGCTCAATACACTGTACAAACGGCTACTCATGTTGAAGGTAGCTGCTACCATGCTTTTCAAGTGTAGAAAACTTGGTGTGCTATGGTGGGTGGAAGAAAGCCACTTCCTCGTCTATCTCGAAGATTCTCTAGTAGTTAACTAGATACAGTTTATTGAATGTTAGCAACTAGTTACTGGTTACATTGTTTTACAGAGACTTTGAGGAGGTTCAGATGTTTGGTGTCACCCCTTCAAGTTCCTCAGTTGTTCTTATGCTGATAGGATTTCTCAGTATTAACTGTTTCAGACCTATCTACAATAAAGAGCATACCTCAACCTCTCCAAAATAACTCTGGAGGTATTTGTGAAAGATCAGAGGTCCTTCAGACAGGTATTAGAAAGGCAGTGAAAACAGATAGCATTCACGCTCAGTGCCAGCAGTCTAACTCCAAGGACCTGGAAGCAGTGCCGGACAACGTCCTCTGATCACACGCAAATGATCATAGTCAATGAATGCAGCTCCTGTGGCATTTATTTGCAAATGAACCATTAGCCCGCCAACCTGCTAAATTCAACACATACTGTTCACTCTCCTGTCAACATCCCTAATGACCATGGCTGAAACCTCACATTTCCAGCCTCACTGAACATTACACAAAAACTGCATTCTCACATTGCACAGACTGGATTTCACTTACTTCCAGTGACTGCAGCAGGGACATCACCCAAAGCTATCATACCACACTTACGGACACCTTTCCCTTTCTCACAGGACAAGGGAACTTATCATGAGAGGTAGCAGCACCTAAAAAATCCAAATTATACTCCCTTCCAGAAATGGTGTTAGTAATTGCTGGTCTGGCTAATTATGATTCAGCCATGGCCAACACTGGTACTGAACCTAATGAAGATGCTTTTATTAAATTCTCCTCTTCAATTCCACTTTCCTCTCCACTAGCCTTCTGTTATGATCAAGAAGCTGCACATGATGTAACCAGGCTCTTCTTCCTTTGCCTCCAGTACCCTCACCCCAGTCTGACCTGATGTCTTTTTGCCTTTAGAGAGCCAATGACTATCTTTGGACCAGGCAGCAATGTGGAGGGTGGTGTCTCCAAGAACAAGAATGAAGATGACATACCGTCACTGGATTGGACACATGCAATGACCATCTGACATAGCATGAAGTTTAGATGGGAACACAGAGGTGGCATCTGCATGTGCTGAGGCACCAGGCATGAGTAAGCTGCAGGGGGAAATGATCATGTGTATACCATCTTCTGAGAAGGCAACATGCAGCTTCAATTATCTTCATTGCATTGGATTCAGATTGCAATTCAAAAGCGAAATTGTTTGTTATATTTTATCATTTAATTCTGGAACACATCTAATTTGCAGAAACAGAGCAGATTATTTTGAGATGATTATGTGGGAACCAAGTTGATTTTTCCACCCAGTGTCGTTAACAAGCTTCACAGCAGGAGCCATTTCAACTTCAGCTTTCCAAATTCTTTTAAACTAAAATTCCCTTTAGTTTAGCACTAGGGGAATTGCTTCCTCTACCTTTGACTTAGCCAGCAAAAGCATCATTCATACTCAGAATTAACCAAAGCAGCATGAAGCTAATGGAATCCTGAGGAGCAAAAAGGGAACAATTATCATGTTAATCCTTTCCAACTGTACAGTCTGCACCTTGTGTAAACCCAGGAACAAATATAACCCAAACCATCTGAATCTACTTGTTTATAAGCAATCAGTCACAAGGAAATACACTTTCAATCTGTTATCAGTATTTATCTCTCAATTCTCTTTTAAGTCACACAGCTGAATGGAACATCAATCCATTTAGAAACTTTTGATAAGTTGAAGCTTCTGTTTTCTATCAGTTTGAATAATCAATGTTTTGACAGTGAATTACTTAGAATTAGTTCACCACAGCTAAACTCCAGATGGATGTGACCATTTTTGCCTTCTTGGTGGTGATCTCCAAAATGAAAAAAAAAGTCTTTCAAACTATATTGAGGCAAATGGCTCCTCTCTAGCCCTTCTAATGTTATCGAGTTCATATGATGTGATGATTGAGTTGTTGCATGGCCTTCAACCCGAGATGTTTTGTGCAACTGAAGGAATTAATCTAGCTGCGATATCATTTGGCTTAACTGAAAGTCAATAAAACTGCCCTGTGGTAGATTGCATCCTTGTTTGTAGAACTTGCAGATAAAATGGAATATCCCAAAGACTGATTGTGACTCACACTGAAGGCACCAAATTTGGCACATTTGTGTTGAGCACTAATGTAAGCAAACTTTAAAGTGATCGAATAACCATTGTGCATTTGTTTATGCTTCTGAAATGAGGTCATTTTACCCATTTTTCAAAATATCGTCTTTGATGTTTTGAACCTCAAACAGAATTGTCAGAGTGGTTTTACATTGATAAATTTACAGTTGTTTCTTTCATTTGAAAGAGATCAGCCATGGAAGTCAATGTTTGAAGTCGTCAAAGTTAAAAGAGTAAATTGTTATTTTCTTTTAATCTGGCCAGTACACATTCAGTAATGTTGTGGGTAGATGCAGCTACAGAAGTATGTCAATAGCAGCCATTTCTACTGATGTTCAGAAACACAAGCCTCATTAACAGTCATTTGAAAAGAGGAAGATTTTCTGAATGCTAATTGGTTACACAAGGCTGGTAGATGAGATGATCCCAGTCTTGACTGAATTAGCAGACCTGGTCTGAAGATGCTTCAGCTGATTCAGTGATATTGAGAGAAGAGGAAAATGAACAAAAATACTCTCTTTTTGGATGAAACAGCCTTATTTTACTCATTGGGTTTGCAAGTGCCGAGAAATTTAATAGCTACTATCTTATCAGGCTATAGGAAACATACAGAACTATCTATTTGCAACAGAGCAGAGAAATGGAATCAAATTTTAGGATCCATTTTAGCCATGGCATCTTGAGAGGAATGTTTGGCTGAAATGACAGTCAGACATGTCCTGCTGTTTTATCTGCCAGACTTCTGGCAATATTAGAGCCACCCTTCAAATGATTAGCCCCATTGCTTTAACTGGGAACTGACAGAATTATACCTGCAGTGTGTGACAGTGGCAGAACTGGCTGATGACCAATGTAGACCGAAGGGCTTATGCTCGAAACGTCGAATTCTCTATTCCTGAGATGCTGCCTAACCTGCTGTGCTTTGACCAGCAACACATTTGCAGCTGTGATCTCCAGCATCTGCAGACCTCATTTTTTACTCGACCAATGTAGACCACCAAAGTACAAATTTCATCATCAGTCTTAACTTATGTACCTGTATAATAATATGATTCAACATAGAAACCCATAAGAAAACATGGTTTTTGATGCCCCTACCCCAATCTCTCAATCACATCTTAGACTTACTCCTTATATGGTGGATTGTTTAGGCTGTATATCTGGGATCAACCACTGGTAGTTGGAATAGGTTCCTGTCTTCTTTCTTTACTAGGTCTCATGGGCTATTTGATTAATAGGGGTGTAAAGGAAGAACCACTCATAAGTTATTTTCCAGCAACATCTTTCCTTCCACTGCGGGGACCTTCAGGATTTCTGGTAGTAGAGGTCAATGGGTGCTCAGGTCAGATAGAACTTTATTCATGGGTATTAACAAGAAGAGGCACTTATCTTAGCAACAAGATATAGATGAACACATTATAGTAACGGAACTCAATTTAAATTGTCTTGATAGACAGAACCTATCAGAAGCCAGAGTTGGTCCATCTGACCAACCAACTGAGATCTTGTAAAAGACTTTCTGAATTTCTTTCTAAGATTATGTGATGATATCAGATTGGGTGGAGCCTAATGCAGTCTCCAACATAAATCCTTTTAGAACCATTAACTTAGACACCAATCCATTTCCTCAGGTTACTGCACAAAAGCCCCCACCTCAGCCAATGGTTAGGTATTGCTCTACACATTCTGTCAACAATTTGATTTTGATCATTTAAATGAAGCTTGCAGGTGTTTAAAAATTAACACAAGAGCAAGCAGGATGGATGGAACATGTGCCCCGAGCTAAAATCAGGAATTTCAAAATATTTATACTTATCCCTGGAATGATAGCAGCTGAAATTGATTAATGCTGGAAATATAACTCATTCTGAAATGTTACATGATCTCCCAGCTTATTATTTTATTTCTTGAGGTTTGCCGGTTGGAGGAAATATCTCATTTTTGGACAAGTTAATGCTTTACTGTTTCTGTAAAAAGAAGGTGGCTGCAATGTTCTAATAATATTTTGCCTGTCAGTGCCAATACAAGATCATATCATGTGACTCATTAGTTCAAGTGGAACTCGGTGCAATGTTATGTAATGAATTGCTGTGCTCTCTGACCCTCTCCAGGCATCCATTCTCAGATTTTACAATAACTATTCCCTCTAAAGTTTTGATCTCTCAAATGATTCACCTGTTTTCATTTGCTCATGAGCAGAGGAAATTTTAAATCCTGAATGACCAGGAATTTATTCAGGCCAAAAGCAGAAATTGGAAGCAACAAGAGCAGACAGCACAGACCCAGCTTTCAAATTGTTTCAGTGTAAAGGCTACAAGAAATTTGAACATTATCTTGAATGTTAGTTTTCACCAAAGCATCATTCCTTCTTTTCTCCCCGACCTCACATATGTAATTCACTGCGCCTGGGAAGTGTGGCACTGAGGAGAAGGGAAAAGGTGGAAAGAGATGAGGAAGGAGTAAAGGACAGGAAGAGGAAGGCTTAAAAATCACTCAATTTCAGATATCTTCACTTTTATACAGCCCTCTCCACCCCTATATCTTTGATGAGCTTCTTTCACTGCTAATTTCCTCCTTGCCTTTCAGTAGAGGTGGCAGCATAGTGATATTATTGCTGGACTGTTAATCTAGAGACCCTGGTAACATTCTGGGGGCCGGGGTTTGAATCATGCTGTGGCAGATGCTGGAATTTGAATTCAATAAAAATCTGGAATTAAGAGTCTAATGATGGCCGTGAATCAGTTGTTGATTGTTGGAAAAACCCATCTGGTTCACCAATGTCCTTTAGGGAAGGAAACAACCATCCCTCCCTCCATGTGACTCCAGACCCGCAGCAATGTGGTTGACTCTTAACTGGCCTCTGGGCAATTATAGCTGGGTAATAAATGCTGGCCAAACCAGTGATGCCCTCATTCAGTGAATGAATAGAAAAAGCCAGAATTCTGAAATAAAAGAGAAACTATTGAAGAAACTCAAGGTCTAGCAGTGTGTGTGAAGAGAGAGAGAGAGGGAAAGATAGATAATGTTTTGATTCCATTTTGACTCTTTTTGAAAGTTTAGCTCTGTTTCTTTCTCATCACAGATTGTTCCAGATCTGCTGTTTTGTCTTAAATATCCTGCTGAGTATTTACTTTTCAATCAAGAGAGCCTGTTTATCATTGTATTACTGCCTGTGGGACCTTGCTATATTTCCTCCATTATAACAATGCACTATAAATGGTGTAACAGGTTGTACAGTGCTTAAGGATGCTCTATGATACTGAAAGGTAACAAGAAATGCAAGTATTTCTTTCTTTCACCCCAGCCTTCCTTTATTGTGATGTGTTAGTAAATCATCTGGTAAGGCAGCTGCAAAATGTGCCTCATTCTCTGAGTCTGAAGAGAAAAAGACTTGGTCTGGGGTCTCTCCGCCAACTCCTGACTGGAAGTGTGTCTGAGCAGACATAACATGAGCCCAGGACACAGGCTGTATTTGTGGCCTCCTTCCAACCTCTTTCTTTACAGAATATGTTGCTAACATAGCCCATGCACAAGTTCACACATAGATTTAGCTAGAAGTCAAAGTTCTCACAGGAGGGGACAGATTTGGTTAGAATCAAAGGGAAGGAAAAAATCCATTACCCGATTGCTAAGTATTGTTGCATTTACTATTAAACCTGTGTTAAAAGCCGACAAACTGCATGAATTCATGTAAGATTTTGTTAATTCATTTTTTAGATTAGAATCAGTCTAAACATTATGGCCCAGACAGCAGCACACAGGAGGGTACAACTTTCAACATACTATCTGGACTGACATCAGTTGTTGAAGTTCACCTGAGAATGAAACTCTTTTAAAAACATTTTGCGATTTACATATGAACAAAGTGAGACTAACATGGTCATTCTAACAGATGAGAGACTTAACAAGCAATCAAGGTATTTTTCAATGTATAATTTCAGTTACATCACACTGTAAACTTTTGCTATAACTTCAGTGTCTCACAACTGTGTACTCCACAACCACCTGCTAAAGGAGCAGTGCTCCGAAAGCTAGTGCTTCCAAATAAACCCATTGGACTATTATCTATGTTGTGTAATTTTTAACTTTGTACACCCCAGTCCAACACCGGCATCTCCAAATTAATTCTATGTCAACAAAAGCACCTCTTGGTTTGCTTCAATTCAAAGACATACATCAATGTTTCACATTTTAATGAAAGAATAAAGGAAGTGTATTTTTCTTTCAACACTAGGAAAATAACAACAATCACAGGAGCAGGCTACTGGGATTTGTGAGATTGTTTTAAAAGCAGCTGGTGTAACAATCATTGTTTAGTACAGAAATGAAGGCCATTATGGTACAGAAGTTTGGCTCAATTTATATGTGACAAAATTGTTGGACCTTTAAGAAACTTGCTTTGTATCTTTGAAGGACTATTCAAATAGTTTTGGCATAGGTTTGGGCCAGTGGCCTTTAAGGGTGTATTTTTATCTGTTGATCACCCAAACCACTGAGACAATCTGCCACATTATTGTTTGAGAGACAAACAATATCCAAGACACATGAAGGAATCTCCTTGTCTCTTTCAAATAGTGACAAGTGACCTTATACATCTGCCAGAGCAAACAAATGGGATTGGATTTTGTTAATTCATTGCAGATTAGTTTGCAAGGTCAAAAGACTGTCAGGTGGTGTACGAAGGCAACGATAATCTGCCCATCACCTTCCTCCAGGCACACTGTCTTATTAACATGGAGTTAGAGTCATAGAGTCATAGAGATGTACAGCATGGAAACAGACCCTTTCATCCAACCTGTCTATGCCGACCAGATATCCCAACCCAAACTAGTCCCTCTTGCCAGTACCCGGCCCATATCCCTCCAAACCCTTCCTATTCAGATACCCATCCAAATGCCTCTTAAATATTGCAATTGTACCAGCCTCTACCACATCCTCTGGCAGTTCATTCCATATACGTACCACCCTCTGCATGAAAAAGTTGCCCCTTTGGGTCTATTTTATATCTTTCCCCTCTCACCCTAAACCTATGCCCTCTAGTTCTGGACTCCCCGACCCCAGGGAAAAGACTTTGTCTATTTATCCTATCCATGCCCCTCATAATTTTGTAAACCTCAATAAGGTCTCCCCTCAGCCTCCGATGCTCCAGGCAAAACAGCCCCAGCCTGTTCAGCCTCTCCCTATAGCTCAGATCCTCCAACCCTGGCAACATTCTTGTAAATCTTTTCTGAACCCTTTCAAGTTTCACAACATCTTTCCGATAGGAAGGAGACCAGAAATGCACACAATATTCTAACACTGGCCTAACCAATGTCCTGTACAGCCGCAACATGACCTCCCAACTCCAGTACTTAATATTCTGACCAATAAAGGAAAGCATGCCAAACACCTTCTTCACTATCCTATCTACCTGCAACTCCACTTTCAAGGAGCTATGAACCTGCACTCCAAGGTCCCTTTGTTCAGCAACACTCCCTAGGACATTACCATTAAGTGTATAAGTCCTGCTAAGATTTGCTTTCCCAAAATGCAACACCTCGCATTTACCTGAATCAAACTCCATCTGCCACTTGGCTATTGGCCCATCTGATCAAGATCCTGTTGTAATCTGAGGTAACCCTCTTCACTGTCCACTACACCTCCAATTTTGGTGTCATCTGCAAACTTACTAACTGTACCTCTTATGCTTGCATCCAAATCATTTATGTAAATAACAAAAAGTAGAGGGCCCAGCAGTGATCCTTGTGACACTCCACTGGTCACAGGCCTCCAGTCTGAAAAATAACCCTCCAACACCACCCTCTGTCTTCTACCTTTGAGCCAGTTCTATATCCAAATGGCTAGTTCTTCCTGTAATCCATGAGATCTAACCTTGCTAATCAGTCTCCCATGGGGAACCATGTCGAACTGAAGTCCATATGGATCACATCTACTGCTCTGCCCTCATCAATCTTCTATGTTACGTCTTCAAAAAACTCAATCAAGTTTTTGAGAATGATTTCCCACGCCATAACCTTTTTAAAAATTCATTAATTGAACAAGGGCATATTTATTTCCCATTGCTAGTTTCATTGGTAATGAACTGCCATCTTGAAATGCTGCAATCCATGTGCTGTCAGTGTACCTACAATGTTGATGGGTGGAAATTCCAGGATTTTAATCCAGTGATAGTGCAAAAATAGCAGTATAGCTCCAAGTCAAGAAGGTGAGTGGCTTGGAGAGGAACTTGCAAAGGGTGGTGTTGCTGTGTACCTGCTACCCTTGTCCTGGAGATGGACGTGGTCATGGGTTTGGACGCTGCTCACCAGAGCCCAGTTAAATCAATTAAGCAGTCAATTAAAGACATTTTCCCACCTTTGTTGGGATTTTACTCAGTGTTGGAGGTGAGAGAGTTGGTTCTTTCCCTGCAGTGGGAGAGATGACCAGTTAATCAATGACAAACTCAGGAGTGGGCCAGCATCTTTTTTGGTCATTGTTTTGCCATTGGAGAAGCCTGTGCCAGCAACAATGGCATGTTCCCCCCCAGGTACTAGGAGTACTCAGCAACCCTCCCAGCTCCCTGAGGATCCAGGCACCCTTTAACCTTACTTACTTGTCTTAAGGTATTCATGGTCATCAATGTGCCCTTATCTTCCAGGTGGCAGATCACTACTCTAGGTATCTTGTGGTATTTGCCACTTTACTACACCTTTACTAGTATGTGCTTCTAGCTATGGGTTAATCGAGGTGGTTCAGTGCCACTGATTCTCCCTTGTCTTTGCTTGGTCTTGTGCTTACCATGATTTATGGAGGAGGATGCACCTTCAGGGAATATCTACAGAAAAGGCACTGTTCTTAGATAACAAGAAGTTTTATTGCATGATAGCAATAAATGTACCACATTTGGTTAGCCATCATTCATAGGACCTTGAGGAGCTCGTAAAGGTATGCTGGCTGCCTGTGAAAACTAGAATAGAACTCCTTGTCTTCATCCAGAATCTGAGTGTGAAATCAGTAGAATGGGTGCAGCAACTGTAACACGAGCACTAGCCCCTTCAGAAGAATTACTTTGAACACTGTGGCCATTTGTAGTGGTGGGACTGCTGAGTCTGCTGGCTGTCTGATTGTTTCACAGCTGTTTGCTGTATGGGGGTTTGGAGTGGGGGAAAGGCATGGGACTACATGATACTGTTGCTGATAACACGCAGCCCAGGTCCCATGGACTGCCGATGGAGGTTTCCCTCCCCTCTACCCCTCACCATCATGGCCATAGTAGCAGGAACCATGGCTCCTGCTTTGCATCTAGCCTTTGGACATTTGTAAAAATTGCTTGTCGAAAATATGGATATGCATGTTGGGAGCTGGTGCATACCTTAGACATTCTCCCTGTGCTGTGTTACATTTACTGTGCAGCACTTGTCAAATCTTCATTTTCAAGACAGTTTGTATCCATGAATAACACTGAGCAACATCTGATTTAATAATTATTGATGCTGAGTCTCAGGATAGATTTTCATCCAATCCTAAAGAAGAAAATTTCCTCTTGGAAATATATATATAGGAATAGCACTAATGCCACTTTTTAAAAAAACATTGTTGTCAACCCATGTCATTCATCAAAACTTAACCTTTCGTGAACGGAAAAATCTCCTTCAGCAGATGAGGATTGCTGGGTAACAATGAAGAGGAAAGTGCTCATTGTTAAACATTTATGTTAAAGTTCCTGGGCCATGTTTTACTGACCCTGCACTATTGTAGAACTCTATTTGGCTGCACTCCAGTCCACTTTTTTTAGCACATAAACAATGCATCTGATTCCACATTAGTGCTAGTGCATGCTTCCTGTGTAATCTTTTGGAGAAAGAACAAAAATACCTTAATGTATTTGTTAAGAATTTTCTTGACTTTCCTTCCCTGTCCAGAAAATATTGCACCCAATTCAACTCAATGTTATTGCAATAAATGAAAATGGTCAATGCTCTGAATCAGTTCCACATGCACAGGAAGCCTAAAAGGCATTTTTTTTTTGCCATGTGTTTTCTTTAGCACACAAAACTTTGACAGTGGGATCTGGTTTGGCTTTTCTGGAGCTGCTAAGTTGGGAGGTGAGAATGTCCCCTAAGACCAGCCAGGCTCGGGCGGGTATTGAATGAGTGTTCTGGCAGAGCTCACCAGGTTTGGCAAAAGAAACTGGAATGGAGCTACCACAGAAAAGACATATCCTGAGGTTGGGGATGGTTTTTTTGGATTCAGGAGAGTGAGAATTGGAGTAAGGGGGTTTGAAAGGTAGAAGATGGATTGGCTTTTCGTCTACACACCCTCAAAAGTGCCCTCATCCTCATTTGGGACCTACAATTCACCATTTTAGTCTCCAGAACTGTTCTCCTTCATTGTAATGGAAATGCTTGAACCAAAATGGTAAATTGGAAATTGAGACCCCAATTTCCATATTTAAAGGGAAATAAAACTAGAATCATGAAAATGAGTTGGACATCCAGCTTTGGCCCCTATTAAATGCTACAACTACATTTCTGAGGTCAGAGGGAAACTAATGTTATTGACTCCATTTTAATGCTGTATTTCTGCATATCAGTTTTCAATTTACAATCTATTATTAAACTAATCTGCTTTTCAAAAGCATTTATTCCCTCCGTCAATGAGCAGTAGCAACACAACCTCATTAAGTACTACTGAACATCTGTAACATAATGAGGGCTTTTGAAAACATGGCTAAATCCACCAGGAATCCCATTTATATCAACAAAACATATCTGTACTCACATCAATGCATTGGACTGAAATGAGCTGTTTCATTTTTATCAGCTTTCATGTGGGATTTCTCTCTTACTGCCAAGTATGTTTTCTCACATTATTATTCCAAACAGAAGAGAGGTTGAGTTAATTGGGATTGTACTCTTTGGAATATGTAAGAACGAGAAGTGACCTGACTGAAGGATGACATGTTCAGAGGACTTGACAAGGTTGATGTGGAAAAGCTGCTTCCCTTTGTGGGATAGTCTAGGACCAGAGGGCAGAATATCAGGGTAAGGGAATCACACATTTAAGACAGAAATGCAGAGGAATTTCTTCTCTTAGAAATTCAGGGTAGTGAATCAATGGAATTCTTTACTACAGAGAGATTTTGAGGCTGGGTCATGAAGTCTAATCAAGGTTGAAACAGACAGATCTTTAATCAGGAAGGGGATCAACAGACCTGGGCAAAGGCAGCAAAGTGGAGTTGAGGATTATCAGATCAAACATGATTTCTCTGAATGGCAGAGCAGACTGAATGGCCTACTTCTGTTTCCATGTCTGTTTGTAAGGTATTCCCAATATGAAGATAGAATTTTGCCTCCACAAGGACAGTGTGGTGGTCATTCTGACCAATCTTGCCATTGACAACTGTATCAGGGTGGCAAGGTGGCTCAATGGTTAGCACTACCACTTCACAGTACCTCTAACCTGGGTTCAATTCCAACATCGGAAGACCATCTCTGTGGAGTTTGCATGCTGTCCCCATATCAGCATGGGTTTCTTCCCATTGTCCAAAGATGTGCAGGTTAGGTGGATTGGCCATGCTAAATTGCCCATGATTTACAGGGGTAGGTGGATTAGCCATGGGGAATGCAGGGTTAGAATGAAAGGGTAGGGGATGGGTCTCAGTGGGATGCTCTTTCTAAAGTTGGTATGGACTTGATGGGCTGAATAGCCTGCTTTCATGCATCATAGATTCTATGATTCATCACAGCAGGCATGTTATTAAGATGAGGTCAAGTATTTTGTCTGTCTTGTTGGTTTCATCATTACCTGCCAGAGACCAAGTCTAGCTGCAGTGTTCCTTTGGACCTGACCAGCAAGACTGCTGCTGAGACACCCTTGGTGATGGAATTTGCAATTCCCCACCCCAGAGTACATTCTGTGCCCCTGCCACCCCTCAGTGCCACCTCCAAGTAGTATGCACATGGAGGACCATTCATCAGCCAAGGAAAGGCAGTACATGGTAATCAACAGGAAGCTTCCTTGCCCACATTTTACCTGATGCTATGAGACTTCATGGTGTCTAGAGTTAATTTTGAGGACTCAGAGGACAACCTCCTCCCAACTATACATCATTGTGCTGCCACTTCTGCTGATGCCATGCTGTCAGTAGGATAGGACATATCCAGGAATTGTGATGGTGGTGTAGGGACATTGTCTGTAAGAGGTTGTGGTGCTTGAAAAGCACGGCAGATGAGGCAGCATTGGAGGAGCAGGAGAATTGACATTTCGGGCATAAGGCTTCATCAGGCTCTTCATCCGGCCCTGCTCCTTGGATACACTTCTCACTCTGATCTCCAGCATCTGCAGTCCTCACTTTCTCCACATAATCTGTAATGTATGATTTAGTGATGAGACTATGTCAGGCTGTTTCTTGACTAGTCTGTGAGACAACCCTCCCAATTTTAGAACAAACCTCCAGATATTAGTGAACGAGGCTCTTTTTGCCATTGTCGTTTTTGCTGCTCAAGCTAAAACCAGATGATGTGTCAGTTTTCATTCTTTTCTTTGAGCCTTTCTAGCAGTTGTTACAAACTGGATGCTAGCTTGGCCATTTCAGAAGATGGTTGAGTGTTAACCATATTTCTGTGGATCTGGAGTCAGACCAAATTAGGGTGGCAGTTCCCTTCCTTAAACGAAATGAGTGAATGAGATAGTTGTTTTTCTCATAATCGACAATGATTTCATTAGATATTTAATTCTAGATGTTTTTTAATTCAAATTCCACCACATGGTATGTCTGGATTTGAATTGGGGTCTCCAGGACATTACCTGGGTGTCTAAGCTAATAGTTCATCAATAATACCACTATGCCTCCCCAACTTAGAAAGCAATTATTAATTTGACAACAAGAGTGAACCTTTCCTCTTAGTCTCAAAAGAATACTTGTACATCACAGCTATTAGTAGGATTGATTTCAAATGCTGCATGAAGTTATTGAGTGCTTGAGGCCAGGATTTAGATTGTATACAGGATGTGAAAGCTTAAAGTTGACATAATGTATAATGCTTGCAAGTGTGTTTCTATATGATGTGGTTGCCTTTTGCAATTCCCCACCCCAGAGTACATTCTGTGCCCCTGCCACCCCTCAGTGCCACCTCCAAGTGGTATGCACATGGAGGAGCATTCATCAGCCAAGGGAAGGCAGTACATGGTAATTAACAGGAAGCTTCCTTGCCCACATTTTACCTGATGCTATGAGGCTTCATGGTGTCTAGAGTTAATTTTGAGGACTCGGAGGACAACCTCCTCCCAACTATACATCATTGTGCTGCCAAATCACTCAAAAATGAGCTGTGTCCCTCACAGAATGAAATGTCTAACTCTCTCACACTGGCCCCAAACATGTTTATCTCTATTATTCACTTATTATTTCCAGCACAATGGAAGAAATTGGAGGTCTCACCTCAACCACTGAGTCTCAAACTCAGCCTCTTCCTTTTGATACATTTTCAAATGTACCTGGTTTTCTCTTTGTATCTCTATTTGTCAACTCCATAGGCTTTGAATGTTTCCAAGTGCCCATCCAATCCATCTATCAAAATCTTCCATCTGCTTACTTTACAACTACCACTGCCCACCTCCCTAAGCCCCAGACATAACGAGCCAATATGTCTGATCTAGTAGTGGCCTGTTCCCCCATGGAAACTACAAAGCTGCTGACTGGCAATGATTTGCAAAGCCTCCTGATTCTGTTTACAGTTTATGATAACTCCAATGTAATCCAAGAATACATCCACTTTAAATGAGAGTTCAAGCTCCTTGAAAGAATGATAAAAGGTAGCTGAGATTGCAATAGGTGGATGGAGGTGGTGTAATGGTGATAGGTCGAAGAGGAGGATGCAGCAGATAGATGGAAAGGAAGATTGACAGCTGGGACAGGTCATGAGGACAGTGCCAAGCTGGAAGGTTGGAACTGGGATAAGATGGGGGAAGGGGAGATGAGGAAACTGGTGGAATCCATCAGTCTCAGCTACCTTCTCTCCAGCCCCACCCCCTCCCATTTATTTCTCCATTCCTAAGGCTCCCCAGCTTCATTCCTGATGAAGGGTTTTTGCCTGAAACATTGGTTTTCCTGCTCTTTAGCTGCTCCCTGACATTTTGAGGATGTTACTCTGAAGATGGACAAGGAAGATCCAGTGGATATAGTGTACCTCGATTTTCAGAAAGCCTTTGATAAAGTCCCACATAGGAGGTTAGTGAGCAAAATTAGGGTGCATGGTGTTGGGGGAAAAATACTGACTTGGATTGCAAATTGATTGACTGACAGGAAACAAAGAGTAGTGATAAGCAGCTCTCTTTTGGAATGGCAGGCGATGACCAGTGGGATACCACAGGGATCAGTGCTTTTTACAATATACATTAATGATACAGATGATGGTATTAAAAGTAATATTAGCAAATTTGGGTGGCAGGGTGAAATGTGAGGAGGATGTTAGGAGATTACAGGGTGACCTGGACAGGCTAGGTGAGTGGACAGATGCATGGCAGAAGCAGTTTAATGTGGATAAAAATGTGTGGTTATCCACTTTGGTGGCAAGAACAAGAAGGCAGATTACTACCTAAATGGAGTCAAGTTAGGTAAAGGGGCAGTCCAATGAGATCTAGCTGTTCTTGTACATCTGTCAATGAAAGCAAGCATGCAGGTACAGCAGGCAGTAAAGAAAGCTAACAGCATGCTAGCCTTCATAACAAGAGGAATTGAGTATAGAAGCAAAGAGGTTCTTCTGCAGCTGTACAGGGCCCTGGTGAGACCACACCTGGAATATTGTGTGCAGTTTTGGTCTCCAAGTTTGAGGAAAGATATTCTGGCTATTGAGGGAGTGCAGCGTAGGTTCACAAGGTCAATTCCCGGAATGGCGGAACTATCGTACACTGAAAGATTGAAACGACTGGGCTTGTATACCCTTGAGTTTGGAAGGCTGAGAGAGGATCTGATTGAGACGTATAAGATTATTAAAGGATTGGACATTCTGGAGGCAGGAAGCATGTTTACGCGGAGGACACAGTTTAAAAATAAGGGGTAGACCATTTAGAACAGAGTTGAGGAGAAGCGTCTTCACCCAGAGAGTGGTGGCTGTGTGAAATGCTCTGCCCCAGAAGGCTGTGGAGGCCAAGTCTCTGGATACTTTCAAGAAAGAGTTGGATAGAGCTCTTAAGGATAGTGGAATCAAGGGTTATGGGGATAAGGCAGGAACAGGATACTGATTGAGGTTTATCAGCCATGATCATAATGAATGGTGGTGCAGGCTCAAAGGGCAGAATGGCCGACTCCTGCACCTGCTATCTATTTTCTATTGTCTATTGCTGTGCTTTTCCAGCACCATTCTAATTTTGACTCTAATCGCCAGCATCTGCAGTACCCATCTTCACCTAGCTATTCTCAATGTCCTGGCTTCTCTTTACTCCTCAAACAGCATCACTAACCCAGATTATCTGGCCATTATCACATGACTGTGGAAACGTGCTGTATGCTATTGGCTGTTGTATTTCTTACATTGCAACAGTGACTATACTTCAAAAGTACTTTGTTCAATGTACACTGGAAATGCTCAATGGTCAGAAGAAATCCTTACAGAGTGTTTACTTCACTCTCAGCAATGCCAAGAGAGATTCTGTCAGTACAGGTGAAACATTGAACTCCAGTCACAAAACTTTGGCTCTTGAGACTCATGTAAAGCAAATTATATATCTTAAAATACATTGTTTTTTAATAATTAAATAATTCAACACCTTATTTTGATTCCAACAAGGGTGAAAAATAAAGGAAACGAAAATCTGCTGTGTAAAAGCTGATTGACATCAAGATTATGGTGAAACAGAAAAGAAGTGTTCATGATGTGTATCAGATGAGTAATTTCAGTTGAGAACCATATTAAATACAGTTGGGTATTGCTGTAAAACAGGTACAATTTGTCAAAGATTTTTATCTTTTTATTTTCCCTTTACTCTGATATTTCTTTAAAATTGTCTGAATGAAATCAAGACAAAAGGTTTTGACAAAATGCATCTTTAGGCAGTGTCAAGTTCTGTGCTACCAAACAACTACTCCATCACAAACTTTGGAAAGGGGAGGTGAGGAGGAAAATAAGTCCAGCAAAGAGATTATGAGAAAAGAATGGCAATCCGCATATGAAGAAGCAAACATGTCCAGAGTCAGCTGGGAATAGAGATCGAAAGTATGTCCTTTTAGAGACAAAGAGGATGATCTATGTTTAGAGACGCATGGCAAGGCAAGAATACCCAATGAGTCAGTTTTATTGTTACTTACTCAGAAGGTGAATCTGACAGAATATCAGTGGAAGCAGAGATGATAGAGTGAATGGGTATTTTGAAATGTGAAAGTGAGGAACAACTGAAGTTGAGAGGGTTGGCTTGTGAGGAGAGATTGAGTAGACTGGGATTATAGTCATTGGAATTTAGATGAATGAGACATATAATAAATATATATATAGATAGATAGATCTATGTGTTATATAGAAACATATAAAATTATGAAGGGCATAATAAGATAGAAGCAGGGAGGTTGTTTCCACTGGCAGGTGAAACTAGAACTAGGGACATGACCTCAAAATAAGAGGTAGCACTGATGAGGAACTTCTTCTCCCAAAGGGGTGTGAAGCTGTGGAATTCCCTGCCCAATGATACCTCATTGAATGTTTTTAAGGTAAAGGTGGATAGATTTTTGAACAGTAAAGGAATTAAGGGATATGGTGAGTGGGTGGGTAGGTGAAGCTGAGAGCACAATAAGGTTAACTATGATCTTATTGAATGGTGGAGCTGGCTCAAAGGGCCAAATGGCCTACTCCTGCTTCTAGTTTTTATGCTCTTATGTTTAACTGGAAAGGCTAGCTATGCTTTAAATAAATAAGTCTCCTGGCCCAGATGACTTGTATTCATGTTGCTAAAGTAAATGAAGACGGTGGTACATAATAGGTTTGTTATGATCTTTTAATATTTCCTGGATATGGTGGGGGTGGGGGTGGGGTGCGTAATGGAGAATTGGAGAGTGAAAAATATAATACGCTTATTCAAAAAAGGGTTTAAGGACAGTCGTGGAAACTACAGGCCACTTAGTTTAACCATGCAGCCATTACCTCAGATATATTCAGAAGAGATGTTTCTTTTAAAAGAAGGTTGTGCCTTTAAAAACTATGATTATTGACTGTCACAATGCATTTGTATTTAAAATAATGGCCAAATTGTGGTGTTTTAATTATATTCATTTGATCCCTCATGGATATTGGATTCTCCGAAGAGTTTATAATATTCCCAATGCTTCTCATTACTTCCAAGTGGTTTTGCATTTGATTAGAGATACATTTAAAGTGGAAATTTATGGAGACAAGAGCTTTGTTATTGCTACTGCACCAAATAATTTCTTCCTTAATGAAGAATCAAATTTCATAAAGCTGCTGATAATGAACTGTGACTAATATATCCCATATTATGTTCACTGCCCGACACCCCCACTCCATTACCAATGCTGTGTCTGTAATGAATAATAGTGGCAGCTGCTTCAGGGAAGATTTCCTCTTGTAACCTCTTGAAGTCATGAAAGCTGCTTTTTATTCACTGCACTCTGGTTGGTGATTGTTATTGTCATGACAAGATGAAAGAATGGCCTTGGTGGATAATTCAACAACATTGCAATCTCAGGGTTGATATAAATGGTGCATTAAAAGACTTGATATCCCAATATTTCACTTTAAAATGAGCTTAACATGATGGCATTACAATTATAATTTACTCTAGCACGAATCACTTTTAAGCACTGGTTAAATCCACTCACTGTGTAAGTGTAAACTAGCAGACAGTCACAGGGATGGCAAATAAAAGAGGAAAACACAGTAAAACTGACCAACAAACTTCAGTTTAGAACATAGAACATAGAACAAAACAGAGCAGAGCAGGCCCTTCAGTCCTCAATGTTGCACTGGCCTGTGAACTATTCTCAGTTTGTCCCCCTACACTATCCCATCAACATCCATGTGCTTATCTAAGGATTGTTTAAATCTCCCTAATGTGGTTGAGTTGACTACATAGCAGGGATAGTGTAGGGGGACGAGCTGAGAATAGTACATGGACACCAAGATCCCCCTGCACATCCACACTACAAAGAATTTTTCCATTGACCCAGTATTCTGCCTTCCTGTTATTCTTACAAAGTGCATCACCTCACATTTAGCTGCATTGAACTCCATTTGCCACCTCTCAGCCCAATTCTGCAGTTTATCCAAATCCCCCTGAAACCTGTAACATGCTCCCATACTGTCCATTACTCTACCGACTTTAGTGTCATCTGCAAATTTACCAATCCATCCACCTATGCCTGCGTCTAAGTCATTTATAAAAATGATAAACAGCAGTGGTCCCAAAATAGATCCTTGTGGCACACCACTAGTAACCCAGACTCCAGGCTGAATATTTTCAATCTACAACCATTCGCTACCTTCTTTCAGAAAGCCAGTTTCTAATCTAAACTGCGAAAGGCTTTACTGAAGTCCATATGCACCACATCAATTGCTCTATCCTCATCCACATACTTGGTCACCTTCTCAAAAAACTCAATGAGGTTTGTGAGACATGACCTGCCCTTGACGAAATCATGTTGACTATCTGAAATCAAATTGTTGCTTGCTAGATGATTATAAATCTTATCTCTTATAATCCTTTCCAAAACCTTTCCTACAACAGAAGTAAGGTTCACTGGTCTATCGTTACCTGCGTCATCTCTACTGCCCTTCTTGAACATTGCAATCCTCCAGTCCTCTGGCACCAAACCTGTAGACAATGATGACTCAACTATCAAAGCCAAAGGTTCTGCTATCTCCTCTCTAGCTTCCCAGAGAATCCTTGGATAAACCCCATTCTGCCCCGGGGACTTGTCTACTTTCACTCCTTCTAGAATTGATAACACCTGTTCGTAATTAACCTCGATCCTTTCTAGTCTAATATCTCGTATCTCATTCTTCTCTACAATATTCTTCTTTTCCTGAGTAAACACCGATGAGAAATTAGCACCTCTGCGATATCCATAGGGTCCACACTCAACTTCCCACTTCTGTCTTTGACTGGCCCTATTCCTACCCTAATCATCCTTTTATTCCTCACATACCTATAGAAAGCTTTAGGGTTCCCTTTTATTCTATTTGCTAAAGACTGCTCATGTCCTCTCTTTGCTCTTCTTAACTCTCTCTTTAAATCCTTCTTAGCTGATCTGTAACACTCCATTGCCTCATCTGTACTATCTTGCCTCATCAACACATAAGCCTGCTTCTTCTTCGTAACAAGAGATGCAATTTCTGTTGCAAACCACGGTTCCCTTACCTTATCACTTCCTCCCTACCTGACAGGGACATACCTATCAAGGACACACAATATCTGTTCCTTAAACCAGCTCCATATTTCCATTGTCTGCATCCCCTGCATTTTGCTACCCCATTCTATGCATCATAATTATAGTCATAGAGATATACAGCATGGAAACAGGCTCTTCAGTCCAACCCATCCATGCCAACCAGATATCCCAACCCAATCTAGTCCCACCTGTTAGCACCCGACCCATATCCCTGCAAACCCTTCCTATTCATATACCCATCCAAATGCCTCTTAAATGTTGCAATTGTACAAGCCTCCACCCCATTCTCTGGCAGCTCATTCCATACACGTATCACCCTCTGTGTGAAAAAGTTGCCCCTTAGGTCTCTTTGATATCTTTCCCCTATCACCATAACCTATGCCCTTTAGTTCTGACCCCAGGCAAAAGACTTTGTCTATTTATCCTATCCGTGCCCCTCATAATTTTGTAAACCTCTATAAGGTCACCCCTTAGCCTCCGACGCTCCGGAGAAAACAGCCCCAGCTTGTTCAGCCTCTCCCTGTAGCTCAGATCCTCACATTATAATTGCCCTTGCCCCATCGATAACTCTTGATCTGTAGCATGTACCTATCCCTTTCCATCGCTAAACTAAACGTAACTGAATTATGGTCACTCTCTCCAAAGTGCTCACCTGCAACTAAATCAAACACCCGGCCTGGTTCATTACCAAGCATCAGATCCAATGTGGCCTCCCCTCTTGTCGGCCCTTCAACACACTGTGTCAAGAAACCCTCCTGTACACATTGGACAAAAACTGATCCATCTGATATACTAGATTTATTGCATTTCCAGTTAATGTTGAGGAAGTTAAAGTCTCCCCTAATGACCATTCTGTTCCTTTCACTCCTCCCACAGAATAATTTTGCTAATCCTCTCCTCCACCTCCCTGGAACTCTGGGGAGGCCTATAAGAAACTCGCAGCAGTGTGACCTCTCCTCTCCTGTTTCTAACCTCAGCCCACACTACCTCAGTAGATGAGTCCTCATCAAACATTCTCTCAGCCACCGTTATACTATCCTTGACTAACAAGGCCACACCGCACCCTCTTTTACCGCCTTGCCTGTTCTTAATGAAAAGATCTAAACCCTGGAACCTGCAACATCCACTCCTCACCCTGCTCTATCCATGTCTCCGAAATGGCCACAACATCGAAGTCCCAGGTACCTATCCATGCTGCAAGCTCACCTACTTTATTTCGGATACTTTTGGCTTTGAAGTAAACACACTTCAAACCACTTCGCTGTCTGCCATCACAATCCTGTGACTGTGAAATCCTCTTCCTCCCTACTCTCATCCTCCTGTGCACTGCAACTACACCTCAGGTTCTCATTCCCCTGCTAAGCTGTTTAAACCCACCTGAATAGCACCAGCAAATTTCCTACCCAGGATATTAGTACCCCTCTGGTTCAAGTGAAGACCGTCCTGTTTGTACAAGTCCCACCTTCCCCAGAATGAGACCCAATTATCCAAGAACCTGAAACCATCCCTCCTGCACCATCTTTGCAGCCACATGTTTAGCTGATATCTCTCCCTATTCCTTGCCTTGCTATTACATGCCACGGGTAACAAACCAGAGATAACAACTCTGTTTGTTCTAGCTCTCAGCTTCCACCCTAGCTCCCTGAAATCCTGCCTTGCATCCCTATCCCTCTTTCTACCTATATTGTTGGTACCGACTTGAGACTGGTCTGCTCTCCCTTCAGGACCCCAAAGATACGATCCGATCCGAGACACCACGGACCCTGGCACCTGGGAGGCAATACACCAACTGTGAGTCTCATTCGCTCCCAACAAACCTTCTATCTGAGCCTCCAGCTATTGAGTCCCCAATGACTAACACTCTCTTCCTTTCCCTCCTTCCCTTCTGTGCAACAGGGACAAGCTCTGAGTACTGTGTTCCTGTGGCTTCAGTTGTCCAGCCCCTAATCTCTGGAATCCCCTCCCTAAATCTCTCTGTCCTCCTTAAATTAGTGCCTAAAATCTCTCTATTTTACCAAAGTTTTGTTCATTCGCCCTATTTTACCTTGTGTGGCTCAGTGTCAAATTTTTTAACATGGTTTTTCCTATGGAGAGCCTTTGAGAGATATTGATACATTAAAAGTCGAATCAAAATGAAAATTGTTGTGCCCATTGTATTTGAGAGCAATTTTGAGACATTAACACCATGTTTGATTAACACCTCTTATTTCAGCAAGTTAAAATCATTCCCTGTCTGCTCTTTCAGGTGGACGTATATGATCTTGTGGTAATATTTTGCAGAAAGTTGGGTGATGCCCTTGGTGACCTGGTCAGTATTTATTTCTCGATCTATGCTTGTTATAAACTGTTTATCAGGTAAATATTGTTGAGTATGGATCTGGAATAACCTGAAAAGGTTAATGTTCAATTGATTGCAATAAATGAAACCTCTAGGATTTAGAGTCATAGAATCATAGAGATGTACAGCACGGAAACAGACCCTTTGGTCCAACTTGTCCATGCCGACCAGATAGCCTAACCTAATCTAGTCCCACCTGTGAACACCTGGCCCATATCCCTCCAAACCCTTCCTATTCATACACCCATCCGGATGTCTTTTCAATGTTGAAATTGTACTAGCCTCCACCACTACCTCTGACAGCTCATTCCATACATGTACCACCCTCTGTGTGAAAATGTTGCACCTTAGGTGTCTTTTATATAATTCCCCTCTCACCGTAAACTATGCACTCTAGTTTGGGATTTCCCCACCCCAGGGAGAAGACCTTGTCTATTTATCCTAGCAATGCCCCTCATGATTTTACAAACATCCAGGGAAAACAGCTCCAGCCTATTCAACCTCTCCCTATAGCTCAAATCCTCTAACCCTGGCAACATCCTTGTAAATTTTTTCTGAACCCTTGCAAGTTTCACAACATCTTTCCGATAGGAAGGAGACCAGAATTGTACACAAAATTCCAACAGTGGCCTAACCAATGTCCTGTACAGCCGCACCATGATCTCCCAACTCCTGAGCTCAGTACTTTGATCAATAAAGGAAAGCATATCCAATGCCTTCATCACTATCCTATCTACCTGTGACTCTACTTCAAGGAGTTAAGAACCTGCACTCCAAGGTCTCTTTGTTCAGCAACACTCCAGAGGCCCTTACCGTTAAGTGTGTGAGTCCTGCTCAGATTTGCTTTCCAAAAATGCAGCACCTCACATTTATCTAAATTAGACACCATTTGCCTTTCCTCAGTCTATTAGCCGAACTGATCAAGACCCTATTGTAATCTGAGGTAACCTTCTTTGCTGTCCACTGCACCTCCAATTTTGGTGTCATCAGCAAACTTAATAACTATACTTCTTATGCTCACATCCAATTCATTTATGTAAATAATGAAAAGTAGAAGGCCTAGTACCAATCCTTGTGGCACTCCACTACTCACAGGCTTCCAGTCTGAAAAACAATCTCCACCACCACCCTCTGTCTTCTACCTTTCAACCATATCTGTATCCAAATGGCTAGTTCTCACTATATTCCATGAAATCTAACCTTCCTAACCAGTGTCCCATGGGGAACCTTGTCGAATGCCTTACTGAAGTCCATATACATCATGTCTATCATTCAGTCCTCATCAATCTACTTTGTTACTTCTTCAAAAAACTCAATCAAGTCCATGAGACATGATTTCTCACGCACAAAGCCATGCTGATTATCCCTAATCAGTCCTTGCCTTTCCAAATGCATGTCCATCCTGTTCCTCAGGATTCCCTCACAACAACTTGCCCACCACTGAGGTCAGGCTCACTGGTCTATCGTCCCCTGGCTTGTCCTTACCACCTCTCTTAAACAGTGGCAACATGTTAGCCAACCTTCAGTCTACTAGCACCTCACCTGTGACTATCAATGATACAAATATCTCAGCAAAGGGGCCAGCAATGACTTCCCTAGCTTCTCATAGAGTTCTAGGGTACACCTCATCAGGTCTTGGGGATTTATCCACTTTTATGTGTTTTAAGACATCTCGCACTTCCTCCTCTGTAATATGGACATTATTCAAGATGTCACCATTTGTTTCTCTACATTCTATATCTTGCATGTCCTTCTTCACAGTAAATATTCATTGTGTACAGTTCTGGTCACCAGATTATAAGAAGAATGTGGAAGCTTTGGAAAGAGTGCAGAGGAGATTCACTAGGATGTTGCCTGGTATGGAAGGAATGTCTTACGAGGAAAGGCTGAGGGCCTTGAGGCTGTTCTCATTCGAGAGAAGAAACTTGAGAGGTGTTTTAATAGAGACATACAAGATAATCAGAGGCTTAGATAGGGTGGACAGGGACAGCCTTTTTCTAAGTATGGGAACGGTAAACACGAGGGGACACAACTTTAAAGTGAGCGGAGATAGGGATAAGATAGATGTCAGAGGTAATTTCTTTACTCAGAGAGTAGTAAGGGTATGGAATGCTTTGCCTGCAACAGTAGTAGATTTGTCAAGTTTAAGTTGTTATCAGACAGGCAAATGGACGTACATGGAATAGTGTAGGTGGGATGGGCTTCAGATTAATATGACAGGACGGCGTATCATCGAGGGCTGATGGGCCTGTAGTGCGCTGTAATGTTCTATGTTCTATTTCATGTCCCTTTGGTGAGAGATGATGGGAAGATCTCAATTAAGATGCACCAAAGGTGGTAGGTCTTCCAATCAGTATTAATGTAGAATCGATTTTTCTGACCTGTAAATTCTGAGATGCAATAAACTGAATTGACTTTACTCTACAAGTTTCTACTCCTTAGACCAGAAGATGGCTACCTCTGCAAACATCAGACCTCGTAAACAATGAAAGAATCCACAAGTCATGGAAGGTGTGGATGGCAGAAAATGCAAATTCGAAAGATTTAACTTAGCTGCACCAGTCCTGAAGAGGCAACATGATGGTAACCCAGATGATGTCAAAGAAGTTAAGTATTTCTCAGTGCTGAGGACAGGAGGCATTTCAGTCCTGACATGAAACCCACTGGAACATTGCACCCCATTGAAAGCTGGAACAGATGACTGAGTTGGATGATAAGTCACGATCATATTGACAGGTGGAAGGGCCAAATAGTTTAGTACTGTTCGCATTTTCTTTGTTTCTTTGTCTCTATGGAACAAAAACTGTCTATAGATTCAAGGCAGAGGTTCAGACTGCATTGTGAGCTAATGAACTGGCAGGTGATCAGCCACCAGATAACCTCTCACCAGAAAGATGTTGTGAAACTTGAAAGGGTTCAGAAAAGATTTACAAGGATGTTGTCAGGGTTGGAGGATTTGAGCTATCAGGAGAGGCTGAACAGGCTGGGTTTGTTTTCCCTGGAATGTCGGAGGCTGAGGGGTAACCTTAGAGAGGTTTACAAAATTATGAGGGGCATGGATAGGGTAAATAGACAAAGTCTTTTCCCGGGGGTGGACAAGTCCAGAACTAGAGCGAATATTTAGGGTGAGAGGGGAAAGATATAAAAGAGAGCTAAGGGGCAACTTTTTCACTCAGAGGGTGGAATGAGCTGCCAGAGGAAGTGGTGGAGGCTGGTACAATTGCAACATTTAAGAGGCATTTGGATGGGTATATGAATAGGAAGGGTTTGGAGGGATATGGGTGCTGGCAGGTGGGACTAGATTGGGTTGGGATATCTGGTCAGCATGGACGGGTTGGACCGAAGGGTCCGTTTCCATGCTGTACATCTCTATGACTCTATGACCCCCTAATGACATACTTGGACAACACCCGGAAAGGGGAAATCTTAACCGGGTGAAGATTTTCTCAACAATGAAAATCTGATTTTTGACTTCTCACCTGATTAGATCCACTTGCCTCTCTTTTCACTGTGGTAGGAATTGGAAAATCCAACCCTTAATTCTAGTTTGACCTCCTCTGAAGTGTTGAAATGTTGCAAAGCAAAATGAGCCGATCATGAAACACGACAAACAAAAGCAACACTTCACAGATGCTAAAAATCTGAAATAAAAACTGCAAATGCCGAATACAGTCGAAAAGTACGGCTCTGGAAAAGCACAGCCGGTCAGGTAGTATTTGAGAAGCAGGAGAATCGACATTGAATCCATAGCATCAGGATGAATGTTGAAGGGCTCATGCCCAGAACGTTGATTCCAATGCCACACATTTGGACTCAGATCCCCAGCATCTGCACTCCTCACTTTCTTCCAAATGCTGAAAACACTCTGAAAGCATTTTTAGAGAGAGACTTAATATTTCAGGTCATTGATCGTTTATTAAACTGAATTATTAGCTCTATTTCTTTTTCACAGGTTGTGCCTGAGGCTTTCCAGCATTTTCAGTCTTGATTTCAGTAAAATAAGTTATTTAATGGAATCATTGAACCAATCAACACTTTTGGGGACCATTCTACCTAATGTTCAACTGACTTTTTTTAGGACTATCTAATTAATCCACCTTCTTCCAGACAGGCTAAGATATGGAGTGTTTGGTATAAAACCAGATACCTGGCCCATATCCATTATATAAAAAGTATTTTCTTTCATGTCCTTCTGTTTTACAAAAAACGTGGATGTGGTGATAATACCAAGATGTTAACCTGAAGTTGAAGCTCATTTACCCTAAAACCACATCATGTGCAAATTGTGCTGCAGGGATGAACAAGAATTGCAGTTTGCTGCTTGGGACCCATACATTACCAGTCGACCTCTTTGGCCCAAGTCAAATCAAGAGAGGCATAGATAGCCAACAGCTTTTCCCCATGGTATGGAACTCCAAGAGCAGAAGACATAGGTTTAAAGTGAGAGGTATAAAAGGATCCAGAAGGGCAATTGTTTTCACAGAAAGGATGGTGAGTGTCTGGAGTGAGCTGTTGGAGGTAGTGATGGATGTGAGTACAATTTTGTCATTGAAGAATCATTTGAATAGATACTTGGATGGGATATGTATCAAGAGATATGGGTCGAGAATGTGGTATCAGGAAAGGCTTTCCTGATGAAAGGCTTTTGCCTGAAATGTTGATTCTCCTGCTCCTCGGATGCTGCCTGACCTGCTGTGTTTTTCTGGCACCATGCTCTCGACTCTAATCTCCAGCGTCTGCTCCCTCACTTTTGCCATGAAGAGATATGGACCAAGCACAGACAAATGTGATGAGCTTAATTGTGAAAACTGGGCAGCATGGACAAGTTGGGCTGAAGGACCTGTTTCATGGTGTAAACCTTCAGGATTCTATGACTCTAGAGTGCTCTTCAGATATTTTTTAATATGCAGAGATGTTATTGCAGACTTCTGGAGCAGATGGGATTTGAACCTGTGCCTCCTGGCTTGGAGGCTTTCCTCCAGAAGTGCGCTTAAAAGTTGTTTTCTGGTTACCATCATATGATACTTTGTTTCAATAACTGATTTCAAATGTCACCATCTGCCATGCTTAGGTTTGAACCAATATCCCAAGAGCATTACAAGTGCTCTTAATTCAGCACAGAGCAATTGCTATCATGAGAGTTTCTCTCTGAAACTAACCATGCCAGGCTGTTTTCTCATTATTGGCATTATTTCTTAAAAATTACAATGTTATAAACATATACAACCTTTTTTAAGGGATCGTTGCTCAAGATAGAATGCAGTTGTTTTCTGCAGAATGTTCAGTTGTTGCTTTACACACACTTAATTTTTACTCATCCCTCCATGAGATATGGGCAT
The DNA here is from genome assembly GCF_020745735.1 of Hemiscyllium ocellatum. NCBI lineage: Eukaryota > Metazoa > Chordata > Chondrichthyes > Orectolobiformes > Hemiscylliidae > Hemiscyllium > Hemiscyllium ocellatum. The sequence goes on from NC_083405.1 coordinate 107,548,316, forward strand.
TGTTGACCATTGTTGTTTATCCCTATGCTTGGCCTTGAGATAGTGCTGGTAGCATGCTCTTAAATGTTACTGAATGCCTTACCAGGCCATCCAAAGGGCAGTTAAGAGTCAACCATTTTGCTGTGCAACTCCAGATGCACAGAGGCCCATAACAACTAAGGACAGCAGATTCAAAAATACAAATTGCTGGAAAAATTCAGCAGGTCTGGCAGCATCAGTGGAGAGAAATTAACGTTAATGGGTCAAGTGACCCTTCCTCAGAACTGTTCTGTCAACGCTGATTTCTCTCCAAAACTGTTGCCAGACATGCTGAGCTTTTCCAGCAATTACTATTTTTGTCTCTGATTCACAGTTCTTTTGGTTTTTATTAAAGATAACAGACTTTCTTTAGTCAGGGGAGTAGATGAACCAGATGAGTTTTCACAATAACGTAATAATTTTTCCATTACTGATTCTAGCTTTTTCTAAAATTGTAGATGTATTTAATTAATTGAATTTAATTGGTTGGGGCAGGATTTGAACACACACCACTGGATCATTAGCCCCCATCTCTGGATTATTCATAGCTAAACCACTGTGACATGTAAAGCTAGATCAAAGTAGAGAGTGTGGCATACTGCTCTGTTATTGCGACAAGTATAAAATGAAACTGGGAAATCAGTTTTGTGAATATCTGTGAAAAGGTAGGTTCAGTTCCGGAGTAACCCTTGGACAGACCTTTGGCTACACGCAAGATGTTAAGCCATCTTTTCTCCTCACTGATGTTGACCTCCCTCCTGCTTGTTACTGCCATTTGTAGTTTCATCCTTTTTGTAATTGTATGCCTGTTAAGTCGGCCTTGCACTGTTTGACCTTTTTGTTCAATCAATTTGACACACAGGTGGCATTAAATAGATTGACAACGCAGCTATTAGCACAATGTCAAAATTGCAAAAGAAAGCCTGTGCAGATATTTGTCTTCCCACCACTGGACTAGTAATGTTTTGGAAGTTACAAACACAATTAGAAACTAATCTGTTCAACAGCCAAACGTCTGTGTCATTCTTTAGCTTAAATTAGGCAGCAAATTGAAGCTATTCACGGGGCTAAATAGCAGCCAAATTACTTCAAAGTTCTTTTGTTCAGGTAATGGTCAGCCGCTTGAAAATGGCAATCCCAGGCCAGCCTTTGTCATTGCAAGCCCCTCTCTACATGAAAACACATCCCATAACAATGCGCCGGTGCCTTTTACCACTGTGCATACCAAGTGAAGCACTTGGGGCATCCTGATTTTGCTTTCTGAATCATTTCAACAAGTACATAAAGAGTTCAGTCCACAAGCACCCACGACAAATCAATTTGAAGATGAGTTGTGAGGACGACTGAGGAGTGTGAAGTTGTTGAGTGGAGGATGAACACATCTCTGCAGAAGATAGAAGCTAATTTAGATTTTAACTCTTCTTGAATGACGAGAAGAACAGAAATCATTTGCAGAATTCCTAATGCTGGCATTAAGAATGGAATTTATACATGACTCTTCACCCCATACAAATACACAGAGCAGTGAGAAGGGGTTTTAGGTGCCAGGAATCCAGTAATGTGGGGAATCTTAATGCCCTGCTGAGTTTAATAGGCGGATTCATATTTTTTTGTCTTTTTTATCGTGACCTGAAGTCACGCCAATTGATAGGTTCATAGATTGGACTTGAGGAAGCTCATGGGTAGGAGGGACCAGCCAGTTACAAAGAACAGGAAAGGAGACATGAGAAGAGGAACAGTATTAGGCCAGAGGATTAGAAACATTAAAGGAAGATTGGAAAGGAGGCCAGAAGGACTGGAGATTGAGGGCAATGGGAGATTGGAGCTTGTAAATGGTGATCAGCAGAGAATGTGACAAAGTTCTGAGGGAGGGATTTCTTGTTTTTGGGGAGGAATTTGTTCACAGAGGAGATATGAGTTGATTGAATTGTGTGGAGGAATAAATACCTAACAACAAACAAATAAATAGTAATAACTCAGCCCAGCCAAACAAAACACTCATACATTCACAGTTCCTCCTCCCTGGATATTGGACTCATGAAACACAATCGTTACGGATATATAAAAGCCCTTGTTAGTGTGGCAGATAAAACTGTGTCCAGGTATTTCAAAAAGGGTTGCCATGTCTTGTAAAAATTCTCAGTTTTGTGGTGTACCATATTTGTGAGAAAATCCAGGGAAATGTGCTCCATAACAATCTTCCGCCAACCTGACAGGCCTGGGGGTTTTTCTGATATCCAACCTAGCAAGATATTCTTCCTTGCACAGAATATAAGAATATTGAAAAGTTTTGCCTGATGCACGTCTGCAGGAAATACAATGGGCAGGCCCAAAAGGAGCGAAATAGGGTCCTTCTCCACCCCTACACCTAAAATCCTCTCCATTGCACCCACCACAGCACTCCAATATGTTTGAAGCCTGTCACAAGACCAAAGACAATGGGTAAGAGTGCCCATGCAGACTTTGCACTTGGGACATGCTGAAGATACCCCTGGTTTAAATTTTGACAAACGGTCTGGGGCTAAGCAGACGCTGTGGAGAATCTTCAACTGTAAAGCATGGGTCCTATTGCAAATTGATATCTTCCTTGCATTCTCCCAAATATCCTCCCATGCCTCTGAAGAAACTTCAACACCCAGCTCTCTTTCCCACATCTTGCTGAGTCGATCAGACTCATCTGAGGTGGCACCTCCCAATTGGTGATATAGAGTACTGACAGAGAGTGTACTCTTAGCCCTTAGTACCCCTCTTTCTATGTCAGATTTGTAGGGATCAGTCAACAGTGTGGTCTTTTTTTGAATAAAATCCCTAACTTGAAAAAAACGAAAGACGTCCCTATTAGGTAACATGTACTTCTGTACTAACTGATTGAAGGACATCATTACATCTCCCTCAAATAAATCACCCATGCAAGATATACCCCTAGCTGCCCAACATTTAAATCCTGAATCTATCATACCTGGTTGAAAACTCTGCATACCCACTAAAGGTGTAAACAAAGGTGTTTTGCCAATATTACCTTCCCTCTGCCGAATTGCCCTCCATGCTTTAACAATATTGATGACTATTGGGTTATGGCAATATTTCCTAACTGTCCTCACCTTGTCCAAATACAGCAAACTGGTAAGGGGGCACCTTGCCTGGGAGACTTCGATATCTAGCCGTTTTGAAAGAGGGTCCCCACAAACCCAATCACTTACGTAGGTCAAAAACAAGCTTAATTGGTCATTTTTAATGTCCGGAAGGTCTACTCCCCCCAATCTGTGAGGCAACTGCAGTTTGGCTAATTTAATGAGCGGCCGTTTCCAGTGCCAGATAAAGGAGCTGAACCAACCGTTCAGTCTCCTGAGTGTTTGTTTATTGAAAATCAGGGGGAGCATCCTGATAGGGTATAGCAAACGAGAGAGAATATTCATCTTAATAAGTGTTATCCGACCCAACCATGAGACTGGAAGTGCCTCCCATCTTTGGAGATCTTGTTTAATTTTTTCAAATAATTGAGTATTTGAACAGCCAATCCAGAACTGCAGTAATGAATATGCCCAAATACACAAAACCCCCCTGTGACCACCTCAATGGGAATCTATAGCCATTCTCAAGAGCCAACTCTTTCATGAGACCACCCATAGGCATAGCCTCTGATTTAGCAAAATTAATCTTATACCCTGAAAAAGCGCCAAACACGTGAATGCATTGTATCAGGCAAGGCACTGAAACTGCTGGATTGGTCAAGAAAATTAGAACATCATCTGCATACAGCGAGATCTTATGTAATTTTGACTCCACTTCTGCAGCTGATATACTGAGATCCCTACGAATGGCCAATGCCAATGGTTCAATCACCAACATAAAAAGTAATGGTGAAAGGGTACAGCCCTGCCGACTGTCCCTAGAAATATTAAAATTGTTTGATCATACCCCGTTGGTAATGACGGCAGCGAGAGGTACACTGTTTACCCATCTTATGAAAACTTCGCCCAGACCAAACCGGTCTAGAGTATAGAAAAGGTATGGCCACTCAACTCAGTCAAATGCCTTCTCTGCATCTAAAGAAATCATCAATTGTATTGACTGCTGTTGGCATGCTTGAATTACGTTAAGCAGCCTCCTAACGTTATTGGAGGATCTGCGCCTTTTTATGAAGCCTGTCTGATCCTCTTTAATAATAGAAGGCAACACAGTCTCCAACCTTAAAGCAAGAGCCTTAGAAAGGATCTTAAACTCCACATTTAAGAGCAAGATGGGGCTGTATGAAGCACAGTCTTCTGGATCCTTCCCTTTTTTAAGGATAAGTGAAATATTGGCCTCTCCCAGAGATGGTGGGAGACAAACATGACTGTATGAATCATTAAACATATTCAGCATCGGGCCTGACAGTATACTTATAAATTCCTTATAGAATTCACTGGGAAGTCCATCAGGACCGGGCGCCTTTCCACTCTGAAGCTGCCTCACAGCTTCCTGCACTTCTTGCTCTGATAATGGGGCATTGAGAAAGGACTGTTGTTCGGGAGTCACACCCGGGAGCTTCAAATCTCTAAGAAAGGATTCCATTTTGGGCTCCCCCTCCTCACAATTCTCAGACTGATATAATTTAGAGTAGAATCTCTGGAACGCCACATTAATCTTTTTAGAATCACACATTAGGTTCCCAGACCCTTCCCTAATCACTGCAATGGTTTGTGGGGCACTTCTCTTTCTGGCAAGATAGGCTAACTATTCGCTTGGTTGTCACCATGCTTGTATAACCTTTGGTTTGCAAAAGCCAGCTCCTTCTTTGCCGTCTGCGTGAGCACGGAATTTAGTGTAGACCGCAGTGCCGTAATCCTCTGTAGTTTGACCAACGAGAGTCTGTCAAAATAGGCCTTCTCGGCTGCCTTCAACCATGCTTCAAGGAGTCGTTGCTGCTCACCCTTCTGCCACTTCCTACTGGTAGAATATGAAATAACTAACCCTCTGTCATAAGCTTTGGCAGTTTCCCAGAGAACAGATGAGCTATCAACTGAGCCTATGTTGATGTCTAGGAATGCTCGAAATTCCCTTGAGAAATACTCCACAAACTTACTGTCCATGAGAATAAAGGGGTCCATTTGCCAGTACCTTGAATCCACTGTAACATCCTAAATTTTAACCATGAGGTACACTGGGGCATGATCAGAGATGGCAATATTACCAATCGTACAGGATGCCACTAGATCCAGGGTTACCATAGGGGTCAGAAAAAAAACAATCCTCGTGTGACATCTGTGCAGATTGGAGAAAATCGTGAAACCCCTACCTGTAGGGTGGAGACATCTCCAGACATCCACCAATCCTAATTCCCCACACAAATCCAATAACTGTTTAGTTTGTGCAGAGGGTATCGAGGGACCTTCAGGCAACCTGTCTAATGTGGGGTCCATGAAGCAGCTAAAATCTCCCCCTATATTGATGTGCCGAGACTTGAGACTTATCAGTTTAGAAAAAGAATCTACCAAGAATTTAAGAGGATGAGCTGGGGGACAATAAACATTTGAAATGCCATATTCTTCCCCATTTATCAAGGCTTTAAGAATTACAAACCTCCTGTATGTGTCTTGAACACATTCCAACAATTTAAATGAGAGATTTTTCCTAACCAATATAGCCATTCCTCTACTTCTGGTATTAAATGGTGAAAAATAAACTCAGTCAAAGCCATTCTGCTGTAATTTCAGATGCTCCTTGTCATCCAAATATGTCTCCTATAACAAAGCAAGACTCAAGAGTACCTTCTTCCTTAATTGGTGAGTGACTTCCCTTGATATTCCAGATACACCATTTAATCAAATCATTAACCATAATCTTCTGCAATTACATTTAAATTCCAGAGAGGAGGAACCCGAACCACAAATTGCTGAGCCTTAGTGTTGCATGATGCACCGAATATAAAAACTATATAAACTAAAACCACTACATTTAAGAAACATACAAAATTATTAAAAATAAAAAACAACTAAAACCAGAAAACAAACTAACATATAAAGCGCCAATAGTGCTGAGTAGGGGAACTCACCCCCTGCCCAGAGGGGGCAACTACCCTTCCCAAACTGCCCATAAATAGGCATCTAACCATCTCAACCACCTTCACTTCTCCCAGCTAGAGCTGCATCGCAAGCACAACTAAAAAGAATAAACACCCCATAGAATATCAATATGAATAAAAAAAATTCACTTATTAAAAAAAAGGGGGAATAAATACCCCACCCATCCTTTGGTATGTCCTAACTTAGAAATTTAAAATGTACATCTTAACCACCGCCAAGACATAGTTTGAACCAAATTATTATCAATAGAGGAAAAAAAAGGGGAAAAACAAAGCTCCAGCCAGATTTCCTCCATTTCTTTTACAGAATGATAAATGCATACCCAAGCAACAATGTTTATATATACTACAATTGTTTAAATTAGGTTAGTTTGTCCACAAAGTCTCTTGCCTTCTCCGATGTGTCAAAGAGATGCATGGATCCATCTAAGGTAATCTGAAGCACTGCCGGATATCTCAGGGAGTACTGAATCCCAAGATCCTTCAATCTTCTCTTGACACCATCATATGATTTTCGTTTCTGGATCACTGCCGCTAAAAAGTCCTGAAAAACATGATCTTAGGCCCCTTGCAAATTAGGGCGTTTGGATCCTTCCCCTGGAGTCTCGAAGCCTCCACGACTCTCTCCTTATCCCGGTAATGATGGAACCGCACCAGGAAAGGAGGAGGGCGTTGACCCAGACCTGACCTCCGCGCTGTGACCCAGTGAGCCCTCTCTATCTTCAATCCTCTCATGCCAGTCTCCAAGTCAAGGAATTTTGGAAGCCAATCTTCAACAAATTCCGCAGGCCGCTCACCTTCTTTACCCTCGGGCAGACCGATGATCCAAATGTTTTGTGTCCTGCCCCTGTTTTCAAGATCATCCACTTGGTCATGCAAATTACGAACCTGCGTCTTCAAGGCTTGGATCTCTTCCTTGAATGAACTGACATCCGCTTCCACCACTGTGACCCTGTGCTCCACCTCATCCGTCCTCTTCTCCAGGTCTCCCAGCTGCTGTTCTTGTTTCTGCAACATGAGAGAGACTGGAGCCAGCTTCTCTTCAATCTGTTTCCCCAGCATCTCGCGAGATTTCGAGAGCTAGTTCACCAGGTCCTGGAGACTAATCTGCTCTGAGGCTGCTACAGGCTGAGCTGCAGGCCCGGCCTCCGATGCTCCTCCTCCCTTTTTAGGCATTTCTGGACAGCTGAAAATACAGGTAAGTTAATTTTTAAATGTTTCTTGGGGCTCCACAATCTTTCCAATGCCCCAAGAAATCCTGATGACCTGGGTTTGGTGGGTTAAAGGACCGTCCTGCTCCTGCTGCGAGGCAAAGCTCTGCAGTGTGATCTTCTCAGATCACCGCCATCTTAAATCCCCCAGGCTGATTGTTTTATGGGTATTTATATTCCTACAAGATACCAGACTTGCTGAAAGTGGATAACGGAAAGAAAAGTATTAAACATTAATCAGCAAGGCAGTAAATAGCAGGATTGGGAGCAGGATGCTGGAAAAGCTTGGCAGGTCTGGCAGCATCCAAGGAGCAGGAGAATCGACGTTTCAGGCAAAAGGCCTACATCAGTTATTCCTGCTGAAGGGGTCTTGACCGAAACGTTGATTCTCCTGCTCTTTGGATGCTGCCAGACATTTTGTGCTTTTCCAGCACCATACTCTCGACTCTGATCTCCAGCATCTGCAGTCCTCACTTTTGCAAAAGGTAAAAACAAGGACTGCAGATGCTGGAAACCAGATTCTAGATTAGAGTGGTGCTGGGAAAGCACAGCAGGTCAGGGCAGCATCCAAGGAGCAGGAAAATCGATGTTTCAGGCAAAAGCCCTTCATCAGGAATCACTCTCTTCAAGTAAATAGCAGGATACTTAGGAGCATTAATATAGAGAGGGATCTTGGAGTTCAAAACCATGCCTTATTAAAATTGGTGACCAAGGTGAATAAAGTGGTAAAGAAGGCAAAGGGCATGCTTGCCTTCATCAGTCAGGGCTTTGAGTATAAAAGTCAAAAGGTCGTGTTGCAGCTGTTTCAGAACATGTTTAAGCTAGTTTGAAGTGATCTGTACAGCTCTGGTCTCCACACTACAGGAAGGTTGTGGAGGCTTTGGAGAGGGTGCAAGAGAGATTTACCTGGTTGTTGCCTGGATTGGAGGGTATTAACTGTAAGGAGAGGCTGGACAAACTTGGAATCATTTTGCTTGAGCATCTGAGGCTGAGGGGCAAGCTGATAGAAGTAGATAAAATTATGAGAGATATGGATTGGGTGGATAGTTGGAGTCCTTTCCCCAGGATGGAAATGTCAAATTTGAAGGGGCATGGATTTAAGGTGAGAGGGAAAATGTACAAAGATGTGTGAGGCAAGTTTTACACAGAAGGTGCCTGGAACAGGCTGAAGCAGATGTAGACATGACAGCAAAGCTTATGAGGCATTTAGACAGACATGTGAACAAGCAGGGAAAGAGAGATAAGGACCATGTGCAGGCTGATGGGATTTGCTATGAATGGCATCATGGTTGACACAGACATGGTGGATTGAAGGGCCTGTTCCTGTGTTGCACTGTTCTATGTAAGAGTTCAGGGGAAACTTGCGAGAGGATGCCAGCCTCGTCATAATGAACACATTACTCATACTAATAGACTGTTTCATTAAAGGCCATAAAATATAGGAGCAGAATTAGGTTTTTCAGCCTCTCGAGTCTGCTCCATGGCTGATGTGTTTCTCAACCCCGTTCTCCTGCCTTCTCCCTGCATCCTTTAATCCCTTACTAATCAAGAATCTATCTCTGTTTTGAATACACTCAATGGCTTTGCCATCACAGCCTTCTGCAGCAATGGGTTCCACAGATTCACCACCCTCTGGCTGAAGAAATTCCTCCTCATCTCAGTTCTGAAGGGTTATCCCTGTACTCTGAGCCTATACTCTTGGGTTCTAGTCTCTCCTGTTTGTTGAAGCATCTTCTTCATATTCACTCTGTTTAGACTTCTCAATATTCCATAAATTTCAAACAGATTCCCACAACCTTCTAAACTCCATGGAGTACACACCCAGAGTTTTTACACAGAGGGTCGTATTCACCTGGAACAGGCTGCCAGGGCTTAGGGTAGAAACAATTCTCCTCACCTCTGGACACCGTCCAATGGCAACACATCCTCTTTAGATATGGAGCCCAAAACTGTCCACAATATTCCAAATGTGGCCCAACCAGATTCTTATGCAGCCAGAGCAGTACATCTCTGCTCTGGTATTCTAGCTTTCTTGAAATGAATGCTAACATTGCATTTGCCTTCCTAGCTGCTAACTGAACACTCATGTTAATCTTAAGAGAGCACACAGATTCCTCTGTATCAACAAGTTCTGAAAATGCTGGCCATTTAAATTACTTTCTGCTTTTCTACTCTTTCTGGCAAAGTGAATCTTTCAGATTTGCCCATACTACACAAGATCTGCTGATTTTTTTGCTCACTCGGTTACCTGTGTCTCTCTCTTTGCAGACCCTCTTTTTCCTGCTGACATGGAGGAGCCAGTGTTGGATGTATATGACAGAGAGCGTGTGTATGAGAGAGGGTCTGCGTGAGTGTGCCATGTCATGGCAACCAGTGCAAGATGTGTCAGAGTGTCGACACACCATTACACGTAGGGACACCACCCACCATGTATGCGGTAGGTACTCATGTGACTCGGCCAACGTTGTCTGGCTCATACACTGCAGGCAAGGATGCCCTGAGGCATGGTACATTGGCGAGACCGGGCAGAAGCTATGACAAGGGCTGAAAGGACACCATGCAACAATTGCCAAACAGGGGTGTTCCCTTCCAGTCAGGGAACACTTCAGCAGTCAGGGACATTCAGCCTCAGATTTTCGGGTGACCATCTTCCAAGGTGGTGTTACAAAGCTGGTCCTTTTCTCAAAGGTGTTCCTTTTTCTCAAAGTTACTGTGTCCTTGACTTTTTTCAGACGTGTCATCAACAGCCCAGGCTCTGAAATGATTGAGTTGGTGCAGAGATGAATGGTTTATTAGAGCCCTTTTTGTTTACCCCTAAATAGATGATGCCTCAGGCCAAAGGCTTTCATGTTTTCGAAATAACTCGTATAATAAAAGGAGAGTGACCAGTCCAGGCAGCTGAGTTTTTTTTAGGTCAGTTATAGTAGGGGACATGGGAAACAAGCTGCTGGACTTCTCTCTCTCCTTGCAAGTTGTCACACTGGAGGTGACCCAACTACACACACACACACACACACACACACACACACACACACACACACACACACACACACACACACACACACACACACACACACACACACTTTACCAAGCGTACACACACTCTCCCACGTGCAGTCACTCTCACACATGCACACACTTTCTCTCTCTCTCTCTCTCTCTCTGTCATGCACCCACATACACATATAAGTATGTGGGGCAAATTTGTATTTGCAGAATTATATTTGCAGATACATTCTATTTTGCTCCAAAAGTGCACAATCTGCAGTCAGTCCACTTTGGAAATAGAACCAGTCTGACTCAAGATTAGAATACATATAGACTCTAAACTCACACTTTTCATGCATTGTCTGAGCTGAGATGTCACCTTTTTTATATATAAAATCTTAAGTTATCACGAGAATGTGACTTTAAAGAAATTCTGAAATTTACATATCAATGAACCGAAACCTACAACCCATTCTAAAAGATGAAAGACTTAACAGCAATCTAGGTTTGTTCAATGTATCATTTCAGTTGCAAGACACTGTGATCTTCTGCTATAAATTCTGTGCCTAATGATCCTGCTCCACAGCTAACTGATGAAGGAGCAATGCTCAGAAAGCTAGTGCTGTAAAATAAACCTGTTGGACTATAACCTGGTGTTGTATGATTTTTAACTTTCTCCTGTTGACAACTTATTTTCTTACCTATCTTGACATCATCAGCAAATTTGTCTACCATATATTTGGTCCCAATTAAACACTAAGGAATTCAGAATAACTTTCTTTTGATAGATAATGATGAGGATGTGGAACTCACTGCTAAATGTGGGCAGTTAAGATAAATAAGGCAGAGGTATTTAAAGGGAAGCTAAAGATAAGTATATGGAGAATAAAAGAATAGAACAGGGCGTGATCAAGCATTCACATAATTATTGAACTGTTGGGCCACTTCTAAGCTGAAAATTCTTTCCGATTTAATGTTTTCTTCATATTCCTGGACACATGCATCAATTTCTGCTTTTGTCTTCTGTTAAAATATCACACAAGTTGATGCTTGTATTTGATAGTAATTTTTTTAGTGTGTTAAGTCTTACAGTGTGAGTAGTCCAACTTAATTAATTTCACATAAACCCCCTGCTGGTCTTTGATAAGGCTTAAATCTTCTTCTTTTGCTGCAGGCTGGCATGTTGTAATCTAACACTAAACTGAGTTTAAACAAACTTCCTCCAAATGCAGGATTATGGCCTTGCAAATTTCTTCCTCTATTTATTCATGGGATTTGCTTCTCACTTACGCATTATGCAAAGAAAGCACAGTAGAGTTACCTTTAACCATTATTAAATCTATGTACGTAGACACTCTTGCCAAGATCATAAGCTTTAACTATCATTTTAGTGAAATAATGACATCTTTTCCTCACTGTGTTTACAAGTGGAAGGGACTTATTTCTGAGTTTCCAAACATCCTTCAACGAGCAGTGGAAAGGAGAGGAAACAGATTTTGGGATCGGTGAAACAGCAGAATGCTGCTATTGATAATATCGCATGACAAGGCCAAATCATTTAGTATTCAAACAAGCACTTGACAGTGGCAGCTTTGCTTTACTAGCCCTTGGGGTTTGCAGGATGTGGCTGTTAAGTGTGAGGCAAATGAATCTGGAGACAAATTCAATCATCAGGAAATCCTGGCCCTCATTCACTTCTGTCAGCAGTGCTTATTTCAAAATGGTTTACTCATGTCATTGTGCACACAAGCCAAGCCAGACCAATGACAGCCTTTCCTGATATTTTAAGAGTATGTGTTCAAGGATGCTTAACTTGTTGCAGCAATTGTCTATAGTTGGTAGTTGCGAGGTGACTGAGCAGTATTATTTAACAGTATATAAATGAACAGTGCCAACATGAGAAAAATCTTAGAAGACTTTATATACAGAATATAACATGATTAGTTACTAAGTCATACACAGCATTATGATACCAGAGTCACATCTATATCATTCTTTTTACTGTTTTAAATTTGAAATGATAACAAGTTTTAAACATTTTAACTTCATTTTAGGTCAGTCTGAACCATTGAATAGGAGTCCTAGGATTTGCCCACTGATTCTGATAAAACTGAATCAACACTTTACAAATGGCTTCTGGGCATATGATAAGGAAGTTGAAAAGGTTGGCCAAACTTTAGTGCCAACCTAATAAGCAGTTGGAAATTGCCCCCTTTTGGATGTAGGGTGAGGACAGGAGTGGGCTTGGCTATCTTTCTGATCAAAGTGTTTTCCAAGACTTACTGTCTAGTCTTTACACACACAGGAGGAGATTAGGTAATACATGGTGGGCAGTGTCTGTAGGACTGTATATCCCCGCACATCTCTGGACAAAGAAGAATTTATGTTTATATAATGCTTACCCTGATTTTGAAGTCTCTCAATGCACTTTATTTCCAATGAAGTACAGTCACTGTTGTAATTTAGGAAGCACAGCCGTCAATTTTGGCAAAGCAAGTTCCCACAAACAGCTCTGCATTAACGATCAGGAAATCTGTTGTTCTGAGTAATGTTGATTGAAAGTCATGATGTTAGCTAGGGAGAAGTTTGTTGTTCTTCTTCCAAACAGTGCAGTGGGATGTTTTAATATCGAACTGAAAGGTTAGATGTGGCTATGGTTAGCTTTTTATCTATGTGACTATGCAGTACTGGAATGTCAATTTAAGATCATAGACCAGACTTACTTTTTATTTGCATTATGATGAAGAGACTGAATGCTGAAGCTGATGGATGGGGTGCCATTCAAGTAGGCTGCTTTGTGCTGGGTGGTGTCAAGTTTCTTGAATGTTGTTGGAGATACAT